>NC_065572.1:54752402-55065527 GCF_937616625.2 Mercurialis annua
CAATTATAGCCAAACCTTATTTAAATATTTCAGCTGCCATGTCAGCCAATTGCTTAGTTGGCGGTGACGTGGACGACACGGTGTCAAAAAAACCGGTTCGATTTAAAAATGGCTAAAAAAGAAACAGAACATATAAGGTTTGGCTAAATCTGGTGATTTTTAAAGGTTTGGCTATAATTGACACAAAACGTATAGGTTTGGCATTTTTTGGTGATTAAGCCAAAAATATATTCAATATGAAGACTATCCTGAATACTCTTCACTTCATTCAAATCTCTTGTATCACATCCTTAGCATATAGTAATCTGTAAAAACAATAATTACAGGTTTAAATTTACTAATTATCATATATGCGTGATCAATGTACTTCATATTATCAAATAATTATCATGAAAGTAGTCAGATAAGAAAAATATAATTATCATACAACTTATCATGCCATTATAAAATCAAATCCTTTCTTAGTAGTATTAACAAAAAAAATATTGTCGAACATTACTAAAACTGTAAAACAAATCAACAAATATACAACAAATAAAAAAATTACAATTCAATCAGATACATAACCACTCTTGTTCTTCCACCTACCATACATGAAAAGATTAACTGCATATCTGTTACGTATTTGTTTAATACGAAGAGCCTTCAGAATACGCTTCCCTTCAATCAAATATTCAGCAAAAGCAGTAGCATACACACCACAATCTCTGCATATATTTTAAAACAGAATGTCAGTTTCTAATTAAACTTAATAAATAAAAAACAAAACAGAATAAAAAAATCAAAGAATCTTACGAATTTTGTTGAACAGGAAGGTCATCCATAAAAGCTACAGCAAATGGATCAGTTGTTTTCTTGCCAAGATAATAAACTGAGTTGAAGTTGATATCAGTACGATCGTAAAATCCAACATAGTTCAAAATTAATGGCAATAACGTTGAATATGAAGTCATAGCTTCGCGTACATGCTCATCATATAGCAGATTCCTAGAAGAATTATACACATAGAAGCACCTTTCATCAAAACTTAGCTTGGCTAGAATAAAATGGTCTTGAAATTCGCCATCAATTTTAAGGTGAACTGAAAAAAGTATGAACTTCATATCGCCCCATGCCCTATTATAAAGTCCATCCTCGCCAACTATAAAATTATAGATTGCCTCAAACTGTGGCAGATCAGTGACATTTTGATTATCAAGGTGGAGTCGATATCCATTCTGCACATACTGATCAAACCAATTTCCACAAACACTATAGCTGTTGTTCAGAAAAATACACCTCTTTCGCAGGTACGTAAACAGACAATCAATATGCTGAAACAAAAAAAGAAACAAATTGAATATAAAAAAAATAATAACAATATTAATAAATTCTAATAATATCATATAATAATATTCAATTATCATAAAATTAAATAACAGTATATCTTTCTTATCATGAAATTATCATGAACCTATAATAAACTTATCATAAAACAGAAGTATGATAATATTAATAATAAAATCATAAAAATATTTAGTATCATAACCTTATCATCATATTATCAATAAGCATAATAATGATTGAATTCACCAATTATACTACATTATCATAACCCAATCATAATATTATTATGTAGTTATCAAATCTGTAAAAATAATAATAAGTTGAATAAATGTTACTTACACTCGATTCCAAATAACCACCAAGTGTATTCATCTTATGGAAGAAATCTTTTATAATAATTTCCTCTCCACCAAGCCTAAATCCTGGGCGTAATATCTTTTCTCTTGGATAGTAAATTTCATTGCTGGAAAATACAAAGTTAGTATTTAAAGTAATTAAACAAATGAAAACATAGTAACAAAAAAACTTACGTTGGATGTTTTCTCCTATACGCGTTAGTTTCAATCCAATCATTAAATTCAGAAAGCCAGAATTGGTTGCACATATCATGAACACTTTCCCTCAGCAAAGGACAATGATTTGTAAAAGTCAGCCCCATTGATTTAACTTTGTCTTCCAAGTCTAAATTCCTTATTCGCTCAATCACTGCATATTCAGCCAGTATATCAACCTGAACTGCTTTTCTTTTAAAAACAAGCTGTTCCAATAAACAGTCATAAATTATAAATAAAATAAATAAAAATAATACCAGAATTAAATAGTGGTAACAAAATAAAATATATTACTTTGGTCTACTTTTTGCGACAGGAACTGTGTCATCATTTTTATCTGCAATTTTAGGTGAAACAGACTTTATAGCTAAAACAGCTGTTTCATTCAACTTTTCCTACATAAATAACAGAACACACAGTAAAAACACAAGTTAACAAAAACAAAAACAAACTAATAAAACTAAATTTATTTAATAAATACCTCAGTTGGAATAAATGCAGACAACGAAACAACAATATTTGATACATCTGACTCAACAGCAGCAAGATCAGCTATCTCATCAGATTCATTTACCTTCTCTAAATAAATCTTCTTAGAAGGAACAGCCAAATCAACTTTTTCGGAATTAGCATCAACCGAAATTAGCAAAAACTCATCGTCACAACAACAAGCTTATCAACTTCATCTTGCATCAATTGTTCCAACATGGTTGGTTTAGAAGTATCAACTTCATAAGCATCCTAATTGACATTCTATAAAATCACAAAAACATTATTATCATCATATTATCACCACATTACCATATCAAATAAAACAGTCATAATAAACATTATCAGAAATTTATATAACATGATTATACCTCAATACAAGAATCTTTTAATCCCACTTCAATCCCTCTACCAACTAAATCAAAGCCGAATTGATCACCAAGCTCACCAATATAACCATATTTTTCGACAAACAATGCAAATCCAGGCTGTTTTTCAGCAATCTCATTCACACCTCTAGTATACTTAGGAATAGCCACAACATCACCAGAAACAAGTGTGACTCCATCATTAACCTCAGAATCAATCTGTACACAGACACAATTTATCAAAAATATTGAACAAATAACAGTATTATATAAAATATCATCATATTATCATCATATTATCAACACATTATATTATCATACATTTATCATCTAAAATACTCTTATATTATATTATATTATATTATATTATATTATCATACATTTATCATCTAAAATACTCTTATATTATATTATATTATCATACATTGAACAAATAACAGTATCATCACAATATCCTCATATTATCATCTCATTATATGTCCATAAAATAAAATTACCTTTGCACTCTCTAATTCAGAAACGTGTTCTTCATTGAATTTATCATCACCAGCAGGTTTGATATGATCATTACCCTCAGCATCAATCTATAAAACAGACACAATTTATTGAAATGTCAAACAAACAACAGCATGATAATAATAACAATAACACTGAAATGAATATTAAAAACACAAGATTAAAATCAAAAATTTACCATTCTGCTCTCTAGTACAACAACGTGCTCAACGTTGGCTTGATCATCAGCAACATGTTGCATCTGATAATTAACCTCAGCATCAATATGTAAACAGACACATAATAGTAAAAATATCAAGCTAACAAAGATTATTATCACAATATCATGAAAAAATCATACACTTATCATATATTTATCATAAACTAAAGTAACAAAATAATAAAAAAATAAATATACCTTTGCACTCTCAAAATCAGAAACGTGCTCAGCATTGGATTTAACAATAGTCTGTAATCAAAGACAAAACAATAAAAAATATTAATCAAACAAACATTATCATCATATTATCATGTTATTATCATGGTATTATCATTATCATTATATTATCATGATCATATTATCATAAACTTATTAACACTATAAGACATTATCATCATATGATCATGATATTATCATGGTATTATCATGATATTATCATGATCATATAATCATAAAATAATGAAAAAAACATAAAATTTACCTTTCCACTCTCTGAATAATAAAATTTCTGCACCATCACATTCTCACTTTCATGTTCGCTATATTCATCAGAAGAAATATCATTGTTACTCTCGTCCTCAACAACATTCTCATTTCTACTAGAATACTCAGCAGAATCATCATTTTTAAACTCGTCCTCAGCAGACTTCTTATTTTTACTCTCTTCCTCAGCAGGTTTATCATTTTTAACCTCTTCCTCAGCCAATTTACTTACATCCTCAGCAGACTCAACATTTTCCCTCTCATCATCGACATATTTAGTATTTTTAATCTTTTCTTCCGCATAATTACAACTTTCAGTCTCTTCATCAGAAGAATTATCTTCTTCATGACCATCAGAAGAGTACACCTCATTATTAACATTATCAGACTACACATAAAATGAAAAAACTTGTTAAAGTTCTATTTAAAATGAAAACCGAATATTATCATACATTTATCATTAAAAAACACATAAGCACATACCTTTACAGATTTATCATTGAAAATATCAATTAATTAATTAGTTTCAAAACTCTCTATGCAATCATAAATCTATTTTCTGACACCTAACTCCATATCAGAATACTCAATACCACTATCAAACACCAAATCTTTCAATTCATTAACAAACTTGATGCAAGCAGACTTCGCCACTTCCAAAATACTATCACCCTCAGTATTAATAACAGCAGCTTTCTCTTCTTTTAAACCAGAATCTTGATCATTCAGTCCAGTCACAATATGTTCACTTAATTCATAAGAAGTGGCTTTAATGTTTGACCTTGATATAACCTACAATATACATAAAAATTCACTAACTAACAGTACACAAAATTAATCGAAAGTATAATAAAACAAGATATTTATACCTTTTCATTTGGATCATCAAAAACTTTGAAATCAAAGTTCTGAATCTTTCTCATATCCTTCGGACTCCAACGCATAAACCGAGGATACGCAACAGCATTATTCAAAGAACACAAAAAAGCAGGCACAGTAGTCAAAGTTTCATAGAACCAAAATTGAATGGCATAGGGAAAGCCATACAATCGATAAAAGGTAGCTTCTTTTGATGCCTGCAGCAAGGTCCAAAACTTGTTCTTGGTAGACTGCACAAATAAGTCAAAAGAATATTTTCCCCATGGAAAATCATCAAAATCAGAGTAGTCTAGTAGATGAATAAATCGGTTGTCGATCAATGTATTATTGATAAACCATAATTTCACATATTTTATTGAGAATATTGCGATTTAATTGTTATGAGATTATGTAAATTATGGTTTGATTATTGCCCTGCTTCGTGGAATTTGCTAATTTTCTTTAGGATTAAACAAATGTGTAATAAAGAACCGAATGGACCGAAGATTGCAACTAAATTCGCTATTTCGGAGTCGACCTTACCTACAGCCGGACCTGCCCAGTAGAAAAGGCTTGAGGTAAGGTCAACTCACTGCCTTGCTATTTTGGACTCGACCTTACCTACGGTCGGACCTGCCCCGTAGAAAAGGTCGGAGGTAAGGTCAACGACCTTACCTACGGCCGGACCTGCCCCGTAGAAAAGGTCGGAGGTAAGGTCCACTTTTTGCCAGCATTTTTTTAGCCGACCGAACCTGCGGCTTTACCTACCCAGTAGAACCGGTCAGTAGGTCCGATCAAGAGAAATTTTTAAGTCCGGTTTGATTAGATTTTCCTTGAGACTTGGAGACTATAAAAGCCAAAATGAGAAGCTAAGTTGGCGTTCGATTTTTACACAACTCAGAGACCAGGGAAGCAACCACAAGGAGGAAAATGACCGAATTGGCGATTGGAGCAAGGATTCTTAACGATCGAAGGAAGGAATCAACTGACGATTGATCTAACCTGGAATCTAAAGAGTTTTTCCTTATTCTCTTCTCAATGAACTCTTTTAATTCTGTTTTTGCGTTTCAATCTCAGATTATGTGTAACTAAACTTTTACATTAGAGCTAGGGATGTAGTTTAATTATAAGATTCATTGTTAATTTATGGATTGAAGTTTTATATTAGCAAAAGATTGTTTAATATCGTGTTTTCAGTAATTAATTCTTGTGTTTATTGTTGTTTGATTGTTTGGCCGTCAATTGAACTTTATTTAGAATTTATGTGAAGTATTGAGAGATGAAACATAAATTCTGATCTAGAATTAATTCGCATAACTATCATAGGATAGAGATATACCTACGGATTTGTGTATGACATATTGGTTGTAATCCTTCATCATTCGATTAAATTAGAGTTTGGATTGAGAAATTAAACTCACTTTAATTGAATAGGCTTTCTTGATTCGAGAGAATATTAAAGCAATTTTGAATACCGTCATTGAATCACATTCATTCCATAGTTAACAATGTATCTTATAATTAAGTGAAACCCCGAAACTCTAGTGTTCTTCGCCATTAATTTATCTTTACATCTTAATTTCTGTCGCTCTATTTACTTTAGTTAATTAGTTTAAATAAATTACATTCAAATTTATAACTGTCTTAGCTATAATTAATACGAATAATAGTTAATCCGTTGTCTCTGTGGATACGACCTTGTTTGCTACGATTACATTCTGTATACTTGCAGAAGTTGCATTTTTAGCTATCAAGTTTTTGGCGCCGTTGCCGGGGACAACGTTGTTTTTAATTATTATTTTATTAATTCTAGTCTTTATTTTTAGTCTTATTCTTTCAATTCTCTTTGTCAACTTCAGGATTTGAATGCTATTAAGACGATAAAAAAGTCTTAATAACAAAGAAATACTTGAGCTGAACCCAGAGATTGAACGAACGTGCCGTGCAAATAGAGCAAGAAGAAGACAAGACACAGCTGAAAACATGAACGGACTAGTTAATCCCAATCAAGAGCAAAGGCTACGTGATATTCAAAGGCCAACGGTCACTGCAAACCCGTCATGTATCCGTTTGAGTGAAGCAGCAAGGAACTATGAGCTCAAAACTTTCCATCTCAATATGCTGCCTCAGTTTAATGGAATGGCTACTGAAGACTCACTAGCCTTTATCAGAGATTTCTATGGTATTGTGCAGACTTTACCGCTGAACAATCTCAATAAGGATGAGTTAAGGACGAGATGTTTTCCTCATTGTCTGAAAGGAGACGCGAGACAGTGGCTATTGAACCAGCTAGAAGGTGTTTTTCTCACATGGGAGGATGTCTACAATGAATTCATGCTGAGATTCTACTCACCACAAAAGACCATGGATCTCAGGGCAAAAATTTGCAACTTTGTGCAACGAGATCCAGAATCTTTTCATGAAGCATGGGAAAGGTTTAAGCTGCTCTTAACTCAATGCCCTCATCACCAAGTGCCAGAGAATTTGCTGACTCAGTTTTTCTATGATGGCCTGAACGTTAATTGTCAAACGCTAGTTGACACAACTTCTGGAGGTTACTATGGAGATACCACAGCTGCAGAACTCATGAAAACCTATGAGAAATTGGCAATGAATTCAAGGCAGAAGGCAATCAGAGGAAAAAGGGCAGGAATATATGAAATCAACTCTCATTCCGATCTCTCAGCACAAATGGCTGATTTAACCAAGCAAGTCAAGATGCTTGTAGATAAAGATACTTCCAATCAAGAGTCATGCGCCTTTTGTGGGATGTTTGGACACAATGCAAATGTGTGCGCAAACATTGGATCGACACCACCAAACAGTGAGGAAGCAAATTTCATGGGAGCCTTCCAGGGTAGACAAGTCAAGAATGATCCTTTCTCAAACACTTATAACCCTGGATGGCACAACCACCCAAATTTCTCATGGAGGGATCAAGGAGCGAATAGGCAAGAACCACCTCCGGGATTTCAGCAACAAAGACAAGTTCTCCCACCTCAACAATAGAATATTCTAGACAGAAAACCGTCGGTAGAAGAGATGTTATCTCAGTTCTTAGCGACTCAAGATACCACTATTAAGAAGATGGATGCGAAAATTGACCAGTTGGCACAGTCAAGTCAAGCATCAATTCACAAATTAGAGTTGCAGCTGGGCCAATTGGCACGAACTGTTGCTGAACGTGAACAAGGCAAACTCCCTAGTAATACTGAGAATAATCCAAGAGAGGTGGTTATGGCCATTAGTCTATGGAGCGAAACTCGGGCAGGAGATGGAAGCAAAGGCAGGAAAGTAATTGAGATTGTCAACGATAGAGACGACAAGGAAGAGAGTGAGCACGATGTAAAGCAAGGGAATGATCTTGATAAGGAAGTGGTGGCTGATCCTTCAGTCAAACCTTATATTCCACCTATTCCATATCCACAAAGGCTTAAGAAGAAAACTACTAGCAATAATTTTCAGCACTTTCTTAATGCCTTTAAAAAGATTGAGTTTAATATTCCTATTTTGCAGGCCCTTGCTAAGATGCCTTCCTATGCCAAGTTCCTAAAAGAACTAGTTTCCAACAAGAGCAAGCTAGAGGAGTACGCCACCGTAGCTTTAACTTAAGAATGCAGTGCCATACTTCAAAAGAAGCTACCACCTAAGCTTAAGGACCCAGGGAGTTTTTCTATTCCTTGTGTTATTGGTGATATCACTATCTCTAAATGTTTGTGTGACCTTGGTGCTAGTGTGAATATTATGCCTGCATCTCTTTATAATAGGCTTGGCATGAAAGAAATGAAGCCCACAACTGTGTCTCTACAATTGGCCGATCGATCGATCAAATACCCTTTAGGCATTGTAGAAGACTTATTTGTGCGAGTGGGCAAGTTTTATTTTCCTGCAGATTTTCTTGTCTTAGAAACAGAGGATGAAAATGATATATCTATGATTTTAGGTAGACCATTTTTAGCTACAGGAGGTGTGTTGATTGATGTTGTTAAAGGTAAGCTTACCTTTAGGATGGGGAGTGAAAAAGAAGAATTTAATATTCTTAAAGCCATGAAACACCCATCACTTGATGGTTCTTGTTTTAGTGTCGATATTATTGACCATGCTGTTTCACATATTGTTGAACAATAATCGTTCAAGGAGCCATTAGAAGCATATCAATGAGTCTAGCTAAAGACGTTAAACAAAGCGCTAATTGGGAGGCAACCCAATATTTTCTTTTGCAATTTTATTTTCTTTATCTTTTGTTTAATAATTGTCGTTGTTTAGTTATTATTTTTTTCAGTGTCGTAGCGGGTTACAAGACTCTTTCTCCTTTTATTTAGTGGCAGCAATACATCAATAGCATAAAAGAACTCTCGCAGTTAATACGTCACAAGTCAGGGGAGTTTTATGTTTTCTAATTGCTTGCATTTATTTTCATTTATTATGCATCTTGAGGGCAATCTGCGAATTAAGTGTGGGGGAAGAGTCAATTTGGCTTTATGCTTTTATTTGATTTTTAAGATAGTTTTTAGCTTGTCCTTCAAATTGTTTTTAGTTGTATGTTCTTTGATGAGTCGATTACCCTTAAATTATCACTAGAGTCAAGTAATCAATTATCACTTATTGAATGGTTTTGCAATTACCAACTTAAGTTATCTTTGACTAGTAGCTAGTGCGATGGTTTAATGACTTGAAATTATTGTTTTTATTGAAATTGGTTGAATTCTAAAACTTTATTTAACTAATTAACCTTTGTAAATCTCTTAGACTTTAATCTGAATCGAAATAGATGAGAATGAGTGTTGGTATGAATTTAGTTGCTTCAAAAAGATGAGATGGAGCGTAAAACGCACTCACCAGAAAAAAAAATTGGGAATCACTCGGTCATAAAAGAAATTACTATTCCGCTAATTTTGACTCTAGGAACATAAATGTTTAAACTTTTAGTGGTCAAGGTTATGAATAGGGCTTATAGCCACTTGAAATTGTGATTTAGTAAAATACACTTGTCACGACCCAAAATATTGAGCCGCAACCGGCGCTAGGGAACGGGAGTGGTAGCTCCGGAACCCGTAGCAAGCCTAAAATCACAATTAATTTTTCGCAAATAATATAAACAAACAGCGTAACACAACAAAAGAAAATATATAACATATATCAACATTTACACTAACTGTTCTGTTAACCTCGCGGGCTCTAGTTACCATACCCTGTACGAACTGGCCTCGCGGTACTATATACATCAGTTAGTGTCTCAAAACATCACACCGGCATCTGGGGCCGTGGATCATATACTAAACACGTAGCCTATCAAAATGCATATAAAACAATGACAGCAGTTAATATATATAATCAAAATGAACTGCTGTCTAGGCTACTATACTATCGACAAAGGACCACTACTGCAGCCTTCACAGAAGTCAGAAACTAACATATACAGCTGACTTCTGGACTTCAAAATTGGCCTCTAGCTAAGTCCACAAGCTAAGCACCTGAAAGACATCAAAGGTGAGGGGTCAGTATTTGGGAAAATACTGAGTGAGTTTGCATTTACTAACGGTATTATTATAAAAATATAGCATCGCATCTCAATAAAACAATAATATAAAACATATAAACAAGTATTTGATGCGTACGAAACTAATATCCTAGCATGCGACACATTTCTCGAATAATCGTTATCATTCAACCCAATCGTAAATATCAATCGCGAGTCTAACTCGCTGGTGGCCCAGCCACTAGATACGGGGACTCCAGACTACACCGTAGCCGAGTACTCGCTCGTATCAAAAACCCAATCGTAAATATCAATCGCGAGTCTCACTCGCTGGTGGCCCAGCCACACAAATTTTATAATCATCAACAGCTCCCAGCTGTGTCAAGTCATTTCTCAAATGCAAACATACTAGACTGACTCGATACTGGTGATCACACAGCCTATTGACACCCAATAGGTAGCTAGTTTCATCGGATCGCATACTAGTTCTTGTATATAGAAATTAAATAAACATATAACATTCAATCAAATCATATAACATGCGATGCGTAAAAACAATATACATATTTATATAAAGTAACTTTATATATAATACACGAAAGTAAAATGCAACTCACAGTGACCGCAATCCAATCAATGACGTGGTCTATGAAATGATATGCCCTCGCTAGTCCACGTCTACTGACCTCTCTGCTTGCTGACACGTCTGATAAATAATTAACGTTTACTGATTAGACGTGAATCTCGTATTCCTATACGTATAATACTTTTAAGTTTTAGGGTTTAGTTTCATTAGATTCCACTTCTAGTTCGCTCGTATACTCAATGATCCTTAGTCGTACTTACGACTTATCGAGTACTATTCCACGTACTCGAGAATTATATAACTTTCTTAACTGAATTCTTAATTATCATATTAACATTCATTTCTATAATGTTTTATATTCATTTTAAAACATTTGACTGAGTTTCATGCCCAAATAAAGCTATCGGAGGCTCATTTTCGCTCCCGGAAGTCCCACGGAGGTTATGGTCGAGGTAGGGCACGTCGTGCTAGCTTGGCACGTCGTTCCCTTCAATTTTTGTGAAGGGCACGTCGTGCCCTTCATGGTGCACGTCGTGCACCCCTTGTGGTGCACGTCGTGCACCCTTGTGGTGCACGTCGTGCACCAGCACGACGTGCTGAAGTGCAGCACGTTGTGCACCGACGTGTGCTGCATTTTTCCAGCGCTTCCGGACCATTTCCGGGGCTCTAAAACTCTCAAACCTTACCCTAACACATACCCAATTCATTTTAACACAAAATCTAGCAAGAATCCTTACAAAAACGATGAAAAACGACTTGATTCTTGACGTATCGATTCAAACGTAATTTCTTAACAAAACAGCCTACAAAACACCGTTTTCACCACCAAAAACCGAAATCTTACCTTTATGTGATGCTTAAGATCAGTAGAGCATTCAATTCCGAAGAGATTGCCGCGAGAATCGTCCGAAACGGACGCTGAACGGAGAAACGGCGGCGAAACAAAATCGATCGGCGATTTTCACTTTCTGGAGCCTTCTTCTTCTTTCTTTCTTTTGATTAATTCTTTCATTCATAATCCAAATCTTATATATTAAGATATAAATTCCACTTTGATCCCTTCTTTCTTTATTTGTTACAATTCGTCCTTTAAACGTTTCTTTTATTCGATTTAGTCCATAACTAAATCAATTAACTTTTTAATCATAACTTGTACGTATTATCTATACCCGATAAACAATGCGAATCCCAATATTAATATTTTTCCGTCAAAACTTATAAATTTCCATTTTTGAGACTTAGTGGCTAAATTACCACTTTAGTCCCTGAACTTTGTCTTGGGGCTTTTCTTGACATTTCCCCTTTTTATTCCAATTCCAACTTTCTAGCTAGGAGATAATATTAAATACGTCATTATAAACCTCTCAGAACCGACCTACTTAAAACTTATTTATCTAAATCTTATCGGAAAATCTTCCGATATCGCCACTTTGGCGTCTCAAAACTGGACACGTGGTCCAATTAAATAATTAATTACTTCGGGGTATTACAACACTGTTGATATTTTCTAGTTGATGTATTTTTGGTGGAAAAGCTAGATGACATTTCAAGTAGATAGAGTGTTCAATTGAAAAGAAATTAAGAGTGGAATGGAGCGTAAAACGCACCCACTAAATAGATGGAGCGTAAAACGCACCCAATAAAGAGATGGAGCGTAAAACACACTCAAAAAGAAAATAAAATTAGAACAAGCAACTTTCTTCATACTTTTACTCATGATTTTTCAATTTTTAGTTCATATTTTAGTTTACTAGATTTACTTAGTTTAATTATTTGAATAAATAAAGGCTTTAGATATTTTCTTTAATTGTTTTTATAGGTCATGTAATCATCGTATGTAGTGAATGATTTTTGTAATTTGGTTGGTGTTGTTAACTTTTCTTTAAGTGGTTTTTGATTACTGGATCTCTTGCTATGATTCTTGGGTGTATTGATGTGTTATAGAACGGGCTAAATTTAGTTTGCTTGAGGACAAGCAAAAGCTCAAGTGTGGGGGAATTTGATAAACCATAATTTTACATATTTTATTGAGAATATTGCGATTTAATTGTTATGAGCTTATGTAAATTATGGTTTGATTATTGCCCTGATTCGTGGAATTTGCTAATTTTCTTTAGGATTAAACAAATGTGTAATAAAGAGCCGAATGGACCGAAGATTGCAACTAAATTCGCTATTTCGGAGTCGACCTTACCTACAGCCGGACCTGCCCAGTAGAAAAGGCTGGAGGTAAGGTCAACTCACTGCCTTGCTATTTTGGACTCGACCTTACCTACGGTCGGACCTGCCCCGTAGAAAAGGCTGGAGGTAAGGTCAACGACCTTACCTACGGCCGGACCTGCCCCGTAGAAAAGGTCGGAGGTAAGGTCCACTTTTTGCCAACATTGTTTTAGCCGACCGGACCTGCGGCTTTACCTACCCAGTAGAACCGGTCAGTAGGTTCGGTCAAGAGCAATTTTTAAGTCCGGTTTGATTAGGTTTTCCTTGAGACTTGAAGACTATAAAAGCCAAAAAGAAAAGCTAAGTTGGCGTTCGATTTTTACACAACTCAGAGACCAGGGAAGCAACCACAAGGAGGAAAAAGACCGAATTGGCGATTGGAGCAAGGATTCTTAACGATCGAAGGAAGGAATCAACTGACGATTGATCTTACCTGGAATCTAAAGAGTTTTTCCTTATTCTCTTCTCAATGAACTCTTTTAATTCTGTTTTTGCGTTTCAATCTCAGATTATATGTGACTAAACTTTTACATTAGAGTTAGGGATGTAGTTTAATTATGGGATTCATTGTTAATTTATGGATTGAAGTTTATATTAGTAAGAGATTGTTTAATATCGTGTTTTCAGTAATTAATTCTTGTGTTTATTGTTGTTTGATTGTTTGGCCGTCAATTGAACTTTATCTAGAATTTATGTGAAGTATTGAGAGATGAAACATAAATTCTGATCTAGAATTAATTCGCATAACTATCGTAGGATAGAGATATACCTACGGATTTGTGTATGACATATAGGTTGTAATCCTTTATTATTCGATTAAATTAGAGTTTGGATTGAGAAATTAAACTCACTTTAATTGAATAGGCTTTCTTGATTCGAGAGAATATTAAAGGAATTTTGAATACCGTCATTGAATCACATTCATTCCATAGTTAACAATGTATCTTATAATTAAGTGAAACCCCAAAACTCTAGTGTTCTTCACCATTAATTTATCTTTACATCTTAATTTATGTCGCTCTATTTACTTTAGTTAATTAGTTTAAATAAATTACATTCAAATTTATAATTGTCTTAGCTATAATTAATACGAATAATAGTTAATCCGTTGTCTCTGTGGATGCGACCTTGTTTGCTACGATTACATTCTGTATACTTGCAGAAGTTGCATTTTTAGCTATCAAATCAAGGCTGCCCAACAGAAAACACTGGACAAAATACAGCTTCGCGAACTTTACAGCCTCATCATCATTCTCCCACACCGCATCTTTAAATTTCGATTCAATCACAGAACGACTAATCTTATTATCATCATTAAAAAAATTATCAAAAAAAGTTCCACCAGCGAAATAGTCAGAAAACCTAGACTCGTCCCCACCACAAACAAGACCGCTAACCAATCCAAACTCATACAAACTGAAACGCAAGTTTCGCGCACCACAGTAAAACCACATCTCATCAATATTTGGATGATGTACTTCTTTTAGCAGTATGGAATGTAAAGTCTAAGACTCAATACATCCTTTCCAATATCCAAATACAAACCAAACCTACTGTTGATCAGAACTAAGTTTCGATTTAATATTTTTTTATCACATCAAAAGAACAAGCCTTGCCAACTTTTCCAACAAACCGTCGATTCGGAGTAATTAAAAGATCAAAGTTCTGCAATGAACAATAATACATTCATAAAATCGGTTACATTATCATAATATAATCATCACAATACAAGTCTATAATAATCAGATTATCATACATAAATCATATTATAAAGTAAAGTATTTATATTATCATACAGTTATCATATAAAAAATATTATCATTATAATATATATCTATTACCATCAAGTTATCATTTAAAAACTTAACGTATAAATACAACAAAATAAATTAAAATTATCAACAATATCATCATATTTTCATATCGTTATCATACAGATGATAATATCATAAACAGTAGAAGCAAAGTATAATAGAAACTTCATCAAAAATTCCAAATATATCATATTATATTTACATTATCATAAAATTATAATGAGATTCTCATTTTTTATCAAATCACAAAACTATACCAGAAAACATACATTATCATAACAGTATCATCAACTTATATAACAAAATGAAAAACTGTAATTAGAATAAGGGAAAAGGTGCAAAAATGACCCTAATGTATAGCCCGTGTCTCATGTTGGCACCTCATGTATTTCGGATCTCAAAAAGGACCCTAACGTCTTGAAAAAGTGTCAAAAATGACCCTTCCGTTAACATTTCCGTTTAAGGCCGTACACATTTATATTTAACGTCGTCCATGTTTTGTGTTTTTTTGATACTTTTTCGCAACGTTAGGGTCATATTTGAGATCTGAAATACATGAAGTGCCAATAAGATACATGAGGTATACATGAGGGTCATTTTTGCACCTTTTCCCTTAGAATAAAACATGTGTTATCATATCATTATCATACAAATGATATTATCATAACAAATCTGATTGTCAATCACATATCATAAAAAATATATTATATTTACATTATCATACAATTATCATAAAATTATTATGTTATTAAATCAAAAAATAAAAAATAAAAATAGATAATAATATTACTACAATCAACTAACAAAACAAAATATTATAATATCATCATATTATCAACTAATATAAACAATATTATCATAAACTTATCACAACTTAGATAGAATTATATACCTGAATAGAATTATTTTTATTCAGATTATCACTTCCAAGCCTTCTCATCTTAATGTCGCTTTTCACTACCACAGGATCTGTTTTCCTTTTACAACATACAGATTTTTTTTACTGCTCTCCTCTTCATTCTTGATTTTTTTCTCAGTTTTACAAACAGGAACTTCATCTGCATGTAACATTTTAATTCTTAAATTTTTTTGAACTGAAGAATTAACGACATTCTCCAATTCATTATCAACAGTGACAGACCTTTTGTCACGACCCAATTTCATGAATCGTGACCGGCGCTAGGGTATGGGTATGGTTGTACCAAAACCCGTAGCAAGCCTTGCGGAAATCAATTAAACATTTAAACCTGCAGAAACTGCTCGGGGGCAACCGAGACTCCAACCTAGGTCTAGCAATTTATATTACGGTTCTAATATAAATAACTTACATATCTTGAATAATTCACAGCGTGCCTTAAATATAATAATATCGTAATGCAGAGTAATCATGTCAAATATAAATAATCGAATATATCGACAAATCCAAAGTGAAATATCAAATGAAATAAATAACTAGTTCTACTGCGGTCTAAGAGTTCGAAAACAGAAACTAGTTTAATAACATAAAAACCTCCGAGGAATCAAAAAAATCGGAGTGGACCAGCTTTCAAATCATAAACCTGGAAAATTTGGGAAAACAACGGGGTCAGATATACTGAGATGAGTTCGCAATACTATTTACATTTATTAAGTTTAAAACCCTTAAATCAAAACATTTTTATACTAATATAATATGATTATGGAAAACAGTATTGAAATGATCCCAGCGTAAGTATGACATAGCATACCGATAAACCCAGAGTGGACGGGAACAAATCCTCGTCATATAAATATACCAGCGTAAGCAAGACTTTAGTCTGCCGTTTCCCAGAGTACTTACCGGTGCACACAGTCTCGATACAAGCCTATCGAGTAGCTCGTTTCAATCTAGATCCATAATCCGTAAAAACAGTTCACAAACATTTATAATATTAAAATACGACGCGGTACTTAATAAAGCGGTAAATAGCACTACAAACTCACTGCTTGCTTATCCACGTGATCTTGGCAAACAGCTAACCCTGGTTCGACTCCGGAGCGCGAGTAGTCGAAGAGTCTAAAAATAAATCATACGTTAAAAGCGCTCCAACCCCTAACTCTAAGAATACTAGACACCACGTAGGACTAGCACAAATAATAATCCAGATAGAAACACAGAGAAATACAATCTCACTTAAATTATAATGCCGTAAATAAATCAAGTCTATTGAGTTCATATTTAAAAAATCATCCGAAAATATTAATTAAATAATATTTAATTAATAAATAAAATCCTTTCCTCAAATAGTGGGGTAGCCGAGTTTCTTAAAACTACCAAGCTAATCCCATATGTCGGGCGACCCAAGTCCAACCCGACCCAACCATAAAACCAGAGTAATAAACCACAGTTTATAATTTAATATTTAATAAAATATTAATCGACATTAAAATAGAACTCAATAGCTTGAAATCCAAGTAACTAATGATTACGGGCAAAAATATCTCAAATAAATAAATAACAAAATAAAGAAAAAATATAAATTTAATTCCAATGGCATTCTAAGCCAAAAATATCAATTAACAATTAAATAATAATTAATGATAATTATTATTTTAATTTTTAAATAACACGAATAATATTTTTAGGTCTTAAATTAGTATAACAAATTTTGACAACTTCCAAATTAAAAGAAATCCCCAAATTCTCATTTAATATAGTCAAATATAAAATCATATATAATCCATAATAAGTTTAATATTAATTTAAATTTAAAAATATTAAAGCCCAAAGTATTTTCAATATATAAATAATAATATTATTTAAGTCGCTAAACAATACATCGAAACCAATTTCATAAATTGAAATTAAAAATCATTTAAAACAGTTAAAATATAAGCTTAGGTATCAAAAGATTTAAGACACAAAAACTCAATAGCCAAAACTGACCTTTAGCCAAAAACAATTTAAATGGGCCAATCAAGTGATGACACATAGTCATCTTCTTAATTGAGCAACAAAACACATCCCTCATGAACAATAACCAAGAATAAGCAAATCGCAGAAACCGAATCAAAGCTTCAAGTTAACAATTCCCAATTCAATACTATTACCTTAATGAATCAAGAAAACACACAATCCATAGCTTAGAAGCAACACAAGCAACACAAGGTTTGATCTCAATATTCAAGAACAATTCAAGAATGTCACGGAAACTCATCGTTCATGAAACGATGATCAAAGAAAACGAACGAAGAAATCAAGCTCATTGAAAGCTTAAACATTAACAATCCTAAGAGGTTATAATCAAAATCATAGCCAAGAAGGAATTTGACGTCGGCAGTAACCAATCCAACACTTAACAGTTTTAAACAAAATAATACGGCGAGACGGCGTTGATTACTACGGGTTCGTTTACGTACCGTTTGACGAATGAAAGGTGTGAAAACGTAGATGCGTGAGTTTACTTTCACGGGAAACAAACGAAACTGATTTCGACCTCCAAACGGCTGCGAAACGGATTGAAATTCAAAGAGGTCGATTTAGAACTCAAAAACAAAATTTACATAAACGCGGCAACGGTTAAAGCAATTACGAGAAAGATAACGTACCGTTGTGTGAAAACTAAGCCCGGACTTGTAGAGGGCTGAGTCTACAATCTCTGGAATCAAACGGAACACGATTAGGTGCTGAAACGAGAGAGATATTAATTTCGAACGGAAGCAACGTAATTGAACAAAAACTGGATTTGTAAAGGAATGAACTTACTGATGTGGGCAATGGAGTTTTGACGAACTTCAGAGATGAAAGGAACATATATACAGCTAGGGTTTATGATGTTTCAAAGGAATAAAAAGAGCTTGGATCGTGAAGTTAGAAGTTGGAGATTTCGGGGCCGAGATACGCGGGGAAAGGGATTCAGAATCGTGCCTCAACACGATTCTGAGGCAGGTTTCGAACGAGATTTTCAGGTCTCGTTCGAGACCTGCCAAAGTTATGAAGTCTCGAACGAGATTTCCGATTCTCGTTCGAGACCGAACCAACCCAGGTCTCGTTTGAGACCTTTGGTTCAAACGAGGCCTGGTTCGACCCAATACTGGTCGAACCACGCCCAACCCGAACTTGAATCGAATCAAACTCAAAATTTCAAATACGTAAATGACTCAAATAATTTCCGAAACTCGCAAATAAATTCCAAAATTTTACGGGATATTACATTCTCCCCAACTTATTAAAAATTCGTCCTCGAATTTAACACAAAACCGAAGTAATATAAAATCAATTATAATACGCATGAAAACACATATAACTCAAAATATGAGGTAACAAATCCTTGACCGAACGAACGAAAACAATTTCGCAAAATAATTTCTGATTTCCAAAATACTCACGACCGAGTGACAACTCAACGGAAATCAAAAATAGAACAGCAATCTCAAAAGATTTATACCAAACTCTCACCAAGAGATAATTCTACCACGAAGAAGACTGAGGAGAGTCAAAGTGAAACGAAACATAGTTTAACCGAAACACGCTAAAAAAATTTACGGACAAACTCCCCAACTTATAGAAATACGATTTCGAATTTAAAATTAAGTAGAAAATTACATGGGTCACCACACGCCACGTTAAAAATTATTAGTTCAACAATTTTGTACTTCAATCGACTTCTCAACTCCACGCGTGAACGGATTAGAAATTTATTTACAACCGGGCAATAACCAACACGCTACACGAGGAAAATTTTCAAAATAACCAGATCAAGTCCCCAAGACTACCAAGCAACACCATAAATGTAGGAACAATCCCAAACATAAATCAAAATCTTAATAAGCCAAACTCCAACGCTACAACTAAAACATACTAATACTCTTACTAGAATTAATCTTTCATCACTCAACGTCTATGCACTACAAAACTATTAGTGGTCAAAATACCAATTACCTCAAATGAGAAAGTTTACCCGCAATTCAAAATGTTGTCCTGCTTATAGTTCCTCTTACAAAAACGGCTTAAAACTAATTACCACTAGAATCGTCCTGGTTCAACTAACTACTATCAGTTCAAAAATTTCATCAACCTCGAGAACTAAAACGTAAGAAAACACACCAATTTCTAAGGGATATATAGCTTAACTTTTGACTACAATATTTTCCGTTCTTGGCATTTATTTTGAATCACTAAAATCAAATTGCAATCAATCGGATTATTGGTTATGCTCAAACAAATTTTTTTTTTTAAAAAACGCTTCCCGCAAACACAAATATATAATAGCGCAATCCACTTTCAATTTGAAATCACTGGCACCTCAACTTATTTTTCATTTTCAACCGAAAACAATTAACCCGTTGAAAAATTCCTTTATTCGTAAACATACCAACAAATAAACTCTCTCATTTTTTTTATTTTTTTAAATCATAATCGAATTTACTTTCAAAATAAATTCACAATTTTTGTATAATCTTTCGTTTAAAAAAAATCTTAAAATCTACTTTTAAATCAAGCTGATAAAATTACATCACTTTTTCCAAAAATAAATTTTGCAAATGAGAATCCCTTTATTTACGAAATAGGTTTCCATACCGGTATCAAAACTTTTTAAACAGATATTAAATCTATAAAAACACAATTGCTTTTAGTTCTTTATAAAAATACACGCAGAGCATAACCAATGTTCTTTAAAACAAAACTCCTCGAATCATATACTCTAAGCTGACACAACTCTTTAATCTGAATTCAATTTTTTTTTCCGCACCTACTACAACTAAACCTCGAGTGCAACTTATAACCATAGCTCCCATTTACCAAACGCTGATACTCCAACAATATAGAATAAATCCTTATAATGTCATTTTTCTTAAATCAGTACCGTCGTCACAGAATATTTGTCTAGTTTCCCACCAAATAAAAATTTCAAAACCGTTTGAAATTTAATAACCTTTTAAACACTATTTTCACAATACAACTCGCGAGTTTTAAACAAAACATTTCTTGAAAAAATCTCACTGACAAAATTTATTTTACATAATTGTGCGCCAGGGTGATGACAGCTCTTATCCCCAAAGAGTTGCATTCAACCCTAATAATTTAATGTCGTGATGAATGTTCTAAATGCATGTATCAATTATTTATTTCTCTTTAATTAGTGATTATGCTCAATGCAGTTTCCTATTCGTGGCATTCCATAATGCATGTTCATGACATGTCTGGGCACAATTACGTGATAAAAACATTTCAATTACTTTAACAAGTTAATATTTGAATCAATTTTTCTTCGAATAAATTTTCTAGACATTACACTCTGTAAGACGTACACTCGCCCATTTTGACATATTTGCCCATCTTCATTATCCTAGTTCACCAATTTGCATCGTCATTAACGAACTAACCCAACATCAACAAAGAAACTAAAATTTACCTTATAATGAATTCTCCCTCAAATCAAATTGAAAATTTTCCAAAGACATCAAACAATACGAACGCCTTCACAGCTCCACTATCAGTTTCGGTGTTTCACCGATCTACCCAATGAAAACACCAATGTATTACTACACTGATCCACCTCGAACACAATTTCCACATCCTTTTCCCGAATACCAAAAGCCGAAAGATTTTGATACTATAATTTATCACAACGAACACGATCTATAAATGCATGACGCTCCAAATTCCACGCACGAGGTAAGCACTCACGAGTAGAATTATTTCACTAGTGCTGAGTAACTCAAATCGCCTTCCTCTGGCCATGATAGATTCGGAATTCGAATCTGCAAACAGCTCTTG
This sequence comes from Mercurialis annua, assembly GCF_937616625.2. Taxonomy (NCBI): domain Eukaryota; kingdom Viridiplantae; phylum Streptophyta; class Magnoliopsida; order Malpighiales; family Euphorbiaceae; genus Mercurialis; species Mercurialis annua. The sequence goes on from NC_065572.1 coordinate 54,774,031, forward strand.
AGAATCGCTCCTCAAATTTCTTGATGACAAAATTAATAACTTCGATTTCCAGAGTCCAATGTTCGATCCAACTAACCAATTAGAACATCTAAATAATCACAAGGTCAAAACAAAGGTTCGAAACTCACATCGATACCAATGTCAAAGTTAGGCCAAAGAAAGACTAGCGAGAAATACTCTCACGTGATACTCCACACAAAATGAGGCCAACGAGGACAAGACCGATACGGCATAACTTAATCAAACTCTATAGACCAGAATAATAACACAATAATATAGGTCAAGAATTGATCACACATCCGAAAAAACTTAAGCATCTTAAGGTAAAACCATTACTCATTTAGATAGCTAACCAATGTCTTATATGGTCAACGAATTCCTATCGACATGGTGACAACTCAAAACAACCTGTAATTGATGAGAATTTAAATCACACAATAATATTTTCAACACATCAACTTAACTCAAATTAAAATAATAAAGATACTGGTCAAAAGTACCTATCAAGATCCACTTCGAAAAATAAAATTTACAAAAGAGATTTCAAGTTCGTGTCGAGCCCCACAGTTTTGAAAATCATTTTTCGGGAACCTCTTTTATAAAACAATAGTTATGCTTCTTTCCAAACGTCTTAAATTAAAACCGCCGAGTTAGTTGAGTGATTACCACTTCCAAGCTCAACTCCCAATTTGGGTGACCCAAGTCAAACCCCTAATAATCAATTGTAAAAAGTATATAAACATTCTCATGTCCGAAAAACGCATTTCAAAACAGATCTTAATATTTTCAAAATAAAAAGCTCGACGTCACCCAATAACAACATCAGACTCATCGCCCAAGTGAAAAAAATAATAATTCTTTAACAATATTTCAAAAATACTGGCTTCAATCAAAATTACTAAATCAAGCATACGACCAACACCAAAGTTTGGATAAATCGAAATATGGTAAAATTACAAAATTAATGTTATATTATCAAATCGGAATCGTCCTTAAAATAATATTATTTCAAACAATTATTTTGAAAATACCAAGCTAGATGTAACATTCTAAATTTTTTTTTATTTTTTTTTATACAAGAATTTCATTTTATTGGTAGATACCGAAAATAATATTTTAGGGTGTCCTGTCCAGATTACCCATTTGACTTTTTGCGTCAAAACACCACTTAGGCAAAAATAATATCCTTATGGTAATTTAAAACCAATACATGGTCAACCACGTAATTCACAAAACGTGAAAAGATTTTTTTTTTTCCGGTCAAAAATCATTTATCCCAAAATAATGTCAAAGCCTAACAAAATATAAATTTTTTGAAATCAAAGTTCACGGTCAAAATCAGAAGTACTGACAAAATAATTTAACGTTGACAACATCCTTAAAGCATAACGACCAAAATATATCACTCAGGTGAAAAGCAACATCATCAAGATAAGACAACTAACATCTTACCCAAGTATGACATAGAGGAAATTACCAACATAAGATTCCCCGAGAAATCAAAAGCAATTTAAATCACCCAAGTGAGATAACATCGAAAGCATCAAATCAAAGCATAAATAATGACTGACTGGACGCAATCCTATCGGTGTAGGCAGAAAGTTTTAAAATCAAAAGATGACGTTTTAAAGACAAGACATGAATCCTAATTCCGCAGTAGTACCTATGACTCGGTAACAACATAACAGAGTAAGCACATAGCATGCAAATGGCCTTGGTTTGAAACCAAAGCTCTGATACCAAGTTTGTCACGACCCAATTTCATGAATCGTGACCGGCGCTAGGGTATGGGTATGGTTGTACCAAAACCCGTAGCAAGCCTTGCGGAAATCAATTAAACATTTAAACCTGCAAAAACTGCTCGGGGGCAACCGAGACTCCAACCTAGGTCTAGCAATTTATATTACGGTTCTAATATAAATAACTTAAATATCTTGAATAATTCACAGCGTGCCTTAAATATAATAGTATCGTAATCCAGAGTAATCATGTCAAATATAAATAATCGAATATATCGACAAATCCAAAGTAAAATATCAAATGAAATAAATAACTAGTTCTACTGCGGTCTAAGAGTTCGAAAACAGAAACTAGTTTAATAACATAAAAACCTCCGAGGAATCAAAAGAATCGGAGTGGACCAGCTTTCAAATCATAAACCTGGAAAATTTGGGAAAACAACGGGGTCAGATATACTGAGATGAGTTCGCAATACTATTTACATTTATTAAGTTTAAAACCCTTAAATCAAAACATTTTTATACTAATATAATATGATTATGGAAAACAGTATTGAAATGATCCCAGCGTAAGTATGACATAGCATACCGATAAACCCAGAGTGGACGGGAACAAATCCTCGTCATATAAATATACCAGCGTAAGCAAGACTTTAGTCTGCCGTTTCCCAGAGTACTTACCGGTGCACACAGTCTCGATACAAGCCTATCGAGTAGCTTGTTTCAATCCAGATCCATAATCCGTAAAAACAGTTCACAAACATTTATAATATTAAAATACAATGCGGTACTTAATAAAGCGGTAAATAGCACTACAAACTCACTGCTTGCTTATCCACGTGATCTTGGCAAACAGCTAACCCTGGTTCGACTCCGGAGCGCGAGTAGTCGAAGAGTCTAAAAATAAATCATACGTTAAAATCGCTCCAACCCCTAACTATAAGAATACTAGACACCACGTAGGACTAGCACAAATAATAATCCAGATAGAAACACAGAGAAATACAATCTCACTTAAATTATAATGCCGTAAATAAATCAAGCCTATTGAGTTCATATTTAAAAAATCATCCGAAAATATTAATTAAATAATATTTAATTAATAAATAAAATCCTTTCCTCAAATAGTGGGGTAGCCGAGTTTCTTAAAACTACCAAGCTAATCCCATATGTCGGGCGACCCAAGTCCAACCCGACCCAACCATAAAACCAGAGTAATAAACCACAGTTTATAATTTAATATTTAATAAAATATTAATCGACATTAAAATAGAACTCAATAGCTTGAAATCCAAGTAACTAATGATTACCGGCAAAAATATCTCAAATAATTAAATAACAAAATAAAGAAAAAATATAAATTTAATTCCAAGGCATTCTAAGCCAAAAATATCAATTAACAATTAAATAATAATTAATGATAATTATTAATTTAATTTTTAAATAACACGAATAATATTTTTAGGTCTTAAATTAGTATAACAAATTTTGACAACTTCCAAATTAAAAGAAATCCCCAAATTCTCATTTAATATAGTCAAATATAAAATCATATATAATCCATAATAAGTTTAATATTAATTTAAATTTAAAAATATTAAAGCCCAAAGTATTTTCAATATATAAATAATAATATTATTTAAGTCGCTAAACAATACATCGAAACCAATTTCATAAATTGAAATTAAAAATCATTTAAAACAGTTAAAATATAAGCTTAGGTATCAAAAGATTTAAGACACAAAAACTCAATAGCCAAAACTGACCTTTAGCCAAAAACAATTTAAATGGGCCAATCAAGTGATGACACATAGTCATCTTCTTAATTGAGCAACAAAACACATCCCTCATGAACAATAACCAAGAATAAGCAAATCGCAGAAACCGAATCAAAGCTTCAAGTTAACAATTCCCAATTCAATACTATTACCTTAATGAATCAAGAAAACACACAATCCATAGCTTAGAAGCAACACAAGCAACACAAGGTTTGATCTCAATATTCAAGAACAATTCAAGAATGTCACGGAAACTCATCGTTCATGAAACGATGATCAAAGAAAACGAACGAAGAAATCAAGCTCATTGAAAGCTTAAACATTAACAATCCTAAGAGGTTATAATCAAAATCATTGCCAAGAAGGAATTTGACGTCGGCAGTAACCAATCCAACACTTAACAGTTTTAAACAAAATAATACGGCGAGACGGCGTTGATTACTACGGGTTCGTTTACGTACCGTTTGACGAATGAAAGGTGTGAAAACGTAGATGCGTGAGTTTACTTTCACGGGAAACAAACGAAACTGATTTCGACCTCCAAACGGCTGCGAAACGGATTGAAATTCAAAGAGGTCGATTTAGAACTCAAAAACAAAATTTACATAAACGCGGCAACGGTTAAAGCAATTACGAGAAAGATAACGTACCGTTGTGTGAAAACTAAGCCCGGACTTGTAGAGGGCTGAGTCTACAATCTCTGGAATCAAACGGAACACGATTAGGTGCTGAAACGAGAGAGATATTAATTTCGAACGGAAGCAACGTAATTGAACAAAAACTGGATTTGTAAAGGAATGAACTTACTGATGTGGGCAATGGAGTTTTGACGAACTTCAGAGATGAAAGGAACATATATACAGCTAGGGTTTATGATGTTTCAAAGGAATAAAAAGAGCTTGGATCGTGAAGTTAGAAGTTGGAGATTTCGGGGCCGAGATACGCGGGGAAAGGGATTCAGAATCGTGCCTCAACACGATTCTGAGGCAGGTTTCGAACGAGATTTTCAGGTCTCGTTCGAGACCTGCCAAAGTTATGAAGTCTCGAACGAGATTTCCGATTCTCGTTCGAGACCGAACCAACCCAGGTCTCGTTTGAGACCTTTGGTTCAAACGAGGCCTGGTTCGACCCAATACTGGTCGAACCACGCCCAACCCGGACTTGAATCGAATCAAACTCAAAATTTCAAATACGTAAATGACTCAAATAATTTTCGAAACTCGCAAATAAATTCCAAAATTTTACGGGATATTACACCTTTTCATTTCTCTAATGATTTGAGTTACTGTTTTATTCAAATCGGAATCACTCATGATGTCAAATTAACTGAAAATAAAACAAAAATCAGTTATAATCAACACAATACAAGAGAAAATCAACAAAATACAAAAAAATGAACAAACAATTAAGAAATTAAAATAAAAAAAAACAAAATTACCTAAAAAACCTAAAAAACGATTATAGAAATGTAAACATTACTCACCAAACGCACTGATCAGATTTAGATAAACACTGATATATCAATGAGAACCAGAAACGAAGAATCAAAATAGATGAAAAAAGAAGAACAAAGAAGACGAAGAAACGGGAATAAAGCGTGAACAGGAAAGAGAATGAGAGAAAGAGAGGGAAAAAGCGATAACTGCTTAGGGAGTAAAAAAATAAATATTTGAAAACTGGGAGTATAAATATAAATGGGCTGAGACATTAAAATAAAAAAAAACGCCCATGTAGGTAAAGACACATATATCCATAAAATAGAGATTATTTTCAGTATATTTTTATCAGTGAGGTAAAATCTGTAAATATTTCTAAAAAGAGAATATTTTTTCTAATTTTCTCTTATAATTAATAGTTATCGGTCCATACACAAAACACAATACTATTATAAATAGGGGTAAAATAAGAAAACACTGTAATAATTAGTGTTTTCTTAATTTATGTGTAAAAGTAATATGTCCTTTTTTAAACGGAACGAAGATTATTTTCTTACATTCACCATAAAAATAATACATTTATTAAAAAGATTAATGTAACAGTATGGAAATTAAACTCGAGACCTCTACAACTCTCACAGCATAAAAATACCAATCAAGCCACTCCTTTATTAGGTTAACAATAATTTTTATTTTTACTTACTATTAAGTTTTTGCCACTTTTTGTAGTTTTAATATACGCTAATCACCTCAAAAACTACGGAACTTTCATTTTTTTTCCGATAACACCCCGACTTTCCTCAATTGCACCCTATTTCGTATTTTTACGTTTCAATAGCACCTAAAGTATTAAATTTAACTCTTTTCATTTGGAGAAAATTCAAAATAAATCCTTCATATTTTTAAAAACTCTAAATATCATATGATGTTTTACATTATACGTACAAACACTCTTCTCTATAACAAAAAATAAATAAAACCATTCGAACGCCGCCGCTCTCCGTCACCACCTCCGTTCAAACGCCACTCTCTGTCACCGGTCTTCCATGGAAGACGAGCTGCGCGTCTTCCATGGAAGACCTTCCTTTGGGGAAGACGAGCTGGTCTTCCCCAAAGGAAGACCAGCAGCTGGTCTTCCCGGCCATGGAAGACCAGCAGCAGCTTGTCTGCTGGTATTCCATGGCCCGTTGAAGACCAGCAGATCTGCTGGTCTTCCATGGCCGGAAGGAGGCCAGCTGCTGGTCCCGGAAGCGGCGGTGGGTGGTAGCGGATTTGGAAGCGGCAGCGGGTCGAGCAGAAAAGATGTCGGGGAAGATATTATTTTTCTTTATTTTAAATTAGTGGAGAAGATGGTTTATTTAAACATATTTTAAGTTAAAGGACTTGTTAAAATTTAGCCAAGTAGAAAATAGTATAAAAACCCTTAGATTTGGTTATTTTATAAAATTTAATCCTTATAATCATGAAATCATCTATTTTTTTTTAAATTTGGGGTTTTATTGAAACGTAAAAATACGAAATATGGTGCAATTGACGAAATTGCAAGGTCAGGGTGTTAATAAAAAAAAAGGTCGGTAGTTTTTGAGGTGATTAGTCTTTAATATATATAATATTCATCAAAAAAAGTTAAAAGAACGTGGAGAGTCGGAAATATATACTAACTAGTCGTATACCCGCGGTAGCGCGGAATCATTATAATTTTTTAATTTTTTTAATTTTTCTATAAACTTTGGTTTATGATTAATAAATTCAAATGTATCTAATTGATTACTTATTATCAATAGTGATAATATAAGTTAATCTTAATCAAAGTATTTTTAAATGTAATAATTAATAAATATTTATATATTAGGAACTCATAAAATTTATAAATTAATGAATTTATATAAAATTTTATTTTTATTTTAATAATAGTTTAAAAATAATAAAATTTATGTGAATGGTAATTTTTATAATTAAAATTTAGAACTTTTAAAAATAATTCCTTTTATAATAACAAAGTAAATATTACAATTAATAAATAGATTATACAAATTGCAAACTTGTATAATTGTATAATTAATTTATTTAAATTTACAACTCATAAAAATGTTCATTTGATATGAAAACTTTTTTCAAATTGCATTATAAAAGTTAATTAATTATCTAAGCCGGAAATATATATGAATGCTCATTTAAATTTGTATTCTCTTTCATTGTTTCTACTTTTTCTTTAAAAAGGTTTATTATACTGTAAAAATATATAAAAATATATATACTACATAGTCCTTTATATATATATCTTTAATAGTATAATATGAAAATATAAAAACCAGCGGAAATCATTGTTCATATTTCTTGTGCTAAAGTGTAAAATTTTAAACCATATTCCTTAGGATATCCTAAAAAAAAGTAGGTCTTAAATAAATCGTGGACATCTAAATAAATGGTCAAAATTATGCAAAGAAATTTGTTCATTGTAATTGATACGTAGTTGAAGAAACTTTTTCATTGTAATTGATACATAGTTAGTCAGGTAAGAATGATTGTTATAATGCTGAAAAATTAAAAACAATTAGTTGAATGTTTTATCGAGATTGAATAGTCATGGAAATGCTTTTTTAGTTCTCTCAATTATATAAATATATAGATATTGTCACTATTAACTACAAAAAAGACGCAGATATGGATTTTATTTTTTATATTTGTATCTCTTATACCTATTACACCAAACACCTTATGTGCATTAGCTAAAATATTACATTAATCATAAAAAAGAATTAATATTATTGTCAGAATATCTGTAAAAAAATGCACAAAACTGCGTATTAAATTTTATTACACTAAAATTATGGCAACTTCACATAAAGGGATATGCAAGAGAGTCATAGTCATGTGTCAATCATGCACAATCACATAACATTACAAAATGGGATCTTTCCAAATAAAAAATTAAATCATTTTGAAGGTTTATAAGACTAATTTCAGTCACCACATGAATAAATTTGCACAAATGAAAGATATATTTCTGAGAGATGCAAGTGACAGTTATGTGGCTCGGTAGAATGGTTCACAGACCTAAGCAAACATAATGAAATTAATAGATTATAAATGTAAAACGACTTTGCAGACTACAAATTTACAACATTTTTTCTCCCCTGGATTGGCCAAAATGACATCCAATTTAGTGAAATTGCAAATAAGTTGATGCCTATAATAAGCTTATAGCATCTACAACATAGATAATTCTCCTATCATTATAATACTCTAATGTTTAATTATTCTAGTACTCGCATAAATAATTAAGCTCCAACGAAATAAGTACCTACTTTACGTATAGATTGGGCTTGAACTAACAACGACAGAAAGATATATGGCAAAGTAAATTGTTTATTTATTTTTTATTACAATTTGATTAAGCCTCAATGAAATAATGCCTGAACTCTGAACATACTAAATGTATAGAGCATTTTTCAGAGAGCACAAGAGTTTAAAAACAAACACCATAATACATTTTTGAACTTAAGTATGACAACAGCATTTACAATAAAACTGCAGAAAATATATCTTATTTAATGTTTATAAAACTTCAGAAAAAAATAATCACTTCAAATATGGAAGACTTGAAAAACAAAAAACAAAATATATTGAATTCCAAAGTAATATAAACCTATAGCTCTATGATAGAATTTCAATCTAAATCACAGCAGCCAAATGCAATATAAATCAACAACTGCAGTTTCATAAATTCATAACAGCAATCAAAGCAACTTAGAAACAACTAATTTAAGAAGTCTATAATAAGTAGACATCAACCAATAAATACTAATCTCGGAGAGCACGCTCATGGCGAGGGTTAGTCAAAATACATTATTTTACTGAACAATTGTTGTCTGCTCATTATATAAATGCAGAAAATATATATATGTTTTTTTTAACAAAGGGTCAACGCGCCCCCTGAACTTGTGACACGGGGTCATCTAACACAATTTATACTTTTTTGAGCAAATAACCCCAAAACTCTTCATTTTTGGGTCAAATAATCCAATAATTTTTATTTTTATTTCAAAAAATGAATTTAGGATAATTATATCGTAACAATTAGGGAAGTATCTAATTATATTTTTACATCTCTCACCTCCGATTTGTATTTTACACATTTTAAAAATACAATTATGGGGTTATTTGACCCAAAAATGAAGAGTTTTGGGGTTAGTTGCTCACAACAGTATAAATTGGTTAGATGACCCTGTGTCACAAGTTCAGGGGGCGCGTTGACCCTTTGTTCGTTTTTTTTTCCTGTTTGTATATCTTATACTCATTTTAAAAGAAATGTCCTAATAACACAAAAGTATGATGCAAAAAATTAATTAATAATATTAATAGTGCACGCTGTAAATAAATAATAGTTCAAATATTTCACCTGTTCTTTTATGTGAATTTTAAGGACCCGGATTATACTACGCCTAGAGAAAACCACAAAGAGAGGCAAATCAAAGAGTGTGTATTCTTGATTTGAACAATTGTGTATTCTTGATTTTTTTTATAGATATGAACAATTCAAGACTGCAAACTTGGAATATGAACAATTAATGGCTGCAAAATTTTGAATTTGGGATGATAAACGATGGAATTTAAGTCATTTAAAAGAGACGTCCTAATAACACAAAATTATGATTAAAATATTGATTTATAATAGAATATTAAAAATGCAGGCTATAAATAAAAAATAGTTCAAAGATTTTACCTACTCTTTCAAAGATTGAAGGTTGTAAACTTGGAATATGAACAATTAATGACTGAAAATTCTGAGAAAAATAAAGAAAACAGGAAAAATTGGCTGCTTTTGGTTGACGATGGAATATGAACAATAAACGATGCAATTTACTATAGTAAAAATTGGAACAATAGAATTTGTCTATATCAGATTGAGGTAGTTGATTTAGTTTAAGAGTAATATTGTGTAAATTAAAAGTAACTATAAAATGTAATTTTAAAAAATAAAATAAAATAAGTGTTTTTAAAAAGGTGGGAACTAATGAGAGTGCTCTATTTGTGAGAATCAATGAGGGGCCTCCGTTGGTCCTCTCAATTATATAATACTAGTCGTAGGCTCGCGCATTTGCGCGAAATCAATTTCAAATTCTATGTAGCCAGTAATATTTTTATTAAAAGAATTAATAGAATGCCAAAATAATAATAATGAATAGTATGTAAACTAATAATATTAAATAAAATAACATTATATTATATTCTAATAATTTTTATAATAAATTGTTTTAAAATATATGATTATCTATAAAATATATATTTTTCATTTTACATTCTTATTAATTTTTTGTATAAAGGTTTTGTGCATAATGCTACTTCTCGTAATAAATATATAAAAATTATTGTTCATTTGCTATTAGAAAACACGCGTTTAATTATTAGATGGGCAGAAATTGCATGTTTATATTCCTTTTTATTAGAATGCTTTATAGTGACGAATTCCAATACTATTTTTCCTACGAATAAATAGTAATAATAAATTTTAATACTCCTAAATAGAGCATATATTTTAGTATTAATATATTGAGGGTTTTTTTACATTATATATAATTTTATAATGAAATTTAAAAAAACTATAGCTATTTTTCGAATGACTTTCAAGGTTGATATTGAATTTTTTATAATTTGGAAATAAAGCACCCTGTATCTATCAATATAAACTGATATGATTACAATAAATATTATAGTAATTAGATAAAATTAATTTTTAAGAAATTTGAGTGGAATGAAATCAATTTTGATTTTAAAGTATCTTATCTTTAAGTCCCTATAACAATAACTAAAGTAATTTATTAATTTATAATTGGGATGCAACACTTTAAATTAGCTAAAATTATGAGTCTCATCGTAAAATATAATTAATTTAATAAGTCGTTAATTAGCTCTTATCATACTCCCCTACCTACCAATTTTAAAATAATCATCCATATAGTCTCTAACCTTAATTTTGTTCAACTAATGAAGGTTTTCTAATAATGCGCATGTATATTTACTAATCTGATGCTAAAGGAAATTAATTAAAAAATGCATGCTCTTAGATTTGAATTAGTCTATACCATAATAGAATATATATATTACTGGATATGTATTCCATCTAGGGGTGAGCACGGATCCTGAATATCTCCAAAACCGAACCAAAAACCGGACCGAAAATATCCAGGACCGAAAAATATCCGTTGACCATTGACTTTCTCCGAACCGAACCGTACCGAAAATTTTATTAGTACGGTTCTGGATCTTTTATAAATAACCGTACCGAGAATCGAACCGAACCGTACCGAACCGAAGTACCGAACTTATACCCGAAGAACCGAAATTATATATATATATATATATATTATTCTAATTTTCATTTGATTATTATTTGTATTAACTTTGAATTACTAAAAATTAAAATTGTTTTATAAAATTAAATAATATATATTAAAAATATTAGTCTATATATATAAAAAAATTATTTACATAAAAATAAAATACTTATATATTTCAATGAAAATTATATGAATTTGTCAAGTATTTAATAATTATTAAAAGTATTTTTTATAAATTAATATGAACAACACATATTCATTATTTTCTATCATTGACTAAATTACATAGTTTTAACAAAAATGATATAATTTTAGACTTGAGAATATTTAAAAGTACCCTTATTAAATAATCAAAAAATTAATATTAAATCGAACGATAATATACATGTTGTGCCTTTTTATTTTATTGATGATTATTTACTTGTGATAGTTGAAAATATAAAAAATATGAATGAATGAGTAGCTAATTAATTTTAAAAGTCAAAATAATATATTATAATATAGTAGAGATCACATTTTAAATAAAATAATATCCGTGGTTTTAGTGATATCCGTACCGAACCGTACCGAACCATTAGGACCGAATCCCCATACCGAACCGTACCGAAAAATAAAATCTCCGAACCGAACCGAACCGATTATTGGTACGGATCCGGATATCCAATTTTTGATATCCCCGACTTTTGGTTTGGTTCTGAAGATTTGTCAATCCCCGAATTCCCCCGAACCGTGCTCACCCCTAATTCCATCCATCATTGCGAGGACTCATAATGAATAAAACAATATTAATTGTTCACAGTATATAAGTTACCTCTGTATATATAAGTTTTGCTGCAAAAAATATAGTATTCCTTCTTGGGATATCAATCACACGAGTAGCTGGAATAGAATTGCTGAATGAAATTGTTATTCATGTAAATTAGAAGTACATCGGTAGAGTTTATATAGATCGAAATATGACGAATTGTGTTTAACCTGAAACTTATCACTTTCTCAACACCTCAACTATTGAATACTTATCTATATATATTATCATATTAATTAAAATTCATGATAACAATTTATTTAAAATAATTAAATTAGAATAAGTATTTTAATAAAAGTGGAGACTATGAGAATGATCTATTTGGTGAGAATCAATGAGAGGGCTCCGTTGGTCCTCTCAATTATATAAGTATATAGATATAGATATATAGATGGTTTCCATTTAACTAATGTCATATAACTTGGCATTGTATTTTAACTGAAATCGGTCAAATTACTTAATAAATTGGTCCCTACAATTGTTGTTTGAATTTCTATTAATTAGCGTGGTTGGTTGAATTAGTATTTTTCATATTCAAGAGCTAAAATATGATTTCTCTCTTTTCAAACAATTAGTTTCAATTTCAATCTTAAATGTAATATGATAATTGAAGATAACTAAAAAATTCTAGAAGATGAAATGATTTTTTTTTTAAATCATTATAGTATTAATATACAGTCGTAAGATGACATAATTATATTCTAAAGAAAGATGATATAATTAGACATGTGTGTGGTACCGCACCGACCAAAAAAATCGAACTAAAATAATTATTGATTCAAGTTATTTTTTAAAAATATTTTAGTTCGGTTTATCTTTTTACTTTTAAAATTTTAAAAATTGTATATCTATACTATATATAAAAGCACGGATGGGGGGGCAGACGAATTTACTGAATAGTCCTTTTCAGTTTATTACTAAATAAAGGTTTTATAGTCATTAACTAATTAGTTATTTAATTAATCACTATTGTAATTAAAGTCCTAATTAGAATAGGTAGCTAAATTATCTCCAATTTAATTTTTAGTATGTAAAAATAACTAAATTGTCTTCAAATTAGTAAGAATACCTATTTTTTAGTTTGATTGAACTACAAAATTAAAATACTATATTTGATCAATATATTATTATTTAAATTTCTATCTTATTATTTTTAAAGATATTATTAATAATATTAAGTTAATTATTTAATTATAGTTATTATAAAACCAAAAGAAGAATAAATTCAGTATGGAAAAAAAATTTAATAACAGAACATATTATATTTACTTTTACAAAAATTCTTAACTAATTTAATATTAATTATAAATAAAAAATTGATATAATTATGATAAATTTACTAATATGTACATTGACGAGTTACGTTACGAGCCACGTATAGCACGTGATGCGAAACTAGTATATATATATGTATACATATATTAAATGTAATTTAGAAGTTTATATTAAGATTTTAAGTATTTAAATGGTCACAATATAAAATACATTGTTATTTTTGGTCTAAATTAATTTTTCTAATTTTAATATTTTTTTTGTTTTCTCTAATTTTTTTTAAATTAGTTTTGTATTTTGATAAAACAAAAAACTCAACCGAGGCTTATTTCCTTCCGAAACCCATCGAATCTGATAAATATACTTCCTAACTGAAGCAAACCCCATATCACACACCCTAGACACAATGATGAATACAATAATTATCAAGCATTGCATAACCTCAATTCTTGTTTGCATGCTCAATAAAATGATCATACCATCCCCATCTCTTCCTACCACCACTATACGGATAATTGATTTTGGGTGTGCAAACTATTATTTTATTTTATTTTGATGAATTAACTTTAATTGACTTTATTTTAGTTTTAAGTTTTATTTGGCAAAAGGTACAAAAAAACCCTCGTAGTTTTCATATAAGTACAGATCAACCCTTTTATTTTTCTAGGGTATAAATAAGCCCTCTTTGTTTTCAAATAGAACAAATAACCTCTTTCGTCCAACACTATTAGAAACACTCGTTAATGGCTAACATGTCTCCCACAATTATATAGAAAAAGAATTCAAAAATAATTTTAATGTATAAAATATTTACCAAAAATTTGAGGGGATAAGTGCCCCAAAAGTAAACTAAAAGGGTTTATTTGTTCGATTTTAAAACAACGAGGGTTTAATTGTTCAATTTTAAAAATATGAGAGCTTAATTATGTCCAAAAAAAGTAAAAGGGCTGATTTGTACTTTTGAGAAAAAATCGAGAATTTTTTTGTACCTTCTGCCTTTTATTTTAATGGAGATTCTCATGCCAAATTGCATGTGTGGCAGCTAGGGGCGGATTTACCAGTAGGTAAGGAGTACTGGCTTCAGTCCCGGCTGGACTCAAAATATTTTTGAAAATAGGAATTATGTTTTTATAATAGAAGTAGGTTTATAACGAATTTAGGGTTGGAGAGTGGTTAAGTCCGGACTACTGCCACGTGGCAATCATTTTTTATTTGTATTTTTTGTATAAATTTGTCACTATACAAATCTTTACTTACGTAAGACATTTTAGACCAAATTATATATATATGATAAGTTTTATATGGCAAAAAAAAGTAAAATTCGGCTATTACATATGCATTTTTTGTCGGAAACTTCTCATTGAAACAAAATTAAATTTTAATAACTAAATTGTAAAGATTTTAAGTTTGATAAATTAGATTTAAAATACTCAAAGTTTAATAACCAAAATACAAAAAATGCAATAGTTTAATTACTCTGAAGATCAATCACCCACCAAAGTAAATTTCTCTTCCAAACATGTAGCACAACACAAAAATTGGATACATATCAAACAATAATAATAAAAAAGAAACAAACACAATATATACTACTATGATTTATCTTGCATGAATAACAGATTTGGAATTCTAGAGAATCACCTAATTTCAACCACTGGATCAGTGAGTCACCCACCTTGTCATAAAAACAAACTCATAAAGTACACTAGCCATTAGTTTTTGTGTAAATCACTGAATGTGATATGTAGTTGGTAGTTTAGCTTGTGCAAGCATTTGAACAACTTCTCTCATGGTTGGCCTTTCAACACTATGTTCTTGAACACATAACATTGCAACAAACATCACTTGCATTGCCTCATTTATAGGTATATCACTTAGCCTTTGATCCAATATCTTAACCACCTTTTCTTTCATTAAATTTGTTTGCATTTTGGTCCATTGTACAATGTCTAATCCGTCTTCTCCGAAATCACCGACGGGTCTCCGACCTGTGATTAATTCTAGTAATACCACTCCGAAACTATATACGTCGCTCTTTTCATCCACTTTCAAAGTGTACGCATATTCTGTAATATAAAATTTAATTTCCTTATCAAATTATCAACAACAAAAAATATAAGCAAATTAATAAGTTAGACGGGTTTAATCGGTCAAATGATTGAACCATGACATTTGATTCATGGAATAGTAAGATTTTTAAAACACCCATATTAAAAAACAGAAAAAGGGATTTAACTCATCTTCCAAGATAAAGCATCTACAAGTAGGGGTAAAAAGAAAAAGGTAAATAAATGCTTTATGTTTACCCAAATATATGTTGACCTAGTTCTAGGGCTTGGGGAAAGTAAAGATTAGATCCCTAAATAGGATTCTCAAGGCAGTATGCATAGATTTTTGTGGAATTTGATATTGCTATATCTATGGGTTTGGGTCAAAAAGTTTTCTTGTGATTGGTATATAGAATCAAATATGGGTGGCTTTATGGTTTCCAAGACATGCATAAAAAGCTCATACACCCCATCCTCCACCACCACCTTAACCTTGTGTAATAAAGCTAAATCAAAAGCAAAAGAGAGAATTTTCCTTTGTGTTAGTGGAGAGAGAGCTTTTTTTTCCTATTTCTTGGACTCCACATTTATTTTTTGAATTTATGTTTAAATTATTGAAGCTACTCTATGATTAATTAAAAGTTAAATGGAAATGTTTAGTAATTTTTTTCTATTGCTAATCAAAACCAAGAAGAAATGAAGAAGTAAGAACAAATAAATGATTTGAATCAAATGATTAAACTTGCTTCTTTAGAGACTTAATTATGACTCCAAGTCAAAGGCAATTGTGAATAATACTTTTTTTAGGGGGCACCATCAAGTATCTATGTCTCCACATCCAAAAGTGGCCAAAATCATGAGTCAATTCAATTGGAGTATGCTAATTAAAGTTGTTATTATTTTTCTTTAGATTAAATTAAGGTAAAATGAACTACTATTTTCCCCATTATGATAAAATAATTATTATATCTTAAATAAATAATTATGATAGTTTATATCAAAAACATTATTACGTATCAATCATATCCAAACAGCAAAAAATAATTAAATTGGACTATGCTAATTAAAAAGCTTTTTGTCTCTTTAAATTTAATCAAGATAAAATGAATTACTATATCTATAACTATAATAAAATTAATAAATACAATCCTAAATAAATAATCGTGAAAGTCGAGTTCGAACGATTTTACATTTTATATCAATTATATACAAACAACTAGTAGAAATCACAGAAAAATTTGGTAAACGTAAATATAATTTAGTAATTGAAGTTATTTTTACGATAAATTAGTCCGTAGAGAATAAATGAAATCGTAAAAAGAAGAAGAAGAAGCTAGAGGGTTTACCTGGAGCAATATAGCCATAGGAGCCAGCAATTGCAGACATGCATTCTGAAGTTCCAGAATCTTGGAAAAACTTGGCAAGTCCAAAATCAGCAACATGAGCTTCAAATTCAGAATCAAGCAAAATATTATTGGATTTAACATCTCTATGAATAATCAAAGGAGAGCAATCATGATGCAAATAACACAACCCTTTTGCAGCTTCAATCCCAATTTTTAATCTTGTTTCCCACTTCAAAAATCCACCTCTTTTCCCATGTAGAACCTCCCCTAAACTTCCATGTGGCATGTACTCATAAATTAGAAGATTCATCTCTTTATTTGAACAAAATCCCAACAATCTAACAATGTTCCTATGCCTTATTCTGCCTAATGTTTGTATTTCTGCTGATAATCCATTGTCATGAGATGATCCTTTGTTGATTCCTAGTAATTTTTTGACTGCTATGTGTTCCCCATTAGGCATTGTTCCTCTATACACAATCCCAGCTCCTCCTCTTCCTATGATGTTGTTTTCCTTTACGCATTCGAGGATTTCTTGGCACCCGAATTCGAGTTTCTGAAATCCCGTCAGCTTCCAACTTTTTGAATTCTTTCGTCTTTTTCGCGTCTTTATGATTGCCAAGAATGCAAATACTAATGAACATACTAATAGTCCTAATGCAAATAGAAGCTTGAATTTTCCGGGGACTTGATGCGACTTGGAGTCTTTTTCATTGTGGAACTGTAATGAGGAGGAATTTGGATTGCTGCATTGATTCGAGTCGTACCCGCAAAGAAGAGGATTACCGGCAAAAGCTGACGAGTTGAAGAACGTATACTGTCCGAATTCAGGTATCGAGCCGGAGAAGTTATTGTGTGAGAAATCAGCAGAAGTTAAGCTTTTCATGGACCCAATTTCTTTGGGAAGATTTTGGTTCAAGTGGTTCCAAGAAATGTTGAAGTAGTTTAATATATGAATTTGAGTAATCTGAAGTGGAATTGATCCTGAAAATTGGTTTTGGCTCAAATCTAAATATGTCAGCATTGAACAATTACCTATTTCATCAGGAATTTTTCCAGAGAAATTGTTTCTACTCATATCCAAAGTAAGAACATTTCTCAACTGACCTATTTCCGGTGGAACTTGCCCTGTTAATCTGTTTCCACTCATCAGAAGTATTTGCAAGTTAGAGAGATTTCCAATAGATTCCGGAAGCGGACCCGACAATCTATTGTCTGAAAGATTGAGCTGCTCTAACTTCGAGGTTAGCTTGCTTGTCTGCTTTGGAACTTGTCCGATCAGGTAATTGCTCTGCAGCTCCATTAGTGACAGCTCTGGCAAGTAAAGAAACCCACTTGGAATTGATCCTGTCAGATAATTCTGACCGAGTCTAACTCGTGTTAGCGTATCACATTGACCGAGATCATCAGGTAAAGGACCGAAAAGAAAGTTTTTTCGGAGAATCAGGATCCGAAGTTTCCTTCCTAGGCAGAGTGATTGCGGGACTAATCCTGTCAGCTTATTTGTAGAAAGATCAAGTTCAATTAATCTTCCATTTTCTCCAAGCTTATCAGGAATTGAACCTGTGAAATTGTTATCCCACAGCTTTAGTACTTCCAAGTTTGGCAGCTCCGCGAAAAAAGGAGGGATCTCTCCGTATAGCTTGTTCAGGAATAGGTTAAGCAGAGTGAGTTCTTGAAAACCCGAAAACTCAAACGGGATTTCTCCGGTTAATCCATTGTTCGAAATATCCAGCGACTTGATGCTGCTCAAATTTCCGAGTTCAGCAGGAATCAACCCGACTAACTCATTTGTCTGCAAGAAAAGGGTATCTAATTTCTTAAGATTCCCCAATTCTGGCGGTATGGAGCCTTTCAAGCTACAATTTGCAAGATCAAGATGAACAAGATTGACCAAATTGCCGAGCTCAGGAGGGATTCCGCCGTCGAATTCGTTGTAATAACCCAAAAAAAGCTTCTCAAGTTTAGTGAGATTGCCAAGCTCGCCGGGGATCAAGCCCTGCAAATCATTTCCTTTAACAGACAGATAATTCAGCTTCTGCATTCTTCCATAGCTCGAAGGTATAGTTCCTGAGAAGAAATTCCCGCCAAAATCCAAGTGGTTGATCTTCAAAAGCTGAGTAACACCTAATGGAAGTGAGCCATTAAAGCTGTTATCATAAAGATCAAGAACTTGAAGCTCTTTCAACTGAGAGAAATCCCAAGAATCTAGCTCCCCGGTGAACATATTTTCGGAAATATTCAGGAATTGAAGCCTCGAAAGGCTATGAATTTCCACCGGAAAGTCGCCCACGAAAGAATTTCCGGAGAGTGAAAGATTGACAAGAGAGTGAAGATGAGTGATGAGAGGTGAAAGAGAACCAGAGATATTAAAATTTGATATATCTAAAGAAACTACAGATTTATTACTCATTGCGTCACAAGTAATTCCAGACCATGAACATAGATTTAAGTAGTTAGACATATTCCAAGAATCAAGAACAGGATCATAGGATTCAAAAGATTGTTTAACAGAAACAAGAATTGAAGCTTGTTTTTTGAGGTACATATTATGTAAAGAGAGTGAAGAACAAGAATTAATCAAAAGAAAAACAAGAAATAAAAAACCAAATTTCATATGAGAACTAGCCATTGGTTCTTGAAATAAAATCAAGATTCAAGAAAATGAATGATCATTTCATAGAGTATATAGTAGTAGTGAAATGAATCTTTAAAAGGGAAAAAGTGGTTGCTGATTAACAGTATATGTTTTTCTTGCTTTTATATCCTTTAAGTTACCATTCTTTTGCTTTTAAAAAAGCAAAAGCTAAAAAAGCTAAATGAAAATTAAAATAAAAATGGTAATGTGCATAAAGATGTGTAGCAAAATAAATAGACCGTTTCTATCAACCATTATTTGAGTCTTTTGTTACTTTTTACAGATATACCCTTTTGCTTTTTCTTTCTTTTCTTAGAATATAATCCATCCATTTTCTTTCATGAAAAAGATAAAAGGAATTGTTATTCCTCCTAATATGAATAAAATCTTGAATTAGTTCACTTAATTTCTGCATGTGGACTCAAACTGACTTCAATAACAAACTTATTAAAGCAAACATAGTCCATCCATTTACCTTTTCTTTTTATATCCCGAATTTTTAAAATCGTCACGTTTTTTTAATTTTTTTATTCAATTATATCTCTTTTTTTCGTTAATTTTTTTACTTTAAAAGACTCAGAGATATTCTTTATATTTGACATATAATTTTTCCAAAAAAAAAAGACATAATCTACATAAACCTTTAGTATTTTAAAACATAAAAAAACTGATATTTTGTGTCAAATAAAGACATATTTTAATTTTGTTTAAATGGAAAAATTCTAATTTAAAAAAATGAGTATAATTAGAACTTAAATTAGATAAAGTTGACTAGTAAAAGTTTAAAATACAAACGAAAAATTAAAAAATGTGTATATGTTTTAAATATCAAATCTGAAAAATAATAAAAAAATATATAAATTGTATTACAACTAAAAATAATAAATAATTGACAGTTAAAAGGAAAAATTTTCCTAAAGTACACTATTTTATATTTTATTTTAATTTTATATTGTTTTTAAATATATTTATAACTCGTACCTTTTGTTTTACCACAATAGTGTTTTTTTTTTAATTTTCAAAATGTCTTTTTTCACTTTTTAATAATTGATGCTCTTTTAATAGATTTTTTTCTAGTGTTTTTTATCGTGTTTTTGTGTAATTATGGTATTTTTATAGTATATTTATGTGTATTCATACTGTATCTATAATTATTTTAGTGTTTTATAGTGTACACCATAAAAACACAATAAGTATATCATAAACACTGTAAATATACCATAAATACCCTATAAAATATCAAAAATACATTAAAAATATAAATACACCAAAAAAATACCAAAAATACACTAGGTTTTTAATGTAACTATGGTATTTTTATAGTGTATTTATGGTGTATATATAATATATCTATAGTGTTTTTCTAGTATTTTTATAGTGTAAACCATAAAAAAAACACTGCAAATACACAATAAACATTCTAGATACACCATAAATACACTATAAAAACATCAAAAATACACCTTAAAATAATAAGTACACCATAAAAATACCAAAAATACACTATAAATACACTAGAAATACACCATAACATAAATACACAATAAAAACACTACAAATACAACATAAATCAATTTGTCCTTTACAAAATCAGTAGCATCAATATAAAAGAACAAATCTTATAACCAAGAGAAAGACAAAATAATTATATGAATAACAGAAGAATTTTACAAACAAAAAAAATAATATATCTACAACAATCTATTTATAAAAAATTTAAATTATCACAAAATATCTAAAATAATACAAAAAATCTAAAAACGATATCGAGGAATCCATTCGAAGAAATGCAGTCGAGACAAAATCAATGAAAAAATTGAACGCAACAGGGAGAAAACCACGATGAGAAAGCCACAGAAAGACGCGCAACGACGAGATGAAAAAATGATGTGCAGCGGAAGTAGACGAACAAAACAAAAATTTAAGAGAAGTAGATGAATAGAAAAGAAGAAAAAAAAGAGAGAAAATTGGAAGAAAGAGAAATAGAGAGAAAAATGTGTGGCGGCTATTGTAGACACCTATTTTTCGGACAGGTTAAAAGTGATAAAAAAAGTGAAGTGTCCAATGATGATTTTCAGAGAAATCCGTCCAGGTGACAAGCTTTCGATTTACTTGGTAGAATCTAAGCAGGCGCAATCTGTTGACAATTGCAATTTTAGAGGATTAAAACGCAATTAGGCATAATAGCCCATAAAAATCCGAAGAGATCGTAATCTAAGTTCAGAAATTGGACTAATTGCAATGTCTTAGAAGTTTATGGGCCAATTTGCAAGTTTTACGGACTGGAATTGACCATGACCAAACCCATAGAACTTTAGTAGCGTTTTTGGCACTTTTAGACACCAAAATAGACTTGTAGCGTCTTTTTACTTAACTAGAAAGTCAAAATCCGAAAATTATAATTAAAATCCTAATTAATTAATTAAAACCTAATCCTAAATACATCTAGACTTATCACTGAACATTTTTTCAACCCCTAACCAAACTCTAACTAGGATGAACCTGTAAATATACGTAAGCTAACCCTAGATCTAATTAGACTCCATAAATACGGCCTTAAACCAGCATGGCTAAAGGTGGCATACAAACCCAAGAAAAATAGACAGAAAATTCGACCACCATCCTAGAATAGCAAATCTAAATTTCTCACTACACACACACACAAATATTCGATTCAATCTAGTCCTAAAAACACTGATATGTGTTAGTTCTTCAAGAACGCAACATCCGCACGAATTCGAAGCTGGATTCCGCATCCACTTCGCTAGCACACGAGCCAAGTACTCAAACCGGTAATTCTGAGGACCCTCAGTATTGTTCTTTTGATTTTGCCATGAATACATGTATAATTGCCATAATTGCTGTGATTGTGTGCTTAGGATGCATGCTTAGCCTATAATTGCTTGTTTTCCATCAAAATTGCTATGTTAATTAATTCGATGTTTTCATTAAATTGCCATGAAATTCGATGATAGACATGTTAAATTGCTGTAATTAATCATGTTTAAGCTCAAATATATAAATCCAGTTAATCTAAAACTCTTAGAATCCATGTTTCTAGGAGATTTTAGCTCTTTTTGCTATCAAAACTCAATTTTTGTACTTGATACCCATAATATTTTTTTGTTTAAATGAGCTTTAAACACTCTGATTATGCCATATTTGGATTCCTTGTTTGATTTTATGCAGTTTTGACTACTTTCGGATGACAAACAGACTTAAAACGAGTGAGAACGAAGCAAAACAAAATCCTGGAAACTAATGTCAAAAAGCCTCGGTGGCGCTGCCACCCTATCCTGCTGGTGTTGGCAGTTCAGCCTTCCAGATTCGCTCCCAGATCTTCCAGACTTCGATCCAGACTTCCAGACGTGTTTCCGGGCTCATCCGGACTCTAAATCAGGCTCGATTTGAATCCATACGTAGATAATTTAGTGTAGAATAATATTTCGTACTGTAACGGGCCAAACCCGATGTAAAACAGACTCAAAAGTTCAGATATGTAACATAGTGTATAAACCGGGCCCACGAGCCCGAGGCCCAGCAAACCAGCAACTTCCAGAGCCGATTCCGGGCTAACCCGAACTTGGAATCGACCTCGGATCAAACCAGTAGAATCAGATCGACGAGACATACAACTCTCGTGATTTGATTGAGAGTCCATTCTGACCAGACCTATGGTCAAAACCCGCGCGAGTGTCAGACACTCAAAGTCAACGAGGTTGAAACGTATCTCTAACCTTGTATGTATATCCGACTGTCCCTAAGCATGCCTGTAATATTTACCGATTTCCAAATGCATTCAAAATCCAATAATAAACCGGTTAGATGACTAATCACCTAAAATTGGCCCATTATAACCCTAAAATTAATAAATGATATACTAAACTTTTAAAGTCTAAAATTCCCAAAATCCTAATCTGATGTCCCGTCGCCTCCAAGACTCCAACTCTCACAGTCACTCTCTTCTTTGATTTTTTCTGTCCTAGCCACATCGTCTTGACATTGTATTTGTTGCTTCAACGCCGGCTATCTCTTCTCATCATTTGTGTTGGTTTGTCTCTGCTGCGTCAACGTTACAGCTCCTTCGTTTGTCATTGTTTCTGATCCGACGACCGCCTCCGTTGCTCCAAGCTTCCAACTCCGCCTCTACTGCTTCAACGTCATGCTTATACTCCTATTCTTCATTGACGACCACTCTATTTCCTGAATGCCGAAGGTAAGTAGTTTAATGCAAATTAGTACTGATTTTTTTATTACTAAATCAAATCAATAGAAACTAATTAGAAGTAAAATTAACATAGTCTAGAAATTGCAAGTGCAAATTAGAAGTATACATGTTTAGAAAGTGCAAGTGCAAATTAACATTGTCCAAAAATTAAATAAAAGTGTAGCTGAAAATGAGTGCAAATTAACATAATCAACATAGTTAAAATCTGGGTTTCTTTTGAATTTTGAGAATTAATTATCTTATTTTATGTTTAGGCTTAACCTATATGTTAAACTGATGCTATGAAAATGCTTGTAAGTTGATTGCTTAATCTCCAAAAGTAATAAGTCTGAGTTTATAGTTTTTAAAATCTTTGAAAGTTTTTGGATATTGAAATTTGTTTGAATAAGGTCTGAAAATCAAAGAGTTATAGTTCTGTATTGGTGCTATAATCTGTTTTTTTTTTACTGTTTTTTGTGTATTATGAAGTATAATGTTTGTTTGTTATTTCATTTGTAACAGAATATCGAACGTAAATGAGGCTGCCATTCAAATGCAGTTGACTCAAGACTCACAAACAAGCCCAATTTTGGATAATATTGCCGAAATTGAAGTTGCTGAAAATCTTGATAAACAAGGAAATGCATCTATTAAACCAGAAGATAATGAAGCAGATAATGTTTTTTGCTCAAAGAAAAGAAAAAAGACATCTAAGGCATGGTCGGAGTTTAAGGAAGTAACCCTTAAAGACGGCACGTCAAAGACAGAATGTGTTCATTGCAAGTATCGACTTGCAATAACCAAGGGTGGTCCTACGACACAATTTCTTAGACACTTAAAAAGTTGTGTTAGGAGGAAACTCAACTTAAAAGGGCAGCAAGAACTTACAGTAAATGATATTATTACGGGAAAAGATGCTGTAAATTCGGTGCAAAATTTCAAGTATGATCATGTTAAAGTTAGAGAGATCATAGCCCATATGATTATGGTTCATGAGCTGCCATTTCTGTTTGTGGAATATGACCTTTTTAATTTATTGATGAAGACTACCACTCCACATTATCAGAGTACTAGTTGGGCAAAAGTTCAAGAAGTTTGCTCTTTTCTTGAAGAGTTCAATGAAGTCACCAATATATTTTCAGGTATTAAATTTGAATTGATTTTTGGTTAATGTGGCTGTTTTCTAGTTATGTTTTGGATGCTTTTATGGTTGGTTTAGGCTATTTATATGGCTGTTTTGTCTATTTTTTTAGGCTTCTCTCTAATTGTTTTTGTTTGATTTTTTTTTGGCTATTTTGGCTGTTTTGGGGGGCTGTTAATGTGGCTGTCTTTTGGTTATTTTTTGGATGCTTTAATGGTTGTATTAGGCTATTTTATATGGCTGTTTTGTCTGTATTTTTAGGGCTGTTAATGTGGTTATTTTTTAGTCATTTTTGTATGCTTTTGTAGTATGTTTAGGCCCTTCATGGGGTTATTAATGTGGAATATTTTTCACAGTTCAGGCTATTATTTATGAACATTATATTCTTATTGTAGGTTTTCAATATCCAACATCAAATGTTTTTCTTTATGAACTTTATAATATCAAAATGTAATAACCTAGAATTTCGGAATTTAGAAAAGAAGCGATGAGTCTTATTTTGAATTGTCAAAATGAAAAAAATAAAAAAAAATTAATTAAACGGAATAGTTGGATAAAGAGTACACGAGTAGGTCGATATTGGAATTTTAATAAGAAATTTTTTAACAATAATATTCCATAAGAAAGATGGAATTGGGTTAAAGAGATAAAGTTGAGAAAGTGGCTAAAAGTCCACTTTAGCTGAAAATTTGAAAATGAATTTTTAATTCACAGAAAATAGAAATTAAATAGGATATAGACGGGAATTGATATTTATAAAAATAATATTGATAAAATGGTTATCGATAATTATTAAAGTGGAATTTGGATACAAAAGAGAGAAAAAGTGCAAGTTAGCTCAAAATTGGAATTTGAGCTTTTTTGGCCAAAATTGCTAAAATAAGATATCGGAAAGTGATATTATAAGATATGAGACTAATATTATTTATTTGGAAATAAATAATATGGAATTTGTCAGACTTAAAAGATTTAGCGTTCGACGGACTAAATTGGACAAAAAGAAAAGTTAGGAGTTAAGGTATAAGGAGGTGGCAAACTAAAGGACCAAAAAAGGACTTATGCCATAAATATAAAAACAAGAGAAATGAAATTTAAAATCAGCAAACATCATTTCTCTTGCTGAAATAAGAATAAATCCCGTAGCTCCTTCTTCACAAAATCACAAAATCTTCAATTGGCCATATCGTTTTCGTTTCTTAACGGAATTGAGTGATTCTCGCGGCCACAGAATGAGGAAAGGATCCTCTACTGGATTGTGGCATCAATTTAAGGTAAGGACAATTTTTTATGGTTAGGGTTTCAGGAATATCAGTTCGTGGTTTTGATTAAAATTGGAGTTTTATGGTGTTTGATGTTCATAGGTTGTTGTGAGCTTGTTTATTGGATTTTGATGATGGATTTTGGAGCCTAGATCTTCGGCATAAGATAATCAACCAAGGTGAGTCATGATTCTGAAATTTGAGTTAGCTTTGATTGATAATTTGAATAAGAAATTGGCTTAAGGTTCGACAATTGTATAGCCTTGGTGATGTTGGATTGTTTGATGATTTTAGTTATAGAATTGTGTTGATAATGAATGAAATTGTGAGATGGAATTGAGCTAAGGGTTTTGGCCATAAGGTTAATAAGATGATATGTGATCTAAATAATGGTTATAAGTATTGGTTTAAGTAGTTAAGAGCTGAAAATAGGTTGTGATTGATTGATAAACTTTGAATTGGAAAGAGTAGAATGGTTCGGCCCTTATGTCAAATTCATGCTTGGATATTTTTAACAATGTCTAAGGCATGAATTGTGAGTGTTAATCATTAGGTATCATGGCTGAATTGGTTAGAATAGAGAGGCATAATCTTGATAGGATTATAGCCTCGACGCGATCTAATTTGACAATTTTACTATAAATTGTCAAACGATTGTAAGTAAGGTATAAATCATTCTAAATAATGAATATAAAGTATAAAAGTAGTAAGGAGACTAAAGAGAAGTTAAAGAAGTCAACCTAAGTTAACTACTTAGGATTGTATATGCGGCATACGTTTATTGAATTAAACGTATTTGATTGTATATGTGACAGACGTGTCGACAAACTTTACGATTGAAGACATCGACTAAGTGGAATGCGGTGGACGTATAAATATTGAATGAATGGAATAGCAAGTTGTGAGTATATTTTACTTACTCGCATTATCGTATTAAAAATTGTGTTATATACTATATGAATAGTACCTGAACGCATCGCAAATGTGTATTGTTTGGATTGTTGGATTGGGTTGCATTTGTTCGAATGATATTGATTTGGATTGGATGGTTTTGGATTGAATTGTTTGGATTGTTTGTATACGGATTAGATTGGTTGTTTTGTATATGGGTTGATTTGTATTGTTTGGCTTGGATTGTTTGTATTGGCTTGAATTGATTGGATTGGTTTGTGTCGTTTGAATGCGACTTAATTGTTTTGGAATGGTTTGTCTTGCATTGTATTGTTTATATTGCTTTATGCTTATATTTGAATATTTGTTGAGAATTAATAATAGTCGTTGGTTGCCTAAAATGGCGATTTGGGCCAACGACGTGAGATTGAGTTACTGGTTGCCTAAAGGGCGATTTGGGCCAATAACATAATGTTGGTTGCCTATTTGGCGATTTGGGCCAACATTGTGATAATTTAGTTATTGGTTGCCTAAATGGAGATTCGGGCCAATAACAATATGTTGGTTGCCTATATGGCGATTTGGGCCAACATATGAATTATGCGCATAATTGAATATCCTTCTGTAAGCTTGACATTGATTGGAAATGTGTGAATATGTTTGGTTTGACTTAAACATTGGACTACTATGTTTGTTATGGTTATTGCTTATGTTGAATGGATCATCGCTTTAGCTATATTTTAGTTACTTGGAATGCTTATGAATGTATATATTTAGTATGGTGTGGAAGTTTTGTGAAGTTTTGTGGTGTGAGCTCGGTTGAATTATCTCGGGCATTTTGTATTTGTGTCTAGTTGATTGATTCCTAGACTTTGTGTCTGGTGATTAGCCCAAAATTTGTGATGGATAGAAAAGGAAATGCCTCCGTTAAGACTAGGCAAATACCTAGAGCGATATTAGTCTAAGACTAAGACTTGCTTGAACTGCCTATTTTGCCTATTTGAATTGATTCAAAGTACATGTATACGAGATGACTGTGTTTGCATAAAACGTTTTTAAAATGCGATGCTATTTTGATAATAGGGTGAGTAACGTATAACCCACTCAGCTTAAAGCTGACCCCCCCCCCCCCCCCACAGTGTTTGTTTTCAGATACATAAACTCTGGACTTGGCTAGAAGTCCATTTTTTGATCAGAAGTCAATGTTGAAGTATACAGTTTGAATTTCCGTAGTTATTGCAGTAGTGTTTTGCCTGACCAGAGTTGTGGTGTAGTATTTTATTTTCATATGATGTCTTTGTAGTTATATATATTTTGTACACGGAAGGTAAATACCCGTGATGATATGGTTTTGAACACTATTATGTGTCGGGCAAGTACGTACAAGATATGGAATCAGGAAGCCCAAGTATTTTGTATCAGTAAGTTGCTAGTGTATAAATATGTGTGTGTAAATGCTTCCGCTTATAAGGTCAATGTATGATTGATGTTTTACGAAAAATGTTTTAGTGAATTTTAGGCTTGCTACGGGTTTTGGAACAACCATTCCCATTCCCTAGCGCCGGTCTCGGCTCGTGATTTCGGGTCGTGACACAAAAAGTTGTTGGATGATAAATACAATACTGAAAGGGGTTTCATGAAAGCAATGGTTAAGAAAATGAAGGATAAATTTGACAAATATTTGGGTGATTGCAATTTGCTAATTTCTATGGGTGCTGTAATGGATCCTAGAAATAAGACGAAAATAATTGATTATTGCTTTCCTCTAGTTTATTCTCGAGAAGACTGTGTGAAACATGTTTCTACTATTAAAGAGTGTTTGAATAAACTTTATACTGAGTATCTTGAGGATTATAGGACAAATAGTATTGAAGTGGTGGAAACTAGGAAAGATTATGGTGGTAGTAGTTTCAAAGGCAAAACTAGAGGGAGAATTGACTTTTATAATTACATAAGAAGTGTTGAGACAGTGAATGAGCAAATCAAGTCTGAATTGGATATTTATTTTGAAGAAGGTTGTCATATTTATGAAGATGAATCAAATTTTGATGTGTTGGGATGGTGGAGGATGAATAGTTTAAAATATAAAGTGTTGTCAAAGATGGCATGTGACTTGTCGTCTATTCCAATAACAAGTGTTGCTTCAGAGTCGGCTTTTAGTGCCGGAGGACGAGTGATAGATCAGTATCGAGCTTCATTAGGAACCGATGCAGTTCAAGTTCTACTGTGTGGTGAAGATTGGTTACGCGCCTATTATGGGATCAAGAGAAAAACAAAGGTAATCATAAAACTTGTATGATATTTAAAATTATTGTTTAATTGTATCTAATTATTATTCGTATTTCTCTTTATCTTTTTGTAGGACAAAGAAGATATCAAAGAATATACGATCCCAATTAAAAGTATGTAGTGGCGAGCCCGTTCCGGTAAGCTCTCGTCTTTATAGATAGTTTTTAGTTTGCATCATGCACCAAATTTTGATGTATAACCAGAGATGCTTTGTCCATATTAAAGCCTTCTTACTGTTTATATTATCATTTTATCTATCTTTTTAATTATATGAATGACAACAATATTATATTTTCCACATAAACTGATTTTCTTTTTATTATGTAGTAG
The DNA here is from genome assembly GCF_937616625.2 of Mercurialis annua. Lineage (NCBI taxonomy): Eukaryota > Viridiplantae > Streptophyta > Magnoliopsida > Malpighiales > Euphorbiaceae > Mercurialis > Mercurialis annua. The sequence goes on from NC_065572.1 coordinate 54,803,551, forward strand.
CTCTGAATCAATGTCAACATCACATGAACAAGCTCAGGAGCTTATGACAGAGAGAAAAGGATCTGCTTCCCTCAGAGAATTAGTTGTTTTTTATTGATATTTTTGGATAATTGGTTGTTTAATTTTACTTTAGAACATATGTTGCTTATACTTTTTGTATTTTATGTTTGGATAATAGTTTGTTGGATTTATTGGTTGTATTTTAAAATTTAGTATATGTTAGGAAAAGAATCATTATCAGGTGTTATTTTTTAAATTTATTCAGGCTGTTAGCTAGCCCATTCGTTCGACGGCTAAACGAGCCGAGCTCGTGTTTGTTCGTTTAGCTATTAAATGAACGAGCTCGCGAACAAGCTCGTTTGTTTCTTATCGAGCTTGTTCGCGAGCTTGTTCGTTTAGCAGCTAAACGAACGAACACGAGTTGAACACGAGCTGAACATGAACACTCTAAAATCTAAACAAACCGAACATGAAAACCCTCTTTAAAGCTCGAACGAACATGAACCGAACATGAACACCTTGTTTGCTAAATAAGCCGAACATGAACACCCCAAAGCTCGGCTCATTTACACCCCTAGGTATATCTGTCTGTGGGAGCCTTAAACTGATTACTACCAAAACCCAAATGACTTAGCCGACATGCATTCCAGTTTAGACACTACCCTCTAGGAAAATACCCAACATAATATTTGTATTTGAGGCATGTTGTCAATGTAATGATTCTAAATCCAATATTTCAAAAACTACTATTTCAATCTTAGTCTTAGGTCCGACCTAACAAAATTTTCCAGTTTCAAAAACCAGATTTTCAAAACTTCCTATTGGGCCAGACCTAAAAGAAACAAATCTGATCAAGTGAAACTTCTTTGCTTGATCAAGCCTCCAATAACGAGCCTAGTGGAAACTCCTTTCACTGGATACATCCGCAAGGCTAAATCAAATTCCAGATTTTAAAACGGACTTCCATGTCCACCCTACATGTTTTAAACTCCTTCGAGAAAGGGATAAAGAGTCATTACATCGACAAATGTTGTCGATCTGCTTTAGAACTGCTAGAAGAGAGCTTTTGCAGAAACGCCGACTCTTGTAATGCAATGCGAGGGTCCAGACCAAAATACCTAAGAATAAACCTCGCCCGGAACACGTGTGTGGGAGAAATAAGGTTGGAATGAACAACGTGTCTATGTGATATCAAACTGTTCTATATGCCAAACTTGCTACGTGCTATGTGTTCAAAACTAACCCTGCATCTCATGCATTAGCACATCATGCATCCAACATCATATAAATCATGCACTAACCTCTTGTTTTGCACCCATACCAACTGACTACTCTATCCAATACCCAGCCAACATCCAGAACGGCGACCCAGACAGCCAACAGACCAGAAAACGGTCCTACCACGACTCTGACATCGACAACCCAGACATCCGACGGACCGGAAAATTGGTTGTACTAAGACTCCGACATTGGCAACCCAGACGTCAGACGGACCAGAAAAACAGCTCTACTATGACTCTAGAATCAGCAACCCGAATAGCCGACAGAGTAAACGGAGGTTTCCACCAGGCCGTCCACGATCCCAGGATACAGTTAGAACAGGCTTCCGGCCTCTTAGAGAATCAGAACAGGCTTTCGGCCTCCCATAGAGTCAGAACGGGCTTCCGGCGTCCTACAGAGTCAGAACGGGCTTCCGGCCTCCAAAAGAATCAGAATGGGCTTCCAGCCTCCTACAATTAGAACGGGCTTCCGGCCTCGTAAAGAATCTAAACGGGCTTCCGGCCTCCTACAGAGTTAGAACAGGCTTCCGACCTCCTACATAATTAGAATGGGTCTTCCACGACTCTAGAGTTAGTAACCAAAGCAAGGGTTTCAACCAAACAAACAACGAAGGTCTCAATTCTCTAGAGCAATCGAATGAATTCGGCTAGCTCGATGATTTTAATAATTTGAGATACTTGGGTATCCGTTTTAAAGCAACTGATTATAAGAAGAGATTTTTACAGATAGTGATTTTGTTTAACCGTAGGGCTCAACTAAAAGTTTGGAAATTTTATAATTGACTTTAAATTTCAAAATGAATTTTAAAGCGTATTCTTTAAATATGATATTATTGCAAGTTGATTTTAATACAAAGGTTCAAGCTTGTTATAGCATGTCCTGATTCCGTCTATAAAATATGTTAGGGTTAATTTTATTTAATGGCATGCTTACGTGATTTATAGTTGTAAAAATCATAATAATTTTTGGTGTAATTGCGTTGAATATCTCGCAAGTTTGGTTGGACTAAGTTGATTGTATTTGTTTCTCTTCGTGTGAAGTAGCACGTGAGATGATTTATTCACGTGGTCAAGGTTGACTTACCTTGATGTATGATTCGTGGATCGAAATCTTTGGGTTTCGATATCGAGAAAGATGAGGGAAATATTCCCTTGATTTGGCTGATGATTTCTGATTATCCTAAAACAGATATTGGAAACTCTGAACCGAAAAGATAGACCGGTGTATTAATACACTGGTTTTTGCATCAAGTCTGAAGATGCAATGCAGGAGCTAGTGGTAAAAAAAATTAGAAACGTATTTTGATGTGCTATTTTCTTTGGTTATGCTCAGTCTGGATTGAAGTTAGTTAGATACTTTTTATAGTAGAGTTCTAATGAAGTTATTAGGAGGAGTTGTTGTGTAGCATCGAATATTGCTAGGTTGTAAGGAATTTGAGAAATATTTTTAGGTTATCGAGTGCATATCTCACAGAGTGTAAAGTCTAGCAAATATTTTATTGAGAAGTTGATTTCAAATGTTGATTTGTTAAAATATTTGAAATATTTTCAACACGTAATTGTTCCCAGACATATCATGAACATGCATTTTGAATGTCACGAATAGGATTGCATTGAGCACCGAGTATGTTCACTAAATAAAAGATAAATTAACAATTGATACATGCATAATAGTACATGCATCACGTGCATAGAAATGATTAGGATTTGATGCAACTCTTTGGGGATGAGAGGTGTCATCACCCTGGCGCACAATTATGTAAAATGGATTTTATCGATAAAGTGTTTTGAGAAAGATGTTTTGAAACGAACTCGCGAGTCACATTGTGATATATTTATTTATAAAGTTGTTGGATTTCAAATGATTTTGAAACTGTTACCGAAAGGTAGCTAGACAAATACTCTGTGATGATGGTGATGGTTATTGGATGTTTACGTTGTGGGTGATTGGTCTGTAGAATCAAAATCTTGTGGTTATGAGTAAGAATGATTTTCAGGTTGCGCTCGAGATATAGTTGTGCCATGTGCGGTTTATGGTTAGATTCAGATTAGGGAGTGTTCATGATAATTTTCGATTTGTGATTTAAGGATTTGTGGATTAAGGATGTTGGTTATTCTCATGCATGTGTATACACTATGTTGTTAAAAGAAACTTTATCTTTCGAGATTTGAAATTGTCCAAAGTATTTTGGGGTACTGATATAAAGGTATTGTTTATAAACAAGAGATTTACATTGATGATTTTACTTTTCTGAGGAAAGGGAGAAATTTTATCAAAATTGATTCAAAAGGGATAATAAATTTTTCGCTTGAGCGATTTCTTCAAATTGTGTTTTTGTTTGAGAGGATTTAGAAGCGACTTAAAATTTTGGGATGTTTGAAACATCAATGTGTATCTTGAATACGGACGATTTTGCCACAGTTGGCTTTTAAAGTATAAACTATTTAAAAAGTGTTTTAACAAGTTTGATTTTAAGAAAACATAAATTTTAACAGTTGAGCTGTTTTATAAATTTGCAAATGTATTAAAAGGAAAAAAAAATCAGATTCAAATGTGGAGATTTTGAAAATTTTCAAGGGTTTGCAAAACTAATGGTTTTTCAACGATAAAGGTATTTCGATTTTGAATGAAAAAGGAGGTGTAAGACGTAGAGTATTTTAAACAGGGTGGAAACTTTTTTTTATACAAAATATTTTGTATTAAAAGATTTTATACCCCCAGGGTTGGTTTTGAGCATAACTAACAATCCGGTCGTAGTAAACTATTCGTAGTGATCTCTCGTTGTATACGAGGTTATAGTCAATTGATTGAATAATTTTGAAAATTTGAGTTTGATTTGGATTTATGAGATAGTTGATTTGAGAATCAGGAATCACGGTTAATAGGTTTCGACAACCATGATTGGTTGATCAATTTTGTTAATAGATGGTATTATGATAATGTTTGTATATCGTTTTGATCATTGTGAGAGACAATTTTTTTTTTAAAAGTTGTGAGATGCAGTCAAGATTCAGTTTAGTTGGGGCATAATGTTTCTAAATGATTGGAGGAATCATTGTAATGGAGATTGTTTATAACCAATCTGGAGATTCAATTATTATGAGTTAAGTTCACGTTTTCTGGGAAAAACGGTATGTGTCTTGGTGTTTTATGATTCACAAGTTAATGGTATTATCAAGTTGGTATTAATCGTTAGGATTGGATGATTATTATAGTGTTTGTTGTGGAACCGAAGTATTATCTGAAGTTTATTGGGTTTTGTTATTGATTATTTTGTTATCGATATATTATAAGTGGAAGTAATTAAGTATTGTAGAACGCAAGAATTTATCAGCTTGTGTTTTTCAGTATTCCTATTTTGATGATAGGATTTGGAGTTGTAAGAACTGTAGTCGAGCTTTGTGCTTGATCTTGTATTTTATATTGAGGATTTTTTAATAGATGAGTTTCGAGATGGTTTTGGAAGCCACTCCGGTATAGAGTAATTGTGACTCCCAGTTGAATAATTGTTGTTATTTCTCGTTGCGTTGAACGAGTATTAGTTGGAGCACCAAATTGTTAGATGCAGAATTTGGTGCATATGTGTCTTGTGATCGCTTATATTGCGAATCAGTGTCAATTTTGAGATTCAAGATTCGTTCTTAATTATCCTAAGTATATCAGCGGAGTGTTGTGTAATAGAGTTTGTTTTATCTTGGTTGATCTCACCTAGAGGTGCATTATCTCTTATGCTCTAGTGGTAGTTGTGTCGGTACTTTGGTGACCTTTGAGTGTGTTCGGTTTATGCAACTGGAGGTATTGAGTTGTTTCGAGGGACAACCTGTTTAGTTTTACTTACGCAAGTGCGTATATAGTTAAAAAACAGAATACTGTTATTACAGTTGGGTTGGTCCTTGACTGAGGACTGTTCTTGTAAGACTGAGTATGTTTGCAATATTGTTGTCCTTGTTATGTTGGGTATCTTGTTGATATGTTTTCATATCAGTTTTATACATTTTGTTCAACTAGACGTGCAGTCTTATAATTTGTTGTTCGACGGTTGTTTTTGTTTTGAATTTGAGGACAAATTTTTTTTTTAGTTGGGGAGAATGTAATACCCCGTGTTTTGAAACTTGATTTGTCAGTTCGGTTATCCGTTAGAAATTAGTTATTTTCTTGAATTCTTTGTTCTTTTGTATTTCAGCATGTTCTTGTTATGTTTCCAACTTGATTCTGGATTGTTATACGTTAAAAGTAACACTTATGATACCTTGATAGTGTCTTTTTGAGTGTCTCATATGTATCCCATGAGCCCTTATGTGTTCGATGTTCATTCAATTTATTTTTGGGTATTAATCAAAACAGCATTCACATATTTTTCAAAACTGCCATGTGTTAGTAAAACGTTGATATCTCACAATTGAACGGTCGGATCGGGCTCATCTTTGGATATGTTGTTCCTAAGAGGATTTACTAAACTCTGGTTGGTTGGATTGTTATTTGGAGGTTTCTAACTCTAAAAATAACTATTAAATCGTTAGACTTTAAACAAAGCCCAAGTAAAGCCCATAGGAGTCTATAAATAGACCCCTAATTCATGTGAGCAGCCCCCTTTCCCTTCTCACAAACCCTAAAACGAATTATTTTATATAAATACATCTTTCCTTCGTTCTAATAATTCCGGATGCGATTCATTACGCTAAGTATGTGATTTTACATCCTTGTTACCAGATCTTCGCGATTTCATCAATTTTGTTCTTCGTTGGAGACTTGTGGAACCTTTTGATTTCGGTCCAGCCCTTCATACCTTCTATCTATATCTCAATTAACATGTTGTTCTTCATTATTAGGTAATGGTTTCTCATCCTTACGATTCATGATTTCGGTTTTGGGTTATTTTGCATAGGATTGCATATCTAGAGTTTTATATGGACTGAATCATTGTTATTATTATGTCATGCTTATGATAGTGAGTTGTATGTATACTATGATTATTATTTTTCATGTATAATCTGATATTACATGTTTTGGAAAGCGTTTGGCATGATTCATCAATGTTAATGTTTTTCTAGCAAATTTTATATTCTAATCGATTTGGTGTTTTAAATTCATGAAATTGAGATGCTATGCTTAGGTTACTGATATGGATGATATGTTTGATGGATTTAATGTTTAAGATCTGATCTATATGGTTGTATCACACCTTTTGGCATGTTCTCGCATGTTTTAGCCGAAATTGCGTTAAATGATGAATTTATGGTTTTCAAGTGTTGTAATCAATTAAATGTTTTAAATTGATACACCTACTGCTCTAAGATGATTTGAATGATGTTTATATAATTTAGGATCAGTGACTATATGATTTGGATTGTTGAATGCATGATTTGGCTTGTTTAGCATGTTTAGACAATTTCTAGCGAAATTGCGTTATCGATTGTTTAAGGGATGTTGACATGAGTTTAGATCCGAGTTGGTTTGGTATTTTGAAATTATGTATGATATACTATTGATCTAAATGAGTTTGAGAGTTTGAATCATAAATGTTTTGCTACGTGTTAGCTTAGTTTGCAAACTAGCTAGTTTTACACTAAAATGCTTTGATTTCGGATTCGATGCTTTGTAATGACTTAAGATCTGAATTACTTTCATATTATTGATTATGGAATGTATATGAACTGAACTAAGGTGCTTAGTTTGGCGATTCATGTTTGGTCTCGTTTTTGGGCTAAGTGCCATGAATGCTTAATTGGCTTGATTTTGTAAAAAATATGTTAATTGATTCCAAATGTTTTGCTATGGCATGTGCTATACAGAATATGATTATTAAGCATGCTAGGGCTGTTGTATATTGGTTTTTGGATTATTTGGTTGTGTTTATCCGTTGTGAACTTTTATCGAACACTTTACAATCATGTTGTTATACTTGGATTTAAATTTTTAATTTGAGTTCACTTGTTTTCTAAATTGAGACTTTGGTATATTTAAATGATTCCGGACTTTAAACGAATTGTTTTACTTTGGTTGGATGTTTGGTTTGGGTTAGACTTGGGTCGCCCAATTTGTGAGTATAGGCTTTGCAGTTGTGATAACTCGGCTAGCTCACCACTTTGGTTTAAACTTAGGTTTATGATTTTAACTAAGTTATTGAAATGATTTCCGGATTATGTTTTCAAAGTGGGAATTCAATTTGACTTAAATATCGTATGACTTCGGTTATGTTCAGTATGTATGATTACTCTACTTTGGTTTATGCTTTGGCTATGGATTAAGTAAGTGTGTTTGCTTTGTCTTGGCTCGTTGATGTTTAGGCTAGTCATATGTGTTGTCTAGTACTCGTTAGAGTTAGGACATGTTTTAATTCTGATCTATATTGTCTAGACTCGTCGACTGTTCGTGCTTCGGAGACGAATCATGATTAGTTGCTTGCCAGGTTATCACGTGGATTAGCAAGCAGTGAGTTTGTACTTACTATTTACCGCTTTATTAAGTAAATTGTTATTTTAATATATAGATATATACTGTATGTATATTTCGAACTGTTTTTCCATTATGGCTTTTAGTTGGAACATGCTACCTAATGGGCATCATTAGGACTGCGTGCGCACCGGTATTGATCTAGATAAGGTATGTGAAATGTGGTGGTAACTCGGTGTGAGCATAGCTCCCGGGACCAGTAGAGTCACTCGGTGTAGCTCAGCTCTCGGGACTCTGGTTATGGATTAAGAGTGGTCGGTGGTAACTCGGTGTAGCTCAGCTCTCGGGACCAGGCCTATTGGTTTATGGAAATATTTAGTATTGTGGATTAGGGTTCCAACTATTAAACGAAATGTTGCTATTGAATATTTTTAAAGTTTTAAAGGTTTTTCACTTGATAAATGTAAATAATGGTATGAACTCATCTCAGTATATCTGAGATGAGTTCATACCAATTTTTCCAAGGTTATGATATGAGCGAGTCAGCTGCTCTCCGATTCTTTATTTCCTCGGAAGTTTTACTTTATTTTATAAAGTTTATTAAACTGATTTTATTCTTAGATCGCAGTAGTAATTAGAAGTCGTATTTGTCTAATACTTGTTATCAGAATTATTCTACTGATTTAATTGTTTTAGCTTTAATATAATAACTTGGGTTATTAAATATTTATGCTATGTTGGAGACTCGGAATTGATCGAGAATTTATTATATAAATGTTTTATTTTATGAACTGCTAGAACTAGGCTGAAGTCTTGGTTGCCCCGAGCATTGTTTTCTTGCAGGTTTGTGTAATTGTTGGTTATCCGCAAGGCTAGCTACGGGTTTTGGTACAACCATACCCATACCCTAGCGCCGGTCGCGATTCATGAAAATGGGTCGGGACACCCTGGAATTTAAATTGTTCAAAAATATTCAAATGCTGGAAGAGAAATGCCATAAGTCATTGCTTATAAGAGAATTGTTCTCTAACTAGTCCCAATATAGCTGGGTCACCGCTTTTATCTTGTCGGTGTCAAATATTACCGAGGGCATAATTACTTCCCTTATATTCATCACCTCTTGCCTTCGCCTTTTCCTTATGGAGGAGCTGTTGCAATCTCCCATATTGATCATGTGCATGGTTCCCAAGATCTTACTAGGTATTTCTTCCTCTTTGTTTTCTTTTTTTTTGTCATCTCTATACCTCTTCTCGCCATGGTGATCATCACTTCCTCCCTTCCTTCTTGGAGACAAATTTTGACCAATGTGTTTTATGGTCATATATGGTTTGACCAATGTTGGTTTGAGAGTTTTTCATTAAGAAAAGTGGTTTTATTTTAATTTGTGCTTGACACAAAATCAAAAGAGGAGTTTGAGTTTAATTCTTTAAAAGTTTGATTTTCGGTTAAGTTGCTAGTAAAGGGGAATTTTATTGTATTTTGAAATATTATGTTTGATTAAATGTTAACAAACAATGATTTCAAAATGATATTTTTATGAGATGATTCATTGTTTTGAGAATTTAACGCTGAATTTATTTTACCATGTTGTAGTATATCAACATTTTAATTTTGAGATTTACGAAATGTATGTGTGAGGTCAAAGATTTCTCACTTGAGTTTTTAAATTGTTGTTTTAGCAGTTGGGTTACGTTGAGCTCCTAAAATTTTAAGGAATGTAAAATTTTATCAAAATATTTTCCGGATTTACAAATATTTTGAATACGTTTTATAAACATTCGTTTTGGGTTCGACTTGGGTCACCCAAATTTAGGAGTTGAGCTTAGAAGTTGTAATAACTCTGCTAGCTCGATGATTTTATGGTTTGAGGTACTTGGGTATCCGTTTTAAAGTAATTGATTATAAGAAGAGACTTTTACAGATAGTGATTTTGTTTTAACCGTGGGGCTCAACTAAAAGTTTGGAAGTTTAGTAATTGACTTTAAATTTCAAAATGAATTTTGAAACGTATTCTTAAAAGATGATATTATTACAAATTGATTTTAATTCAAAGGTTCAAGCTTGTTGTAGCATGTCCTGATTTCGTCAATAAAATATGTTTGGGTTAATTCTGTTTAATGGAATACTTACGTGGTTTATAATTGTAGAAATCATAATAATTTTTAGTTTAATTACGTGGAGTATCTCACAAGTTTGGTTGGATTATGTTGATTGCTTGTTTCGTCTCTTCTTGCGGAGTAGCACGTAAGATAATTTATTTCACGCGATGATGGTTAATACTTTGATGTTTGGTTTGATCATGATTCGAATCTTTGTTTAAAACCTGTGTTGATCTAGTTTTAGCTTTGGGTTAAATTGGGTTTGCTATTTTGTTTTTGTGGATCGAACCTTTGGGTTCGATATCGAGGAAGACGAGGGAAATATTCCCTTGGGTTGGCTGATGATTTCCGATAATCCTAAAACGGATATTGGAAAACTTTGAACCGAGAAGATAGACCTGTGTTTTAATACACTGGTGTTTCCATCAAGTCTAAGGATGCGATGCAGGAGCTGTCGGTAAATTGTTTTTTTTTAGAAACATATTTTATGTGCTATTTTCTTTGGACCTGCTCAGTCTGAATTGAGGTTAGTTAGATACTTTTTATAGTAGAGTTGTAATGAAGTTATTAGGAGGAGTTGTTGTATAGTATCGAATATTAGTAGGTTACAAGTAAGGAATTTTGAGAAATATTTTGAGGTTATCGAGTGCACATCTCACAAAGTGTAACGTCTAACAAATGTTTTATTATGAAAGGACTTTCAAAGGTTGAATTGTTAAAATATTTAAAATATTTTCAACACGTAATTGTGCCCAGACATATCATGAACATGCATTTTGAATGTTACGAATAGGTTTGCATTGAACACTGAGTATGTTCACTAAATAAAAGATAAATAAACAAATGATACATTCATAATAGTACATGAATCACGAGCATAGAAATGATTAGGGTTGGATGCAACTTTTTGGGGATGAGAGATGTCATCACCCTGACGCACAATTATGTAAAATGGATTTAATCGATAAATTTTTTTGAGAAAGATGTTTTGAAACGAACTCGCGAGTCACAGTGTGATATATTTATTTATAATGTTGTTGGTTTTCAATTGATTTTGAAATTGTTACCGAAAGGTATCTAGACAAATACTCTGTGATGATGGTGATGGTTATTGGACGTATACGTTGTGAGCGATTGGTTTGTAGAATCAGAATCTATGGTTATGAGTAATGATTTTGAGGTTGTGCTCGAGATATAGTTGTGCTAAGTACGGTATAGAGTAATTTAGAATAGAATGATTTCGTGATAATTTACGATTTGTGATTTAAGTTTTGTGGATTAAGGATATTGGCTATGCTCACGTATGTGTTCACACTGCATTTCGTTTAAACAAAACTTTATCTTTTCGGACTTGATTTTGTCCAAGTGTTTTTTTTAAATAAAGATTTTTGCATTGCAACTTTTACCCTTCTAAGGGAAGGAAGAAATTTTGTAAAATTTGATTCAAAAGGAAAAATAAATTTTGATTGAACGATTTCTTTAAATTGTGTTTTCTGTTTTAGAAAAAAAAATTGAAAACGATTCAAATTTTAGATGTTTGAAACATCAATGTGTATCTGGAATGCAAAGAATTTTGCCACAGTTTGACTTTTACGAGAAAAGTATAAAATATTTAACAAGTGTTTTAGCAAGTTGATTTAAAGAGAACATAAATTTTGTCAGTTGAACTGCTTCATAAATTTGCAAACGTATTTAAAAGTAAGGGAAACTTTCGGGATTCAAAATGTGAATATTTTGAAATTTTCAAGGGTTGCAAAACCGATGGTTTTCAAAGGTAAATGTATTTCGATTTTGAATATAAAGGAGATGTAAGACGTAAAGTCTTTTAAAGAGAAGTGGAAAATTTTGTATATAAAACGTTTTGTGTATTGAAATTTTTTATACCCCGTGGGTTTGGTTTTGAACATAACTAGCAATCCGGTCGAGGTGAATTGGTCGTAGTGATCTCTCGTTGTATACGAGGTTATAGTCAATTGATTGAATAATTTTGAGAATTTGAGTTTGATTTGGATATATGAGTTAGCTAATTCGAGAATCGAAGATCGCGGTTAATAGGTTTCGACAACCAGGATCAGTTGATCGATTTTGTTGATTAATGGTATTATTGTAATGTTTGGATTAGTGGTCGAACCCTTGATGTGAGTGACAAATTTTTTATATTGTGTGATACAAGTGAGGTGCAGTCGGTGTTCAGTATAGTTGTGGCACTATGGTTTGGAATGGTTAGAAGAATCATTGTGTTTGGGATTATTTAAACTAATCTAGAGATTCTATTATTATGAGTTCATGTTTTCTTAGGAATAACGGTATGCGTTTTTGTGTTTCCTAATTCACGAAGTTAATTGTATTATCGAATTTAATGTTAGTCATTGGACTGGATGATCCTAGTAGTGTTGTATTTTGATATTGAGGTTTTATAATTGTTAGGATTCGAGCTGGTTTTGGAAGCTATTCCGTTATAGAGTAATTGTGACTCTCAGTTGGATAATTGTGATTATTCACATTGCGATCGAGTAATCGTTAGAGCACCGAGTTGTTAGAATTAAAATTTTGCGCATATGTGTGTTGTGAGGTATCTATTGCGAGTAAGTTCATATTTGCAATTCGAGGTCGAATTTTCATGGGTTGGGGAGCATGTAATACCCCATATGTGTTCTCGACGTGTTTGGTCTTGTGCTGACCTTATCTTAGTAGAAATTTTGATTAAAGACCTTCTCTAAGTAGAAATTTTGATTAGAGTTATCATTGGAAATATGGAGTTATCATTCATGCTAAATAGTGTCGATGCTTTAGTGATCATTTGAGATTGTTCGGCTTATGCAAGTGGTGGTGTTGAGTTTTTTTTTTTTTAGGGGACAACCTGTTGAGTCCTGTTTACGCAAGTGCGTTGGTCGTTGGGTACGGTATACCTTTGTTTTCAATTGGGTTGGTTCTTGGTTGGGGACTGTTTTGGAAGACAAAGTTCGTTTATGCTATTGTTGTTATTGTTGTCTTTATTTATGTTGGATATCTTGTGGATGCGTTTCCACATTGGATACGGGCATTTTGTTCAGATTGGAGTGTAGTTTTGTGTTATGTTATACGACGATTGTTTTAGTTTTAAATTCGAGGACGAATTTTATATAAGTTGGGGAGATTGTAATATCCTGTATTTTTCCGTCATGGTTTCGTTGTGTTTCCGACTTAATTTCGGATAATTAATGGTGAATTTAGCAAGTGTAAAACTTTAATTGGGGTTGGAGTTGTATATTGTATGTGTCGCATGTGTCGTGTGAGTTTTCGATAGAGATTTGATTTGTATCCGGATTATAATCGAGGTTGTGTTCATGTGATTTCTAAATTTGACATGTTTTGATAAAATATTCATATCTACCAATTGCACCGTTGGATCGGGCTCATTTTTAGATATGCTGTGAACGACAAAAAGTTGACCGTTGGACCAAAAATTGAGACGCATTGGAGTAGTGTGCAAACACACACACAGTGTGCACGAACGCACACTGTCCTTACGCGATGTTATTTTATAAGAACCCTATATAATTACCGTTTTAAACCCTAATTCCTTCCCATGTGTTCCTTAAACCCTAGCCGTCACATTAACCTCCAAATCCCTGAAATACTTGGTGCAATCATCATCTAAATCCTTGCTATTTCGGTAAGCAATGATATTCAAAACTCTAAGTTTTGTTTATATCGACGATTCCGTTCGCCGAGTCGTTCTCTTTCATCTTAGCTTCGTTTGGAGAACCGTTTCGTCTCAGCCGTAGTAGACTCAATTCTCTACAATTTCCAATCTTTTTTTCGCATAACGGTACGTAATTAATCCTGTTACAATCGCCGCCGTTTCACCGTTTTGTTGTACTTTAACTGTGAAACTTATGTTTATTGCTGCTGAATCCTAAGGTTGTGTTTGTTCATGATTCTCGTTATGCTTAGGCCCTAAACTCACGTCCTAATCAATCTGAATCATCTCTGTAATCATTTAGCGTGATATCTTCAAACGGTAAGTATAATTTTCTGGGTTTACGTTGATTCTGGCTCGTCGTTTTTTTGTGTGTTGCTTTGGCTATGTTCTTGTTTGGTTCCTGCCGAAATGATTCCTTCTTCTGAGATGGATTATGCCTTCCTAATTTTAGTTTAAGAGTTTCACTGATTATAATTGTTGATAAGAAAATATTGATATCGTTCTTAAACTTTTGGTTACTGTAATTGGTTAAATTCCTTAAGTAAGGAAGAAGATGGATGGCGGCAGCATTTCATGATTCAAATTGATTGGACATTGTTTTGTTAATGGAGATTTGGTTTTCTTCTTGATTTCAAGGGTGGTTAAATGATTAATATGGTCACTGCATTATTCTATTTTAAATCAATTTATTCTTAAAGTTAAATTTTTGTTAATCACTTTTATCTATTGTTATTTTATTTTGATTTTGACTTTCGAATTTAGTTTCGATTTACGATTCGGCAATTTGGCAACATTATTTTAATTCTTAAAGTAATGTTAATTTTATTTATTATTTAGAATATCTATATAATTAAAATCAGAAATCGATAATTATATATATTTTTTAAAATCAATAATTTATAATTACTTGGGTAATTATAATATTTTGGAAATATTGATTAAGTGTGTCAATTTGACGTTTAAAATTTTGAACGTGTTTCTTAATTTATTTTAATTAAGTAATTGGTTGTAACTTGGGTTACTTGAAGTTAAAACTATTGGGTTCCGTTTTAAATATTAATTTATTATTTTTATCAAAGTTGTTTTCTACAATTATAAACTATGTTTTATAATTGGATATAATTATATTTATTTTATCAAAGTTATTTTTGGGAATTATAAATTATGGTTTGATAAAATATTTTGGGTAGGGTTAGACTTGGGTCACCCGATAAGTGAGGTAGTTTGGTAGTTATAGGTAACTAGGCTAACCCACTATTTGAGGAAATTGATTTAAGGTATTAGTTAAATATTATTTAAATGATATTTTTCTGAAGCGGATTTTAAAGCGGGAACTCAATAGACTTGACTTATTTATTATTTGAGCATTGTGTTACTCGATGTGGTTCGTATTTTGACTCAGGTCATTATGTGTGATGATTTGTCCATTCAGTTTGGCTGCTTGACTTTTTATTGTACTAGTCCTATGTGGTGTCTAGTGCTCTCTAGAGTTAGAGGTTGTTTTTAATATCGGTTTTACCCTGTTCTTAGACTCGTCGACTATTTGTGCTTCGGAGTCAAATCAGGTGTTGTCGCTTGCCAGGTTTTCACGTGGGTTAGTAAGCAGTGAGTTTATATCTCTATTTACCTCTTTATTAAGCAAATGTTATATTTTGTATATATATATATATATGTATAAACAACTTTTGAACTGTTTTCGGCATTGTGGATTTGATTTGGAACGTGCTACTCGATGGGCGTCATCGGGACTGCGTGCGCACCGGTAATGATTATGGTATTGAGGCAGGTTTGAGATACGTCTCACCTTATTGAGGGCACCAGTGGAAGATACGTCTCCTGGGCTCACTATTTATTAAGTGATAGTCGGAGATCGGTTATTGAGATACGTCTCACCGACACGACAATAGATTTAGAAATTGTGGTTTAGGGTTTCATTGATAATCCATAACGAAAATGTTTTATTAAACATTTTTAAAGGTTTTTAACTTAATAAATGTAAATGGTTATATAAACTCTACTCAGTAAATTTGACCCCGTTGTTTTTCCCAGACTTTCCAGGTTTATGATTTGAGCTTTAGTCGATCTTCGTTTCTTCATTCTCGGAGGTTTTTATTTTATTTTCAGAATAAAAGAGTCGAACTGTTTTAAACTCTTAGACCGCAGTAGTAGTATCAGTTATTCATGTCTTAGTCTTTTATTTATATTTTAGACTATTGTTTGTTGGATTGGTCCAACTATTATTTTATCAGTTTTGGCATGATTACAGTGTTTATGGAATTATATATATTGCCATGCTGTTAGACATTATTTTGAAATAAGCGTACTTCAAATATATGTTGTTATATTGTACTGCTGGATTAGGTTGAAGTCTCGGTTGCCCCCGAGCATATGATTTTCTGCAGGTTTATTGTTTTAAATGTTATAAGTTGGTTATCCGCAAGGCTAGCAACGGGTTTTTGGTACAACGATACCCATACCCTAGCGCCGGTCACGATTCATGAAAATGGGTCGTGACATATTTTTATGCCAAGAGACCCGTGCGAGATCTCTTGTCCCACAGGCCGGTATCCTTTTTGAGTTAGCTTTTCTGGTTTTTCTCATGATTCATGGGCAAGACCTCTTGCAGCAGAATTATCTCTAAAAGTTTTTCACTTCTTTGGACCGGTCATTGAATGAGCTAGCGACATAGCTCGATTTTATCACATATACATTTATAATTATTGAAAATAACATGTTCATCAGGCAAGAGATCACACAAATGAGCATAATAGATTAATCATTGACCCTGGAATTTAAATTGTTCAAAAATATTCAAATGCTGGAAGAGAAATGCCATAAGTCATTGCTTATAAGAGAATTGTTCTCTAACTAGTCCCGATATAGCTGGGTCACCGCTTTTATCTTGTCGGTGTCAAATATTACGGAGGGCATAATTACTTCCCTTATATTCATCACCTCTTGCCTTCGCCTTTTCCTTATGGAGGAGCTGTTGCAATCTCCCATATTGATCATGTGTATGGTTCCCAAGATCTTACTAGGTATTTCTTCTTTGTTTTCTTTTGTTTTGTCATCTCTATACCTCTTCTCGCCATGGTGATCATCACTTCCTCCTTTCCTTCTTGGAGACAATTTTTAAGTTTGCTAGATTTAATCATCCTCTCTATCTCCACCTTGCGGTCTCTGCATTCTTTAGTATCGTGTTCGTGATCCCCATGGAATTTGTAGTATCGTTTAGTATCTCTATCTTTGGCTCTTAGCTTTGGTGGCCATCTCACGTTCTTGTTATTTTCCTTAATCCACATTAGTAAGTTAGTTCTTTTTGCGTTGAATTTTGTGAAGTTTTCATCATCTCTTGAATCGTGCTTGCTCTCGTACCTGTTGTATGGGGCGAAATGCATGTTTTCACTGTGATGGGGCCTCTCTTTGTTTATAAATCTCGATTTGTCTTTTGATTTGTCTGCTTTAGCTTCCTTTTCCTTGGCCTCTTTCCCTCGTAGGGCTCTTTTTCCTTCATCAAGTTTGAAATACTTCTGGGCGATGCCCATTAGGTTAGAAAATAAGGTCGGCTTGCTAATCAGTAGCTTGTCAATTAATATCTAGAATCTCATTCCTTCTCTTAAGACTTCCACGGCGATGTCGACATTGAGTTTGTCAATTTTCATGGCCACTTAGTTGAATATTTCAAAATAGCTTCTCAAGGTCTCGCCCTCCTTTTGAATACAGCTTTGTAGGATGCCGGTAGTAGTTTTTGTTGGTATGTTGATGAGGTATATATTGAGGAATTTTGTTGATAGGGCTGTGAATTGTTTGATCGATCTCGACTTGAGCTTATTGTACCACCATTAGGCTATCCCAGTTAGGGTGGTAGGAGTAACTCCCCATGGAATGGCGTCTGAAATTCTTAGGAGTCCCATTGTTGCCAAGAATCTTGATGTATGATCCCTTGGATCGCCTTCGTCGTTGAAAGTTGGTAAGATTGGTAACTTCATGTTGTACGGAATGGCTTCCTCATTGATTTCAGCGGACAAGGGCGTATATTTTGGTCTCAGATTGTGGATGTCTAATTCCTCATCTTTGAGATTTTTCAATGCTTTGGCTATTTTTTTTTGTCCAAGTCTTCTTCAGCTACATACGTTGTCTTACCCCGAGGTTGGGATCTGTAGGACTCGTCTTCCCCTTCTTCTTGAGCTTTCTTTTTGAATTGTGTTTTTTAGGGTTCCTTTTCTATTTCTTTCTCCTATCGTTTGCTCCTTTTTGGGTTTTTTCCTCATCAACCTCTCCAATTTCTTCTTTGTATTTTTATTTTGTTCTTCCCCTCTATCATTTCTTCTGGAATTGTGCATATTTCCCATCTCCTCCTATTCTTCTTCTCCGCCTCGTGACGGATTCCGTTCCGGTGTTGTGCCCCCAATGTTGGCGTTTTTCCCTGGAGTTCTTGCCCCTACTTCTTTTTATCGCCCGTGACGATGTGGGGGTGGTGGCTTGAAATGATTTCTTTGGAGGTTCAGACTTTCCACATGTTCGTCTGCCGACCTCTTTGCTTCTTCAACTATTTTGTCCAAATTGGCTTGGAATTGTTCCAACATCTTGGCTAGCCTTTGGTGGTATACTTCTGGCAAGACTGGTGTGGGGTGACCTCTAGTGTTTCTCCTGTGCCATCTAGAGATGAGAAAGAGATGGGGTTAGATCCTCTTATGGGCTGTGTTCGATACCCAGGTGTGAAATTTACTAGGTCCAAAGTTGAGCCCCCTGTTGTGGTGGAATTTTCGGCTGCCATAGAAGTGCTTTCCCCCTATTGGCTAGGTTGGTCACCTCTAAGTTCTTGGGAGCCATAGGCTGCTTATTTTTCGGACCTGCTAGTTGCTTGTCTTTTGAGTTAGTCCCACTAGAACTCATCATTCAATAAAATTTGTTTGAGTTTAGAAAAAGCTTCTTCTGATTTGAAGTTCTCAAGGTTTTCCCATAGACGGCGCCAGTTGATGGAGTGTGGTCTATAGAGCAGTGGCTAACCTGCAAAACAGAATAGACAGTTAGTCGGATGGTGGTTGTCCGATTAACTATCTAATGTTAAAGTCAGTAATGGTTTAGAGAGAGCTTGTGCGTAATCATTCAGTTGTGTTTGTAGGCATATCGTTGGTCCTTATATAGTAGTAAGAGGCGAATGCCTAGTTGAGTTGGATTAGGAATGTGATTTCCTAGATCTGGATACTTCCTTATCAGATAAGTCCTATTTAGGAATAGATTACTAAATAAGAATGTACTCTTGAATAGGAGATAGAATCTAATTAAGATCTAATCGAGATATTTTTGCGAGATCAATGGGATTCATATTTGTTAGAATATTCTGAGGATCTTTGATCTTCGTACGCCATCGTGGAATTCTGAAAAAGAGCGCTTCATCCGAGGTTATAGGCGGTAACGAATCTTAAGGGGTTGTATCCGATGTCTTTTATATTTCTGACTATTTATTAGAAAGGGTTTGTTCAGGGATTCGATAAAGATTTGGTTGGGCGAGTCCTCCGATCCTCCTCTATGGTGAAACTCGATGTGACTAAATGTTCTAGAAGTCGGTTTCCATCACTTATCCAAAATTGGAAGTAAATTGATTCGGAAAAGAAAACATTAGAATTCTTAAATCATATATTAGAGATATTTAGGTTTATAAATTTAAATTTAGATTAAAATGAGGAGATTGGATAAAAGAAATTAATAGAAAATTTAATATAAACTTAATAAATAATCTTTAATTTGGAGATTTTCCTCATAACTAAAATTGGTCAAACACATCTTTAAATTCATGTATTCTTCATATTTGTTTTTCAAAAAGTTCCTCTAGTTCAGTTTGACATTTTGGAGATCTCTTAAATTTGAGTTTCACTGTTATTATACCCATTTTATGGATATAATTTGGAAGTGTGCTACGCTCTCCATCATTTAAAGTGTGAAAAAAATATAGGCCAAAACACATATTTCAATCCCTACATTATAATTTTTTTTCAGAATGGCTCCCTATATTTAAAAAGTGTAAAACATTTCCTTACACTATCAGGAACCTCTACTTTAAGTCCATATGCCACATGGAGTTAACAGAACATTGACGGTGTTTAATTATTGACGGAAACGTATGCATGTCATTAAAAAAACAAGAAAAATGACATGAAAATTGCTTAGGTGGAATTACACATAAATACCATCCACATTAGCAAGTTCAACCTGAGTTTGGTACGAAAGTAAAAATTCTTTATTTTTTTTTACCGAACAAGAGCAAAAAGTTCTTGTTCAAACTGATAAGGATCCACTTCCTCAGGCGGCTGCACTTTTCTGGCGTTGAATTATCGCCTCCACTTCTAATACAGACTCTAATAATTTTCTTAGTTCAAAACAATTCATACAAATCAGCTCCTTTTGTTAGTACTAATTAACGTCAGCGATGGCCGTGATACAATGCCGCCGCTGTCATTACAGTCATCATTACTTATCGACACTCACAGCTTTAACTTTCTTGCTATTTTTCTACCCTCATCTGCAACTATTTCTCAAAAAGGACAAAAACTTCAAACAGAAGTAGCAAAGAACCAAAAACACAAAAGAAAAGATAGAAACTTGAGCAAATTACTTTATGACCCCTCACGTTTTTATAATTCACAGTTTGGTAGCTCTTGTTTGAAAATCAAACGACTTGATACTTTAATTTTAATTTTATAAACTATAAGGACCTTCTGTTAAATATAGGTACCAAACCGTTAACGGAATGAAACGTGAGCTACCACATCATTTGCAAATTGTTCGAAAATGAGGTACCAAATTGTTAAAATAATTAAAAGTGGGGATCAAATCGTTTATAAAATTGAAACTAAGGTATCAAGTCGTTTGAAAGTAAATTTCAAATTAATAACGGAACTAATAGAAGGGCCTAATAGTTTGAAAAATCCAAATTGAAATACCAAATTTTTTTATTTTTAAATAAGGGGTATCAAACTGTGAATTATAACAAACATGGGGAGTCTTAGTATAATTTGCTCTTGAAACTCTGTAACCAGATATGAATTAAAAGGAAAGCTATAAACTTACTTTGAAATTGCACATAATCTCAAATGGATATGTTCAGTTCCACCTAATTTCACTTTAGAATAAAACATCTGCAGCAAAAAAATCCATAAATGAACAAACAAAAATTCTTAAAAGCTAGTGACAAGACAAAGACAAACAAAGATTATAACATTTTTAATGATAAAGATTTAGACTTTTCTGGTTTAATTAAGGATGTATAAAAAAATGTTAGATAATGCAAATAATTATACGAGTCATGAAATATGCCAAATATAATTACAGTAGAAAAATTTCCAAAAATGATTGGAGGGTTACGAGCGGACCACTTAAGTACCAACCTCCTTAAACAGAATTTTAACTATATATAATTAACCGCATAATACGACTTGTTAGATTTTGCATAACAAGACATCATTAACGTAAACACTAAGGATCTTTAAAACTAATTAATTTTATAATACCGTAAATAAATATTGATAGAAAACTTACTTGAATTTTCAAGAAGAATATTGCTTGGAGCCATTAACGAGAAATTGATTTCTCTCCCTTAACCCTTTAGTTTTTTTTATCACACTCTTTAGATGGAGTTAAAGATGTGTTTTTGGTGTGTTAGAGAGAGGACCTATTTCCATTCTATTTATAGATATTTCAATTCAATTGGGTACGTCCATCACGTAACTAAATCAATGGTTGAGATTAATCCACCTAATTAATTTTGATTAATCTAATTGGACCATAAATATGTGTCAATTAGTAGTTTAATTGCATGACATATTAATGCATACTAATTCATAGTATGTAGACACCTTAGTCCATAATGTGTCAAATATACATCGTGACACCTTAATCAATTATATGTCAACATATACGTTGTATACTTGACATTTAATCTAAAATGTGTCAAGTTATACAATATACATTTAACACTTAATAATTAATTTGTGTCATACGCTAATATTTTCATAATTTTTCTAACATTCTCCTACTTCGTCCGATTAAAATTAATAAAAATCTTATTGTATTCATAATGATTAATCTCTTCATGATTTTATCATAAATATAATATGAAAATTGTTCAGTGTGAGTATGTGGCGATTATGTCCTATTTAATCGAACACTTAAAATTTGCTATATCATATCGATACTTAAACATTCTAAATGTCATAATGATCCATGATAATGTCAAATGACTGACTTTCTTGTTTATCGTTTAAATCATTAGTGTATACTAACATAAGAAACAAGAAATTCTAAAAGTATATCAGAAACACATAATAAAGCTCAGAGTGTTATTACATAATCAATTATCCTCATCATCATTACAAGCAAGACCCATCTTTAGAACATGTTCATTAAATAATTTTGGTTGTAGGCCTTTCGTTAAAGGATCCGCAATCATAAATTCAATACTAATGTGCTGAATAAACACTCTTTGTTTCTGAATCTCCTCTTTAACAACAAAATAATTTAGTTTCATATGTTTGGAACCTTTCGAGTATTTGTCATTTTTAGAGAAGAACACTGCTGCAGAATTATCACAATAAATTTTCAGCGGCTTGGTAATGGTGTCGACAACCCCAAGTTCTAAAATAAAGTCTCGCATCCATGATGCATGAATTGTAGCTTCAAAACATGCTACAAATTCTGCTTTGATAGTGGATGAAGCAATGATAGTTTGTTTTTCACTTTTCCACGATACTGCTGCTTCTGCTAAAAGAAACACATAACCAAATGTGGACTTTCTATTATCAACGCATCCAGCAAAATCTGAATCTGAATATCCAATCAACTCCAGTTCATCACATCTTTTATATGCGAGCATATAATTCTTTGTTCCTTGTAGATATCGTAATACTTTCTTTGCAGCTTTACAATGATCAAGTCTAGGATTACTTTGATACCTGCCTTGTAATACCCCGTAAATTTAAATGACTATATTATACCATGTAAGGAATAATTTATAGGATCGGGAGAACGTAAATTAAATTTGAGGATAAATTTAATTTATAGTATCTTCGGAAATATGAAATAGTTATAGAAGTTCAAAATATTAAATTTGGATATTTATATTTTAACTAACGGGAATTAAGAAATGATAATAAATTAACATCAAATAATTTATAAGTCCCGTGTGAATATTTTTGGAGTCAATATTCAGGGAATATTTTTAGGAAGTTATCCCTAAAATTTTATAGAACTTGGAGATAGAAATTTTATTAAGTGGGTCTAATTTAAACCCTAACAAATCTAAAATAATTTATTAAAAATAAAATATAGGTCCCGTGAGAATAAAAATTGTGTTTTTATTCTAATTACGAATTATGAAATTCATGGTTAAAATTTCATAAAATTCGGAGTTCGTTGTCTGTTTTAGTTACGGACGATTATTTAAGAATTTGGGTTAAAGTAACGCGTGAATACCTAGGGGCTAGTTTGGCTTTTAGCCAAACTATATATATCAATGTTTCAAATGAACATTTCAAATGTTCAGAAACAGAAGAAGCTTAGGGTTTTTAAGCTTCAGAGATGGCGAAGCTAGGGTTCGACGATTTTCGATTCGTTTCTCGTTTCTAACTCGAATTTCTTTAGTAATTCGCTAGTAATTGAGGTAATAATCGTTAATTTGTATTCGGTTATTTAAAAAATGGATTATATTTGAGCTTTAAACAGTTGCCGTATCGAATCGAACATATACGTATTGATTTTATGTTTCGATTGCAGGATTAGATAGATTGGAGTGTGAATTAGTGTTTGGGATCAAAAATAGGCGTTTAAGCACGTCGAAAAGCTCGGGAAACTGAATTTCCCGGAGCTGTGTATGTGGTGCACGAACGTGCACTTGCTGTGCACGAACGTGCACCAGCAGAAGTGCACGAACGTGCACCAGCAGAAGTGCACGAACGTGCACCAGCAGAAGTGCACGAACGTGCACCAGCAGAAGTGCACGAACGTGCACTACAATAGTGCACGAACGTGCACCAGCATAGTGCGCGAATGTGCACCCAAAGTGCGCGAACGTGCATCACAGTAGTGATGCACGAACATGCACAAGGATGCACGAACGTGAATACGGACAGTGTTTCAGCTTCTAGTTTTAAAGTTTGAGTTTTACGAACCGTAAACGTAAACGAGGATGTTCGGAAAGTTAAACAAGGTGTTTAACGCTGAGTCGAGTTTGGATTTGTATTTGTTTAAGTCTATAAGATTTGCGATACGAGTATAGTTAGAGATTCGATGTTGGGTCATGTTTTGATGTTTGATTCATAATTAGATCCAAGGAGTAGTCGATCTACCGAGTCAGAACACTAGGGTGTTTGGCTAGTGGACTGTCAAGAGCATACGCTTTGGGGGATACCGGTTTTGTGAGTTTACTTTGTGGTTTTTACTTTTGAGTATTTATATTTAAACTGTTTTAAATAACAAGTCGTACTAATATAAACTTAGCCAAGATAGATCCATTGGAACGAGCTACCTATTGGGCGGCAATAGGGTTGCGTGATCACCGACACTGATTTCTAGATGTACTTCTGCCAAGGTATAGAGGTATGTTTGTCGTATTAAGTGATTGGGAAAGTAGATGCCTGACTTCACGGGTAAATCCTGAGACGTAATACGGTTACGGTCGCGGGCCAAACCGCGATGGCAGTTTCTGATTACAGTCCATGTACCAAAGATACAGAAGTGGACGGCAGTGATTCAGTTCACGATCCTTATTTTGTTGGTCTTAGGCTCGTAAGTCCAGTTTGTCTGTTAGGACGGTTGTGGACTAGGGTTTCATATGGATCGGCAAATTGATAATATTTTATATATAAGAATGTTTTATATATATGCAATTTGAATATTCAATTGTAAATGTGCAGACTCACTCAAAAATATTTATATATCTGACCCTCCCCATTGTTCACCTTTCAGGTTATGAAGTACGAGGTCGTACTTCCATAGTAATTTCGGAAGTCGTCGTCTGTATCAGTAGAGCTGCAAGTAGTTGGGTACCGGGAAGTCTGTCTTTCTGTTTACAGTAGTTCAGCCTGTTTTAGTAAACTCTTATTTGAACTACTGTATAAGATATATGTTTTAAAAAGCTGCGTGTTTTCTAAAATGCTTGGACCAGTAGTTTGAGAGACACATTGGTTATATGGTTATAGCATTTTAGCATTGTATTGGAAACAGAGCAGGTACGTCATGAGAGATTGATGTTTGCGCTCTAGTTCCTTGAAATATTATAATGGTTTTTTAATCGCGTTTTCAATAAAGGTTTTAAAGTGTTTCCGCAAAGAGGTTGCGAATCTT
The DNA here is from genome assembly GCF_937616625.2 of Mercurialis annua. Lineage (NCBI taxonomy): Eukaryota > Viridiplantae > Streptophyta > Magnoliopsida > Malpighiales > Euphorbiaceae > Mercurialis > Mercurialis annua. The sequence continues at coordinate 54,828,349 of NC_065572.1, forward strand.
TTCATGTTTTTAACGCGAAAAATTTGTAAAGGTTTTTAGGCTTGCTACGGTTTTCGGAGCAACCACTCCCATTCTCTAGCGCCGGTTTCGGCTCGAGTTTCGGGTGGAAATTGGGTCGGAAAAACTTGGTATCAGATTAATGGTTTAGATTCTTAGGCAATTGTTGATACATGATTTTGGAATATGGGGTATGTGTCATAGGAACTACTGCAGCACATAGGATTTGAGTAATGTCTCTTGCACATATTCTTATGTTTCGTAGGTTCTCGGCCTTTTCTTTTTGGGATATAAGACTGCGATATATGCGTGTGATCTAGATGACTCGATATCGATGCTTGAATATCAAGCATGGAAACAACGTGAAGACACTGTCAAAGTCATTCGATATTAGTACAAGAAGGCGATTGATAGAAAAGTATGAATTCAGAGAAGTGGAGTAGTTGTGGAGGAAATATTACTAGTTACAGAGTTTAGGGTCAGGAGGAAACTTACAAAATCAAATGACATAACCTTTTATGGTTATTCATTTAAATAATTTTAAAAGCATAATTGTGCCTAGACATGAGACGTCATCATCCTATGCACAATTATGCAGATGTTTAAAAAAATGAATTTAAATGATTTTGAAAATGTGCATGCAAGTGATTGAAATGTTTTGAACAAATTTGTTTTATTGTAAGTATATCTAGACCAGAACTCTGTAACAAAAGTAAATACTCGAGGTCAAGTTGTAAGTGATCCTCGAGGAGGCAGCAGAAGAGTGTAAGAATATAAGTTGGAGAGTACAATTATGGTTAGGACGATATGAAACAAGTTTGAGGTGACATTTAGAAATTGATAGGGTTTAGTAAGACCCTGATATGTTTTGATTGGACCGTTGGATCAGTTTGATTTTCGAGTATGGTATTCTTGAGACGGTTACCTATAGATTAACCATTGTGATCGTCAAACGGAGATATAGATATGATTATTTGTGAAAGTTATGATTAGAAATATGTGTGAATTTTGAAGATGAGTCAAAAGTATAAGTAACGGAAAAAGCGAGTATAGAGTTATAGACTTATTTGAGTCACGTGGTTTAGATTTGAAATTTAAGGAGGAATTTTTATAAGGAGCGGAGAATGTAATACCCCGTAAATTTAAAGCACTAAATTATACAATGTAAGGAATAATTTATAGGACCGGGAGAACGTAAATTAAATTTGAGGATAAATTTAATTTATAGGATCTCCGAAAATATGAAATAGTTTTAGAAGTTAAAATATTTAATTTTGATATTTATATTTTAACTAACGGAAATTAAGAAATGATTATAAATTAAAATAAAATAATTTATAAGTCTCGTGTGAATATTTTTGGGGTCAATATTCACAAAATTATTTTTAGAAAATTATCCCTAAAATTTTATAGAATTTGGAGATAGAAATTTTATTAAGTGGGTCTAATTTAGCCCTAACAAATCTTAAATAATTTATTAAAAATAAAATATAGGTTCCGTGAGAATAAAAATTGTGTTTTTATTCTAATTACGAATTATGAAATTCATGGTTAAAGTTTCATAAACTTTGGAGTTCGTTGTCTGTTTTAATTACGGACGAGTATTTAAGAATTTGGGTTAAAATAACGCGTGAATACCTAAGGGCTAGTTTGACTTTTAGCCAAACTATATATATATATATATATCAATGTTTCAAATGAACATTTCAAATGTTCAGAAACTGAAGAAGCTTAGGGTTTTTAAGCTTCATAGACGGTGAAGCTAGGGTTCGACGATTCTTGATCCGTTTCTCGTTTCTAACTCTAATTTCTTTGGTAATTCGCTAGTAATCGAGGTAATAACCGTTAATTTGAATTCTGTTATTTAAAAAATGGATTATATTTGAGTTTTAAACGGTTACAGTATCGAATCGAAGGTATACGTATTGATTTTACGTTTCGATTGCAGAATTAGATAGATTGGAGTGTGAATTAGTGTTTGGGATCAAAAATGTGTTTAAGCACGTCAGAAAGCTTAGGAAACTGAATCCCGGGGCTGTGCACGTGTTGCACGAACGTGCACTGAACGTGCACCAGCAGTAGTGAACGAACGTGCACTTATTGTGCACGAACGTGCACCACCAGAAGTGGACAAACGTTCCCTTATTGTGCACGAACGTGCACCAGCAGAAGTGCACGAACGTGCACTACAATGGTGCACGAACGTGCACCAGCATAGTGCACGAACGTGCACCCAAAGTGCATGAATGTGCACCCAAAGTGCACGAACGTGCACAAGGATGCACGAACGTTTATATGAACAGTGTTTCATCTTTTAGTTTTAAAGTTTCAGTTTTACGAACCGTAAACGTAAATGAGGACGTTCGGAAAGTTAAACAAGGTGTTTAACGCCGAGTTGAGTTTGGATTTGTATTTGTTTAAGTATATAGATTTACGATACGAGCATAGTTAGAGATTCGATGTTGGGTCATGTTTTGATGTTTGATTTGTAATTAGATCCGAGGATTAGTCGATCTACGGAGTCAGAACACTAGGGTGTTTGACTAGTGGACTATTAGGAGCATACTCTTTGGGGGATACCGGTTTTATGAGTTTACTTTGTGGTTTTTACTTTTGAGTATTTATATTTAAAATGTTTTAAATAACAAGTCGCACTAGTATAAACTTAGCCAAGATAAATCCATTGGAACGAGCTACCTATTGGGCGGCAATAGGGTTGCGTGATCAGCGACACTGATTTCTAGATGTACTTATGTCAAGGTATAGAGGTATGTTTGTCGTGTTAAGTGATTGGGAAAGTAGATGCCTGACTTCACGGGTAAATCTTGAGACGTAATACGGCTTCGGTCGCGGGTCAAACCGCGATGGCAGTTTCTGATTACTGTCCATGTACCAAAGATACAGAAGTGGACGACAGTGATTCAGTTCACGGTCCTTATTCTGTTGGTCTTAATCTCGTAAGTCCAGTTTGTCTGTTAGGACGATTGTGGAGTAGGGTTTCATATGGATCGGCAAATTGATAATATTTTATATATAAGAATGTTTTATATATATGCAATTTGAATATTCAATTGTAAATGTGCAGACTCACTCATAAATATTTATATTTCTGACCCTCCCCATTGTTCACCTTTAAGGTTATGAAGTACGAGGTCAGACTTCCATAGTAATTTCAGAAGTCGTTGTCTGTATCACTAGTGCTGCAAGTAGTTGGGTACCGGGAAGTCTGTCTTTATGTTTACAGTAGTTCAGCCTGTTTTAGTAAGCTCTGATTGAACTACTGTATAAGATATATGTTTTGAAAAGCTGCATGTTCTCTAAAATGCTTGGACCAGTAGTTTGAGAGACACACTAGTTATATGGTTATAGCATTTTAGCATTGTATTGGAAACAGAACATGTACGTCATAAGAGATTGATGTTTGCGCTCTAGTTCCTTGAAATACAATAATGGTTTTGTAATCGCGTTTTCAATAAAGGTTTTAAAGTGTTTCCGCAACAAGGTTGCGAACCTTTTTATGTTTTTAACGCGAAAAAATTGTAAAGGTTTTTAGGCTTGCTACGGATTTCGGAGCAACAACTCTCATTCCCTAGTGCCGGTCTCGGCTCGAGTTTCGGATGGAAATTGGGTCGTGACATGCCTAACATACCAACCGTGAAGCTAATTTCTGGTCTAGTGCAGGTTTGCAAGTACATTAAACTTCTAACAACATAAGCATATGGAATTGATTCCATTTCCTTTCGTTCTACATCATTTTTCGGACACTGCATAAAACTAAATTTGTCACCTTTCTATAAGGGAACAACCCCAGGTGAACATTTATCCATATTGAATTTTTCAAGAACTTTTTCAATATGTGCATTTTGAGACAATCGTAACAATCCATGTGATCTATCACGATATATTTATATTCCAATCACATAGGATGCCTCTTCCATATCTTTCATTTCAAAGTTGTTTGCAATAAATTCTTTAGTCTTATATATTACGCATAAATCGTTAGTAGCAAGCAAAATATCATCAACATACAGAACCAAAAACATAAACTTACTCCCACTAATCTTTTAATATATACATCTGTCAACATTATTTTTTTTAAAATCAAAAGATGTAATAATGGTATTAAACTTAATATACTATTGTCGGGAAGGCTATTTAAGTCCGTATACTGATTTTTTAAGTTTACAAACCATTTGATTTTCACCTTCCATGAAAAAACCTTCAGGTTGATTCATGTAAACTTCCTCCTTTAAATCTCCATTTAAAAAGGTTGTTTTCACATCCATTTGATGTAACTCTAAGTCATCATGAGCTACTAGTGCTATAATTATTCTTAGTGAATCTTTCTATGAAACAGGAGAAAATGTCTCCTTATAATCAATGCCATCTTTTTTTAGTATAACCTTTAGCAACAAGTCTGGTTTTATATCTTTTAATATTGCCTTTTGAGTCGCGTTTGGTCTTAAAGACCCATTTATACCCAACTCTTTTACAATCGGATGGCAATTTAACATGATCCCAAAACATTGTTTTGCTTCATATATTTTAACTCTTCTTTTGTAGCATCGATCCATTTATCAGATTCAGCACTAGCAATGACTTGTGAATATGAAACCAGATCCTCATTAATTTCAAAATCTGATTCTTGCAAATATACCACATAATTATTTGAAATAGCTGATCTCCTTTCCCTTTGAGATCTTCTTACCACTATTTCTTGTGGTTCATTTGCATTAGTCATATATGAGTTAGTTATTTGATGGGATGGTTCTTCATTTGAATGTTGTGCAATGTCATTATTATTTCTTTCAACATTCGGAACAACATTCGGCAAAGTAACAGATGAAGGAATATCCATATATAATGGAACATCTACTTTAACTTTCTTTATATCCATACTTTGTTGTTCATTACTCCCACTAACATCACCATTTTCAATATTTTTTGCATTTTCGGTTTCAACAATTCTCGGACAATGATTTGAACAATAAAATATGTACCGTTTAGATTTCTCTGGGTAACCAATAAAGTAACCACTAACAGATCGAGAATCTAACTTTCTTTCATGTGGATTATAAATTCTTGCTTCCGTTGGATAACCCCAAACGTGCAGGTGTCGCAAACTAGGTTTCCTTCCAGTCCACAATTCAAAAGGAGTCTTTTGAATTGCCCTACTAGGAACCCTATTTAATAAATATATTGCGGTTTTAAGAGCATACATCCACAATAATTTGGGTAAAGAGTGTAACTATAATTCCCATAATCTAGAAATTCATGCTTTTCACACCATTAACATTAAGGAAAAAGACATACCTTGATCCATGCTTATTAGAGTATGGTTTCTCTCCCTTTGCCCTTATCGTTATGATGGATGCTCTAATCTTTAAGTATTTAGTTTTTGCTATAATTTTTATGATTAAGGGTAGAGAGAGGACCAACTCTTATTTATAAACTAATGGTGGCTTTCCATCAAAGCACCAATGGTTACAACTCATAATGTCATAACCTTTACCAATAGTCATAATTATTCAATTCATAACCTTTCATTAACCAATAGAATTTAATCATTAATATCTTATTATAATTATATGAGTCATTAAATTCTTACATTCTCCCACTTGGCTCATATGATTTTAATAAGAACATAATGTGCACAGAATCAATGTTAAATTCTTTCTTACACTGGCTATAACATAATATCATTATTAAGTAGAAATATTAATGCGAGTCATGGCGGTCATATGTCATTTTATCGACATAGTCCCTTCCATGTACCACTAAACCAATTACCAACTTAACATGATCTTTAATAAGGATAACATAAATGGTCCAACATTATTGTCTTTATTTCAAGACTATTCTTGTCAATATTATTCTATATCATTATGTATACCAAATAGAGAATAGAAAAATCAGAAACACATAATTGAGCTCAAAATGTCAATTGTATAAGCTTAACATAAACATTAATACAATACTAGTAATAATGTCCAATAATGCCCATTCTTAAAACATGTTCATTAAATGTTTTGGGCGCTAATCCTTTTGTTAAAGGATCTGCAATCATAAGATGTGTGCTAATATGTTCAATTGACACTCTTTGTTTCTGAACTTCTTCTTTAACGGCAAAGTATTTTATTTCCATATGCTTAGAACCTTTAGAATACTTGTCGTTTTTAGAGAAGAAAACTGCTGCAGACTTATCACAATAAATTTTCAGCGGCCTGGCTATACTGTCGACAATTCCAAGTCCTGAAATAAAGTTCCGCAGCCATAATCCATGAACAGTAGCCTCAAAACAAGCTACGAACTCGGCCACCATAGTGGATGCAGCAATGACGGACTGCTTCGCACTTTTCCATGAAATTGCTCCTTCAGCTAAAAGGAATAAGTAGCCAAATGTTGATTTTCTTATATCAACACATTCAGCAAAATCGAAATCAGAATATCCAATCACATCAAGGTGATTAGATTTTCGATAAATGAGCATGTGATCCTTTGTTCCTTGCAAGTATCTAAGAATTTTCTTTGCAGCTTTCCAATGATCTAATCCCGGTTTACTTTGATATCTGCCCAGAATTCTGACAGCAAAACTGATGTCTGGTCTGGTACAAGTTTGAGCATACATCAAACTTCCAACGACAGATGCATAAGGAATGTTCTTCATTTGTTCCCGTTCCAATTCATTCTTGGGACATTGCATAAGGTTTAATTTATCCCCCTTCTGAATTGGAACTATACCAGCTGAGCATTTGTCCATTTTAAATCTCTCTAAAATTTTATTGATATAGGCCTTTTGAGATAAGCCCAATAATCATTGTGATCTATCACGAAATATTTCTATTCCTATCACATAGGTGGCTTCTCCCATATCCTTCATTTCAAAATTATTAGAGAGATATTTCTTGGTTTCATGTAGCAAACCAAGATCATTAGCAGCAAGTAAAATATCATCAACATACAGAATAAGGAAAATAAACTTGCTCCCACTAATTTTCATGTATATACATCGATCAACGATGTTTTCTTGAAAACCAAAAGAAGTAATGGTATCATTAAACTTAATATACCATTGACGGGAAGCTTGTTTAAGTCCGTATATTGATTTCTTTAGTTTACACACCATATGATCCTTTTCTTTAATAGAAAAACCCTCGGGTTGATCCATATAAACTTCTTCTTCTAAATTTCTATTAAGAAAGGCGGTTTTGACATCCATTTGATGTAGCTCTAAATCATAATGAGCCACTAAATCCATAATGATTCTAAGAGAATCGTTTTTAGATACTGGTGAAAAGGTCTCTTTATAATCAATGCCACTTTTCTGAGTAAAACCTTTGGCGACAAGTCTGGCTTTGTGTCTTTCGATATTGCCTTTTGAATCGCGTTTGGTTTTGAAAACTCATTTGCATCTAATTCTTTTACATCCTGCAGGCAACTCAACAAGATCCCAAACTTGATTTTGATGTATAGATTTTAACTCTTCTTTCATAGCATCAATCCATTTAACTGAATCATCACAATTCATGGCTTCTGAATATGAAACTGGATCGTTATTAATTCCTAAGTCCATTTCTGACTCTCGTAGATAAACTACATAGTCATTAGGAATAGCAGATCTCTTTTCTCTTTGAGATCTTCTTACTGTTACTTCTTGTTGTTCATTTACTATGGTTTCATTATTGACATTTTCATCATGAAGCATTTCATCATTTATTTGTTCTTCTTGAATGTTATTGGGTTGAGCAACAACATTAGGAATAACAATTGCAGAAGTTTTAGGTATTGGAATTTCCACCCTCACTTCTTGAATACTAACATCATGTATTCTTTCGCTCCCACTAATGTCACCATTTTCAATGAGCCTTGCATTTCCAGATTCAACAATTTGTGTACTATGATTAGGACAGTAAAATCTATACCCTTTAGACTTTTCTGGATAACCAATAAAATAACCAATGGTTGTTTTAAAATCCAACTTCTTTTCATGTGGATTGTAAATTCTTACTTCTGCTGGACAACCCCAAACATGTAAATGTCTTAAACTAGGTTTCCTTCCGGACCATAGTTCAAAAGGTGTACTTTGAACTGCTTTACTAGGAACCCTGTTTAGCAAATACATGGCAGTTCTTAATGCATACATCCACAATGACAAAGGTAAAGAAGAATGACTCATCATACTCCTAACCATTTCCATTAAAGTACGATTACGCCTTTCCGCAACACCATTTTGTTGCGGTGTTCCTGGCATTGTGTATAGAGCACAAATACCATTTCTTTCAAGAAATTTGGCAAATGGACCTGGACATTGTCCAGATTCATCATATTTTCCATAAAATTCACCACCTCTATCAAACCTTATGATTTTTACCTTTTTATCTAATTGCCTCTCAACCTCTTTAATATAAATTTCAAGTGAATTTATTGATTGAGATTTGTCATGCAATAGATAAATATGACCATAACGAGAAAAATCATCGACAAAGGTAATGAAATATTTTTCTCCACCAAAAGTTGGAGCGTCAAAAGGACCATAAATATCAGTGTGTATAATATCAAGAAGCTGTGTGCTTCTTGTGGCTCATTTCTTAGTATGTTTTGTTTGTTTTCCTTTAATATATATTTCAAGATCAGTAAAATCCAAACTTGGAAGTATTTCATTCTTTACTAATATTTGTATCCTTTCTTTGGATATATGACTCAAACGTTTATGCCACAAGTAAGCAGATCTTTCATTGACTAAACTATGTTTAGTACCAATGTTATGATGCAAAGTCATTAATGTCTCAACAAAAGAATTATCAAGTTTAACCTTGTAGAGACCATCACATAACAATTCAGAACCAATAATATTATTATTCTTCATTAAAGTTAAACATCCAGAACCAAACTTAAAATAAAATCCCGCTACATCAAGTTTCGACAACGAAATTAAGTTGCGGGAAAATGTCGGTACATAAAGAGTTTGGAATAAATCCAAATAATGACATGTATCTAACTTTAAACGATAATTCCCAATGCCTTTAATAGAAGCTTTCTTTCGATTGCCCATGAAGACGAAACTTTCATTTGGCTTTATAGTTTGGATCGTAAGAAATCCCTGCATCGTATTAGAAAGATGAGTAGTGGAACCAGAATCAATCCACCAAGTATTATGCGGAACTTCAATAAAGTTTGATTCGAAACATACTAAAGCATAATGCTTACCTTTATTTTCGAACCAAGCTTTACGTTTCAGGCAATCCTTCTTTAAGTGCCCGATTTTATCACAGAAGTGACATTTAACAATTCCATGTTCCTTCTTGTGAGCAACCTTAGAAGATTCATTCAGGTTGTGTAAACCTTTTTTCTTGCTTTTTCCACCTTTCCTTTTAACTATTTCCAGCTTCTTGATTACTTAAGAGATGAACTGAATGAGATCTTTGATTCTTTAACCTTGTCTCCTCTTGAACAAGCATACTGGTCAATTCATTTACATTCCACTTATCCTTTAAGGTGTTATAGTTCATTTGGAATGGACCATATTGTTCATGAGGTAAGGAGTTCAATATAAACTGAACTAAGAAATACTCATCCATATTCATTCCTAAGGTCTTTTATTTTGCTGCTAAATTAGTTATTTTAATAACATGCTCATGCATGACACGTGAACCATCATATTTCATGTTGGTCAAATTACTCATCAGTGTGCCAGCAACTGACTTATCAGCTGTGTGAGAACGTTCCTCAATAAATCTTTTAAATTCCTTAGCACTATAATGTCACGACCCAAAATCGAGGGCCGCGACCGGCGCTAGGGAATGGGAATTATAGTTCCGAAACCCGTAGCAAGCCTGAAATTCACTAAAACTTTTTCGCAAATAAACAATCATACAATGACTTCACAAACACAGCATTTAAACAAAGATACATTTATATACACTGGTAACACCATACAACGTGCTCGGACTTATCGTTTCCGTATCATGTACGTACTAGCCCGGCATAAACCATTATGTCGAAATTACATCACGGGAATTTACCTCCGTGGTACAATACATTACTATCGTAGCCAGACCAACATGTACACAACAGACAACAACTATAAACCATATAAAATTTCACTACTGTAATAGACCACGACACTGGTCAGTCATCACACTACTGCAGCAATTATGGAAGTCGGGATTGTACATAGCCAAAGGGACTTCCGGTCAAAGACGGACTTCTAGCCACGTCTAGAATCTAGGCACCTGAAAAACACACTATTTGGGGGTCAGCTATTAAGCTGAGTGAGTTATACTTTACTTACCATATTATCAAAATAAGCATCGCACTTAAAATATTTTTTTAAAACATATATATACAATCACATTTTTAAACCGTTCCAACAAATATAATCACAGCAATTGCAAACAATTCACTTAAGACAAGTATTTGATCCGATCGAAACCTTAATCTTAAACTCCTTAACCTCTCCTAATCCGAATCATATTCGAATCATATCGTCAGAGTGGCCGGGTCCCGAGATAGTTCGACCGAGTTACATCATGCCACTACTTAATCCCAAGTTGTGGGTCCCGAGATAGTTCGACCGAGTTACCCACCAGATACGGGTCCCGAGATAGTTCGACCGAGTTACCTCGTATCTGCCAAAATTATAATCCTCCTTTCCGATACCCAAACATATTCCATTTCATAATCATAAATATGATCAACATTTAATGAGCTCATATCAACGTATCTATGTACGAATATCTAGACTTTCATAAACGCCGGTGATCACACGGCCTATTGACGCCCAATAGGTAGCTCGTTTCTTCGGATCATATACAAACTCACATTGGCAAATAATTGACAAGTCATAAGCAAAGTAATAAAATTCATATATCAAACAAGTCAATCCAATACAATGTAGTTCACTCCATAAACAAACAAATTGAATATAATTCAATCAGATACCAACAATCCAAATCAAACAATTCAACTCAAATAACTAATGCGATGCATTTAATAATAATAATATATGGTATATATAAAATAATTTTTTATACGATAATAAGAGTGAGTAAAATATACTCACCGCTTGCTATCCATATCCTTCGATAACAGCTAAGCGATATTGCATTTTGTAAGTTCCGGGTTCCATTGGTAATCGCCTCTTCAAGTCTACACAAATTCGATAGTAACTCGAATTAATTGCAATCTAACTATAATTAATTAATCCAAAACTAGGCTTCTAGCCAACTTCGGCTATTGAAACCGTTTACTTAAAACAGTCCGACCTCTAAATAAAATTGACATTCTTAAAGTTCAGAACATCGCCTACAACTTTCGTTTAGGTCTCGGACTGAGATTAGCACCCGAAAGTGTCAGAATATGGCTCGAAAGTTAATAACTTGGGGCTGTCCTAAATTTCAGAACTGCTACGCGCGACATAATGTTTTGCCTTATACGAGCAGTTTAGATTCTGATTCGACAAAAACTTAAACTTAGACATTCGTAGATAACATCATTAAGTTTCCATAACAATAAACGAAACTTAATTTGGATGTATACAGCTCGAGATAGTCAAACGAGTTTGCGTCAACTTTAATCGTAACCTATAACACTAATTGATATTATTCTTCCTTAAAAATATAATTCAGCCACCATATATCCTCCTAGATATTCATAATCCAAGACTTAGCGCCATTAAAATCCCTTAGGCACAAAATGCACAACATGACCGAATACTACAACCATTAAACAATCCAACATCACAAATATCATACAATTGCCGAATACTTAAGCCTACTCATCATCCAATTTCAGCAAACAATACTATAATCAAATTCAAAAATAGAATCTCACCTTGATGGAGGACCAAAACCGAAGGCCCAAGCTTGAATTCACCATTCATATTATCCATTTCAAGCTTAATTATCACCTATAAACATGAATACATAAGAAAAACCCAAATCTTTATCACAAACCCTATAGCATCACATATCATACCCACCACAACTATCACATTTCACCAATTCAATCATCAAACTTAGCTTAAATCAACTAATCAACCATTAAAGACACCATATTAAGCTTTGAATTCATCATCATCATCATGTACTTTTAATCCCGAAATAACAGCCCTAACCCTAACTTATAGATGATGATTTTTACCTTAATTAATATGGATAGATGTGTAGAGCTCGTTCCCCTCGTTCCGTGGCCGCAAGAATCGCCTCAATCGGATCAAAAACGAAGAAGTTATGCTTGATTGAAAATTTGTGCATGTTTCACCTTCAAGAGAGGAGAGTTGCGAATTTTAGCTTGCTGAATTCAATTGATATTCTGAGTTTGAATATCAACTTAAAATTCTTATATATTGATGGTAAATGTTCCACTTTAATCCTTAAAGATGCCACCTCCTCATGCTTTAGTTCCAAACTCTTCTTTCGTCCAATTTAGTCCGCCGATCGCTCAATCGTTCGTACTCGATAAACTTCGTATTATTTATGTCCAAATTAATAATATCACCTTAATATCTCATAAAGCTATCTCTGATAGTTAATTTTAGCAATTTTTAGGCTAAAAACGCTCAAATTCCATTTTGAGCTGAAGTGCACTTTTTCCAACTTTTTCGTCCAAATCTCATTTTAATAATTATCGATAACCAATTTATCGATATTATTTTTATAAATACTAATTCCCCTCCATAATCTATTTAATTTTTTATTTTCCAAGAATTAAAGCTTATTTTCCAATTTTCGAGGTTAAGTGCACTTTATCCACTTTTCCGCATTTTCCTTTTTAAGCCTAATTCCATTTCCCTTATGGAATTATTGATATTGAAATTTTCTTATTAAAATATTAATATCGACCTACTCGGGTCCTTTTTTATTTAATTATCTTCCGATAATTCCTTTTCTGGCCGCTTTAACTATTCAAATTTAGCCACGTTGCCTACTTTGGCAATGTCAGACATACGGGGTATTACATATAAGTTTTAGGAATTGAACTCTTTAAGTTGTTTGCAACAGTCATTCGCATAAACATTAAGTTTAATCTGTTCGATCTTTCCCAAGTTTTATATAAAACTTTTTCTTCATTGCTACTTTCATCAGTAATAGTAGCAGGTTTTTCAATTTCAAGTGCTAAATCAAGATCCAGAACACCTAAGTGAAATTGGACTTGTTCACACCAATCAGAGAAATTCAAACCGTTAAATAATGGAACAGATGAAGCATGCGAATGAAGAGAAACGGGTGGGTGATACTAAGACATACTTATGCAAACAATGATAGGCAATTACATATGCATAACTAAAATTAATTTTACTATCTGGATATGCAAAATAAAATTAGTATGACATACTTATCACCACAATAATATTTATCAATTATAAAATAAAGGGTTAATTCCTAAAAAAATCACGAACTTTACACGAAGTTTCATTTTAATCATGACCTTTAAAAGTTGTCATTTAAAGGCACGAACTTTCAATGACAACTTTTAAAGTTCATGATTAAAATGAAATTTCGTGTAATGTTCGTGATTTTTTTTAGGAATTAACCCTAAAATAAATAATCAACCTTTGGGTTGATCTCTAAATATTTTAAAATGATAAATTTCAATCTCATAAATATATATAACCATAATGTCATTTAAACATAAAATTTATGAGTAAAAATTATAAACTATTATTTGAGATTTATTACTATAAAATTTAGCCACTTTGGTGACAAGCAAATTTTTTTTATATAAATTTCAAAAGTCTTTAATTAATATATTTAATATATATATATATATATATATATATATATATATATATATATATATATATATATATATATATATATATATATATATATATATATATATATATTTCATTAAATATTTAATTTAAATTTCATAAATTAAATATGCAATTATTTCGGATTTAATTGAAATAATATAAACTTTATAATCAATCTAGTGAGGGAAAGAAACTTTATGGGCTAAAACAACCCTTTTCTTTTAAAACCAGAATATTAACCACTTTTCGTCTGCACAAGCCCGTTCATTCACGCACTTTTACACAACGGTACAAGAAATGATTGATCTATTTATGCATCTTTAAGTTTTTTTAGAAAAGGAAAATTATAAGTGCTAATGGTCTTTTATTCCAAAAACCCAGATTATTCAAATACACTGTTCTATTATTTTGTTTTTCCTTTTTTATCAAAAAAATGCCAAACTTGCATAATTATTAACTACGAGATTACGTTTACTCCATATATCTAAAAACTTAATCATTTTTCATACATAATTAATTTAAAACGGCAGTATTATAAACTGTAATAAATTATTAATTCTTGCATGTAATCATAGCAACAATAATTATGGAAAAACATGATTTTTTAAACCTTGCTCTGATACCACATGTAAACTATAATTCCCATAATTTAGAGATTCATGCTTTTCACACCATTAACATTAAGGAAGAAGACATACTTTGATCCATGCTTAACAGATTATGGTTTCTCTCCCTTTATCCTTATCGTTATGATGGATGCTCTAATCTTTAAGTATTTAGTTTTTGCTATAATTTTTGTGATTAAGGGTAGAGAGAGGACCAACTCTTATTTATAAACTAATGGTGGCTTTCCATCAAAGCACCAACGGTTACAATTCATAATGTCAAAACCTTTACCAATAGTTATAATTATTCAATTCATAACCTTTTATTAACCAATAGAATTTAATCATTAATATCTTATTATAATTATATGAGTCATTTAATTCTTACAAAGAGTAGTTACTCATCATACTCCTAACCATATCCATTAAAGTCTGATTACGCCTTTCCGCTACACCATTTTGTTAATGTGTGTTTGGCATAGTGTATTGTGCACATATGTCATGACTTTCGAGGAGCTTTGTAAATAGACGAGGACACTGTCCAGACTCATTATATTTTCCATAGTATTCACCACCTTTATCAGATCTTATATTTTCAGCTTTTTATTTAATTGCCTCTCAACCTCCTTTATGTATGTCTCAAGGGTATTAACTGATTGAGATTTTTCATGAAGCAAATAGATATAACCATAACGTGAAAATAATAAATAAAAGTGATAAAATATTTTTCTCCATTAATAGTTGGAGTATCAAAAGGTCCACAATTATTTCAAGAAGCTGAGAGCTTCTTGTGGCTCATTTCTTGATATGTTTGGTTGCTTACCTTTAATGCAATCCACACATATTTCGAAATTAGCATAACAAATTTGGAATAATTTCATATTTTACTAATCTCTGTAATCTTTCCTTGGATATATGACTCAAACATTTATGCCACAAGTAAACAGAATTTTCATTCATCATACTACGTTTAACTCCAATACTGCTATTTTCAATGAGCAAGGATTCAGCAACAAATATTATCAAGTTTTAGTATGTATAAACCATTAACAAGAAAACCAGAACCAATAATTCTAGAATTTTTAAACAAACTAAAACTATTAGATCCTAAATTTCCATTAAAACCACAAACGTCTAGTTTAGAAACAGAAATAAGGTTTATACTGATTGAAGGTACATAAATGGTCTCAGATAAGTCTAATTGATAGCGATTATCCAAGATTAGACGATAAGTCCCAATTCCTTCAATCAGTGCCTTCATGCAATTTCCCATAAATAGGAAATCACTTGTTGGGTTTGTAGTTTGAATCGTCGTGAATCCCTACATCATATTAGCCACATGAGTAGTAGCACCAGAATCAAGCCACCAAGTATTATTAGGAACTACAGTTAAATTTGATTCGAAAATTGGGGAAGCATAATGAAAAATACCTTTTTTTTCGAATCAAGCTTTGCGTTTTAAGCAATCTTTGTGTTTGTGTCCTTCTTTCTTACAGAAATGACATCTATCAATCTTTTGTTCCTTTTCTTCGGCCTGAGAAACATTAGCCGGCCTTTTGGTTTTCTTAATGTCACGACCCATTTTCATGAATCGCGACCGGCGCTAGGGTATGGGTAATGTAGTACCAAAACCCGTAGCTAGCCTTTCGATTTAACATATAAACACATAAACCTGCAGAAAACCAATGCTCGGGGGCAACCGAAACTTCAGCCTAAATCTAGCAGTTATAATATTCAACGGTTAATATAACATGCTTATCCAATTCCGAGTCTAAAGTAGATTTATCATAAACCAATGTAAATAATTTAACATGCCAAAGCAATATAACCAGTTGAACCAATCCGACAAAATATATAATAATAATAAAGACGTCTAGTTACTACTGCGGTCTAAGAATAAAACAGTTTTACAGTTTATCAAAAATAAATGGAACCTCCGAGGAAAGTAAATGTGGAGATCACCAGACTCTCTCAGATCATAACCCTGGGAAAAATTGGGAAAACAACGGGGTCAGATATACTGAGATGAGTTTATACCACTATCTACATTTATTAAGTGGAAAACCTTTAAAACCGTTTAAAACTAACGATATTACGAATAATAGTTGGAACCCTAATCCACAATTCTAAATAAATAACATACTCCAATAGGCCTGGTCCCGAGAGCTGAGCTACACCGAGTTACCACTGACCATACTTACCATGTCTAGAGTCCCGAGAGCTGTGCTACACCGAGTTACTCTATTTGGTCCCGAGAGCTACGCTCACACCGAGTTACCACATTTCCATATATAACTTACCCAGATCAATACCGGTGCGCACACAGTCCTAATGATGCCCATTAGGTAGCATGTTCTAACTAAGAGCCATAATATAAAAACAGTTCAAAATATATGTACAATATATATATTTAATATTAAAATAACAATTTACTTAATAAAGCGGTAAATAGTAAGTACAAACTCACTGCTTGCTAATCTACGTGAATACCGGCAAGCAACTAATCCTGGTTCGCCTCTGGAGCACGAACAATAGACGGGTCTAGACAAATAAAATAATTATTAAAAACAGACTCTAACTCTAGAGAGTACTAGACACCACATAGGACTAGCACAAATAACACGTCTGAATTAAATAATCCAAAGAAACACAAAAATACCCAAAAGGTAATAAAGTCCAATTAATATAAGTCTATTGAGTTCTCGCTTAAAATCCATTTTATAAATATTATTTAATAATCATTAAATAATAATTAATTTCCAAATAGTGGGTTAGCCGAGTTGTCATTAACTACCAAGCTAACCTCACTTTTCGGGTGACCCAAGTCTAACCCGACTCAAAACGTTTATCAAATATAAACCCGAGTTTATATTTATAAAATAATTCGATAAAATAATAATCCATTTTAAAAATAGAACTCAATAACTTCAATATCAAGTAACCCAAGTTACAATCCAAAAATCTAATCATTATAAGTTTATAAAAATGTAGGGACTAAAATGTACTTTAGCCAGTTAAGGACTAAACTGTACTTTAGCCAATTAGAGACTAAACTGCACTTTTGCCAATTTGATATTTAAAATCAAATTGATTACTTTGTTCATAATCAATGCAAAATATAACGTTACTAATTAAAATCTTACTTAATTAGGTAATAAAATAAGTTCAGGGGCTAAATTGTAATTTAGCCAATTTCATGCCAAATTGCTATTTTTAACTAAATAGAATTACCCGAATAATTGTATTAACTCAATTTATAATTTATTATCGTTTTCAATATTTAATTTATAAATCAAGTAAAATCCAAGTTATTAAGTAAGGTTTAACTTTAAGGATTTTTTTTGATTTATTCAATGTAAATGAATGACCAAAGAAGACATTTCACCATCTTCTATATTTCAAAAACCTCAACCGCCTAACCCATGAATTCACCAAATAGAACTCCATTTTCCTTAGCTACTGGATTACTTAAACAAAAATTCAATCTCAACTTAATCAATCTATCTAACCAAAAATAATCTAACAATAACTCAAGCAATATCCATAAATTCGTAACCAAACAAAACAAAGAGCAAAATCTACGGTATCCTAGAATATTTGATTCACAGCGGCACAAAACCGAAACGGACACTTCCATTGATGAGCAAACTAACATTCCATGAGATTCAGAACCATGAATCAAGCAAAATGATAACCACATAGAAGGAAACCATTCGGCAGCAACAATTCAAACCCAAAACAGATTATACAAGTTTCAAAGCGGAAACTGTACGGCGATTGAAACGAGCTCGATAGCGTATCGTTCAACAAAAATGAGGTGGCGGATCGAAGGTACGCGAGTCTAGAATCTCTGGAAACAAATGGTTTTGATTTCGATCGAGAAACGAGCAAGAACGATCAAAAATACGGAATTGCCGCTTTGAACATAAACTGAATTTCAATGGTTTAAGAAACTTACCGGACAGCGACCTTTGGAGGACGATAACTATTTCGTTTCTCAGCGAACGAGTAAGAGGATGACGGCTAGGGTTAAAGGGAAGTGTGATGTAGGTTTTCTGTTTAGAAGTCGTCTTTAAATATCGAGAGGAAACAGGCTGAAATCGAGTTGGAAGAGGGCCGGACGCAAGGCTCGTAAGGCCTGTGATGTTCTCAAACGAGAACAGCCCATTTGGGCTTGGTTCTCGTTCGAGAACCCCTGGTCTCGTACGAGACCAGGCCCTGCATATGATTCTCGTTCGAGAATCTTAATTCTCGAACGAGAATTGATAAATTTCCTTTTTTTTTCTTTTTTTTGATTTGAAAATATTAATGATTAAACCACAAATTAACCCACTCAGGAACCAACACGAACCCGACCATTAACTTCGATTTTTACTTCAAAACGATCGGAAAATTTGTCGTAAAAACGCTGAAAATTTACGGGGTATTACACTTAAATCTTTTGTCTTTGACTTTCATTCTTTTTTTCAGCTCCTTGACCCATAAGATTGACCATGTGATTCTTTTGAGTTTTTAATCTCGTTTCCTCCCGAACAAGCCTACTAGCCAATTTATTAATATCCCACTTATCATTTATAGTGTTATAATTAATTTGAAAAGACCCATATTCAGGAGGAAGTGAGTTCAACATAAATTGTACTAAAAAGGAATCTTCCACAGCCAATCCCAAGGACTTCAGTCTTGCTGCGATATTAGACATCTCGATGATATGATCTTGCATGCTCTTTAACCCATCATACTTTATGGTCGTGAGCTTTTCCATTAATGTACCAGCGAGAGACTTACCAGTAGAATGAAAACGGTCTTCCACTAATGCTAGAAATTCTTTAGCATTTTCTGTTTGTGGAATAGTAGACTTAATGTTGTTGGCAATTTTCATTCGGAAAAACATTAGGCATAATCTGTTACTGCGTTCCCATGCTTTAAGGTGTAACTTCTCAGCCTCACTACTTAAATCAGTAATAGTAGTGGATTTAACTTCTAACAAATCTAAGTTGAGATCCATAGAGTCTAAATGGAAATCAACTTGCTCATGCCATTCAGAGAAGTTTGTACCATTAAAAACAGTAACAGATGATGCATGTGGATGAATTGCAACAGCTGCAAAATATAACATAAAGCTCACAATTAATTTATATTCAGAAAAAAAAAATTCATTAAGTAGTTCTCCTTTGGATAGATCTACATCATACTTTAAATACTATATATTCATAAAGTAGGTCTCCTTTGGGTAGACACTACAACATACTTTAAATACCATATATATAAACATAAAGGATAATGATTACATTTTAATTACATATTTTTATTATTTTTGGATAATTAATATATTCAACTAAAATAATAATATATCTTGATATTGTTCAACAATCATAAAATAATAATTTATCTTTGGATAAATTCCTAATTTTTATCGATTGTGAAACATTATACATTATTATGGTATTAAAATACATTATAGTTTAAGTTAATTTGGTAACTTTAAACTATATATGTAAAATTCATTGAATAAAGGGTCAACGTGCTCCCTGAACTTGGAACACGGGGTCATTTAATCCAATTTTTACATGTTTGAACAATTAACCTCAAATTTTTTTATTTTTGGGTCAAATTGCCCATAATTGTATTATTAAAACGCGTTAAATACAGATTGAAGGTGAGGGATGCGGAAAAAAAATAGAAAGTTCGCCAATTGTGGCGATAAAATTATCGTAAACTAATTGTTTTGCAATAAAAATATAAATTATGGGGTAATTTGACCCAAAAATGAAGAGTTTTGGGGTTAGTTGCTCAAACAAGTTTAAATTGGGTTAAATGATCCCGTGTTACAAGTTTAGGGGTCGCGCTGACCCTTTGTTCAAAATTCATTCTAGTTTAAGTTACTTTGGTAACTTTAAACTATATACATAAAATTCATTTTATTTTAAATTATTTTGATAACTTTAAACTATAACAATTGATATGTTTATTTACATATAAAACGCATGCAAATTATAGTTTCATTATACTATTAACTAAATTAAATTTAACTATTATGATCTTTACGTTTTATATGTAAATTAAAACATAAATCGATTAAGTAACATAAACCTATCAATTATACGTAAATCTATTATATATAAAAATTATTTAGTTTTTCAACCATATGCTCTGATACCACTTGTTTGATAATGCAAACAATTATACGAGTCACGTATTATGCCAAATATAATTACAGTAGAAAAATTCCCAGGAATGATTGGAGGGTCAAGAGCGGACCACTTAAGTACCAACCTCCTTAGACAGAATGTTAACTATATGTAATTAACCGCATAATACGACTTGCTAGATTTTTCATTAACAAGACATTATTAACGTAAACCCTAAGGATCTTTAAAAACTAAATAATTTCACAATACCGTAAATAAATATTGATAGAAAACTTACTTGAATTTTCAAGAGGAATATCGCTTGAAGCCATTAACGAGAAATTGATTTCTCTCCCTTAACCCTTTAGTTTTTTTATCACACTCTTTAGATGGAGTTAGAGATATATTTTTGGTGTGTTAGAGAGAGAACCAATTTCCATTCTATTTATAGACATTTCAATTCAATCTGGTATGTCCATCACATAACTAAATCAATGGTTGAAATTAATATACTTAATTAATTTTGATTAATTTAATTAGACCATTAACATGTGTCAATTTGTAGTTTAATTGCATGACACCTTAATGCATACTAATCCATAATATGTAGACACCTTAGTCAATAATGTAAATGTATATTTGACACCTTAATATACATTGTATACTTGACACTTAATCTAAAATGTGTCAAGTTATACAATGTACATTTAACACTTAATAATTAATCTGCGTCATACACTAATATTTTCATAATTTTTCTAATAGAAAATGCTTCCTTTAAAACAGAAGAAGAAGGTGAAGATTAGTCATTCAATCTGGAACCGAGTCGAAATGAAAATAAAAAAGAGAACAACCATTTGTAAAGTAGTAAATTTTATATACTTAAAGAGAAAAAGAAAGGAAAAGGGGAATGTGTAAGGTTTAATTTGGTGTTGTGTTACTGTTATATGAAGAAAGAACCTACATGCAAGAGAGGGATTAGAGAAGACGAAGTGGACATGGCGAGAGAGGGATCGGAGAAGACAGAGATGGCATGGCGAGACATAAACGCTGTCATTTTTTAGATAGTACTCCCTCCATTCTAAAATAGTTGTCGCTTTAGGGAGATTTTTTTGTTCCATAATACTTGTCACTTTAGAATACCAAAAAAGCATTTATTGCTATTTTTCCACATATATCCCTCATCAATTCATTGAAAGAATACAAAAATACAAATAAAAAGTTATACTAATTAATGTTAACAAGTTTCAAGAAGGGCTAATTTAGTAAAGATACTTATAATTTTAGACATATTTATTGATTTCTTAATTTGTGTGAAAATGGCTAAAGTGACAACTAATTCAGAATGGAGGGAGTAACTGATACTAGAAAAAGAAGAAGAGGGTTAATGAAAAGAATTGACATTTATGTCCTTAGCATTTTATTACATGGCAAAATATTCCCAGTAATCACCTGCTTTTAATTTTCCTTTCTCACCACCCCATGCGCGTAAATCACGAGCCAACGGAATATAATAGAGGAACTTAAAATAAAAGTTCCTGAACAAAGGATCAAAAAACTTCCTAAATTTATCACGAAATATCAAATAGGCCCAAAATCATGAAACCGGATCAAATAAATCTACAACTATACCAAACCGGATCAAATCCACCCTCCCCCACTCTCACCCTCGCGTTTGAAACACACTCTCCATTAGCAAATGACAAAAAGTTAAAAATAGTCCTTATTATTTATCTCATACTTTAATTTAATACCTAATGATTTTTAAATATTTATTTAACCTTTATAATTCAAAAACTTCAAATACTATTTAAAATTGTATTGTAAAATACAAGAATTTTTTTTCACCTTTTCCTTTCACCTTCTTAAATCAAACAAATAACATGGAAACCTAATTTCATTAAACTTGCCGCCTTTTTTTCCTCCTCCTTAGACCGTCAATCACCGTCCATCGTCAACCAAAATTAACAAACAAATCATTGATGCATTAATCGAAGAACGACATCAACAATCTGTTGTTTCTGCAGTTCATTGAATGATGTATAAGATCTTCGAACGATTCGCAACAGCAACATTTGATGCTTTAGAGGTTTATTTTTGGTTTTCTTGTTTGTCGGTCGCTGAAATTGAAGAATAAGAGCATCTCCAATGGGATGATACATTTTATGCTAAATTTAGCATGAAAAATGGTAAAATGCTATAGATAACATAGCATTTCAAATTTTACTCCAATGCACAAAGTTAAAAAGAAATGTTATAATTATTTATTAAGATAATTATCTTTTAATTTTATTAATTGCTAATTATTTAAGAATTTTTTTAATTAAATATTTTAAACTAAAATTTATGTAATTTTTTTTATTTAATAATGAGGTTTTCAAAAGATATAATTAAAAGAATCGATGAATTATATAAAAATAAATTATTTAATTTTTGTATTATATTGATGTATGGTCTACTATTAAAAAATCAAATCGATATTGTAAAATTAAATAGAAGTACAAAATTTAAAATAAAAAAAAGTAAAGAAAATAAAAAAATAGGTTAAAATAATAAATGCAAAAAATGACCGTGATAAAATTGTAATTAATATTGAATTGCTATTGGTTGTTGAATTTTAGCATATGCTATAGTCTGTGCTAAATTTAGCACGTGATATAGCATATGCTAAATTTAGCACAAACTATAGCACTACATTAGAGATGCATTTTAAGATTAAATGCTAAATAATGGCATTAGCACTTCATATTAGCATTGCATTGGAGATGCTCTAACTTCGCTGGTTGCTGGAATTGAAGAATACCGCCGCTAGTTGCAGGAATCGAAGAATAGGAGCTGACGGAGAGGAAGCTGGTCCATCAACGACGATGCTTTGCTAGGTTTCCTTTTATTGCTATGGTTAGTCTGCTGTGATTGGTTGTTTTTGTTGGACGGAAGAGGTGAAAGATGCAGCGACAATTCTGGGTTGTGTGGGCGGCGGTAGCTGCTGTTCTTAAATTCAGCTTAGGTTAGGTTTATTCAGTTTAATTGGTGTTATGGTAATTAGGTTATTTAGAGTTTATTCAGTTTGTTATTAGGTTTTTAATAATGGTTTAATTATAGATAATTAAAATTTAATTAGAGTTTAATTAGACTATATAGGTGGTATTGTATATCCCACTCTCTTTTTATGTCAAAAGGGGGGTTTTGACCGATTTTTGCAATCATTGGTGTTTTTTGACCTCATTTGATGATCTTGGGCATATTTGATATTTCGTGTCAAGTTGAGGGGGGTTCATTGATCCTTTGTTCAAAGTTCTTGATAGTGTAGGGAAAACATTTACACTTTTTTAATATAGGGACCTATTTTGAAAAAAAACTATAGTGCAGGGATTCAAATATGCGTTTGGCCAAAAATATATGGCATTTTAACTTTAAAATAGGCCTAATTACTTAAAAATGCCCACTTTATAATATTTTTTCGTTTATACCATGATCTAGAAAAAAAGTTCATTTGTACCTTTTTTTGATTTTTCATTTTCGTCTCTACCCTAAAATTTATTTTTTTTGACAATTTAATTGATTAAAGGATGAAAACATAAAAAACATTAAAAAAGAAAGTTATATCATCTTTTTTCCTGTTTAAAAACATATAAACAACTCCTTCAACTTTCAAAATGTTTAAACAAATTCTAAAAATTAATTATATTTTACGAAATTATTAAAAAACTAAATTAATCTAGAAAATATTTCCGAACCACTACCATATTCTCCCAATTTACACATCACTATGGATTTTTTCACAAAAACCTATTTTTTATTTAATTCTTTTTGTCGTCTTGCTCGAGAGGAGGAGCAGACCTGCTCTAAGGTGTGCTCCTCCTTCACATGGAAGGATTTTCTATGTGAAGGAGAAGCGATCTGCTCCTCCTTCAGCCTGCTCCTTCTTCACAGAAAGAGGAGCAGATTGTGCTCCTCCTTTATATTTAAAAAATTATTAAAATTAATATAAATCAAATAATTATTATATGTTTAATTTTGTAGAGAAGAAGGTATGTCTGTACAATTAATAATATTAAAGTTTAATTAGAATTTATATTAAAAAATAAAAGACTATTTTATACTTTTTTCTGAATAAAAAAAGTTTAATCTAATGTTTAAGGGTAGAAATGAAAATGAAAAATTAAAAAAAGGGTATAAATGAACTTTTTTCTATATCAGGATATAAACGAAAAAAATATTAAAAGATGGGTTTTTTTAAAATAATTATGCCTTTAAAATAAAGTAAAAAAATACATTAAAACTCTTGTATTTAATTTTTATACATTAAAATATTTGTACTTCATCTACAAACAGAAATAAACCTAGTTGGTAATAAATTATTTTTGACTTAAGTGGCAATATGCCCCTTAACTTGTAAACAATTGCTAATTAATTTTACGGGCAAATCAATACACGAACTTAATGATTATAGACAATTTTTCTATTTTGGCAATTTTCCCCCTCAATTTGTAAGTTAATTATCTTTTAAATTGGCAATTTTTTTCCTTAACTTGTAAGTTAATTGGCCAAAATGGCTAATTCCATAATCACCAAATTCGTGTACACATTTGCTAATAAAATTAATATATGTATTAATTGCCCATTACTTACAAATTGAAGGGGCAAATTGTTATTTAAGTCAATTATTTTTATCTATTTTTATTACTCTTTTTTCCCACTTCATTTTGAATTTTCTTCTCTCTCTCAACCGACGTCTTTCCTCTTCCAATTCATCCGTTGCTTTGTTTCTATTTCTCAGAAAATCAAAGTCATCGTTTGGTCAGCTATTGTCTCTATCTGTCGTTTGGATTATACTTTATGTTTCACATGAGGTATTGCTTTTCAAGAACCTTGTTATTTCGAATGGATTTATATCAATTGAAGTAAACTAAAAGAAAATTCACTGAAAATTTACCGCTTCTTGATTGGCGGAGTATATGAACATTCAAGAACGTGGTATTTTCAGTGAATTTTCTTTTAGTTTACTTCAATTGATAGACATATTAAATCCATTGATTAGTTTTAATTGTCATATAATTAATTTTTAGTTTTTTTTGATATTGTTGTTGAGAGATGGATTTATATTTTTAACTGAAAAACTAGCTGAAAAGGAATGGTAAATTCTTGAATCTCTAATTGTGGGTGAAGAAAAGAATCAGGTTATTAGGGTTTTATTCCCCTTTCGTTCCAATTAATTGGTGGGTGCCGTTTTGTTCTTTACGATTTTGTAATACTTGTAGGAATTTAATTGGAAACTTCATCACTGGGCAGTGACATATATATAGCTATAGCAGAGTGGTAAATATGAAATGTTGCACCCTAGGTAGCTTGAACACTTCATTAATTGAACGCATCCGATTCCAAAACTTGACGTTTCGGACATGAAATTTCATTTTTAATATAAGAAACATTAAAATAGTGCCGTTTTTCCGTGTCTGTCCAAGTGTCCCGGTTTTCGTATAGGTTGCATTGAATGCTCCAGATGTGGTGTAATTTAGAATAGGGGAAATCGTGGAACCGTATTTCAAATCTAATTAATTGATGTTGTTTCATTTTTAAGACTATGGAAGTAGAATCTTGCGATTATCTGTGCAACTTCCTGAAAATTTTCGTTTATTTTGATTTGGATTTCATGATAGATGAGATAGTAGGTTCTTGAAGGTTTTCTTATTCCTCTTTAATTTTTGAATATTCAGCGGCAGCCTGGGAGCCTACAATTAAATCAGCCTTTTCCCTCATTTCAAAACCCTAGCAAAATGAGCTCTGACGAGGATTTGGAGAAGTTGGACGAGTCGAGGAAGTACAAGTTGGCAGAACTCGATGAACTAATAAAGACGTCTCCTAAGCCCTGGATGTTTCTACGTCGATGTGGGTTGTTTCAACTGATGGGTGAGAAAGAATGTAAGTCTATTTCACTCAATTTTTAAAACATCAAGTTCTTGAGTGAAACATTGCATTAAATATCTTTTAGACCAATACTAAAATGGTAACAAAGCAACAGCTGAATTTGATAAATTCAGTTGAATCAGCTTGAAGCCTAAAGTACTATTGCACTGTATGTTGCTTCTAAGAACATAAAGCAATACATGAGCTCACAAATGGCCAATTCGAAAACTGGAATAAATGTTTTTATACCAGAAATTCAAATAAAGACAAGTGAAATATGCCAATTGGAAAGACTAAATCACACTTCTTCGATAATAAATAAGTCAAAAAGGAGCTCCAAGACTGCATCAAAATGCTAAATGCAGAAAATACTTTGCTCAGCTAACCCTTAGTCCTAATTAGTCGAGATTAGCAAAATGGCTTCATTTGCTGCATCCCACATGGATAAAGACACTAGATCCTCTTGACCCTAAGACTAGTTGAATATTTCAACTTTAAGAGTAGACCAATTGTCTTAAGTAGTTACCTTCTGCACTTTACTAATTTGATAAAAGTGCAGCGCACTAAAGAAATAACCCAAGAAAGTAAATGTTTAATGTGTTTACTTAATTCTGATTCAGTTGCTTATAAAGATATTGAAACTGCATGGGAGATTTATAAATCTTCGAAGAGCACAAAGGTGAAGGCTAGGGTTCTTGAACGTAGATCAGAATTTTACAAGAGCTACGAGGATCTCCCCGGTTTACGCGATTCTTATGAGTCTCAATTTGTCAACTATAAAGCAATGCCGGAATCTCGACTTCGTAAATATACAGCTTTTCGTGAATTCTTGGGCAACTATGGGGATCTTTTAGCTGAGATGAATGTAGAGCGGGAAAAAGCCAATACTCTGATAAGACAAGCTATATCACTATATGACGGTAAAAGTTACCCTTCCAGACTTAATGATTATTTAGAAGGGCTCAACGATGTACATGAAATGGCAGAAATAAAAAGTAAGGCTCTGGAGGAGGAGCTGTCGAATCCACCACCTGATACACAAAAAAAGAAAAATAAAAAGAAAAAAGAAAAGACGGTTAGCAAATCAGCCGAAAATTCCAGCGATGTGAAGGTATAAGTTGCTGTATATTCTTCTATTACATTGAGTTAAAACTGTCCGTGCTTTTCTTTTGTGCCGATTTTTAAACACTTCTACTAATAAAAAGAAAATCTATGTTCTGTATTGCAGAAAGAAATTATTTCGTCCAATGTTGGAGAAACCTCAGAAGCGAGCATTTCAACGACAAGAATCATTTCGTCCAATGTTGCGGATTATGAGAACCGTAAAGCAAGCAGTTCCAGCACTCTTGTGGTATAAGTTGCTGTATATTCTTCTATTACATTAAGTTAAAACTGTCCGTGCTTTTCTTTTGTGCCGATTTTTAAACACTTCTACTAATAAAAAGAAAATCTATGTTCTGTATTGCAAAAAGAAATTATTTCGTCCAAAGTTGGAGAAACCTCAGAAGCGAGCATTTCAACGACAAGAATCATTTCGTCCAATGTTGCGGATTATGAGAACTGTAAAGCAAGCAGTTCCAGCATTCTTGTGGTATAATTTGCTGTGTTTCCTTAATTTAAATTGAGTTTGGTGTATTTTTAGTGAACTTTACATGTTCGGTCGGACTTCAACTAATAAACAGAAAATATATATTTCTGCTGCTTGTTATGTGACCATTTAATTTACTTCTTTTGGGACTTATTTACCTTTATTCTCAGACAGTTCATGGTAGGATTGAATATTATTGTTCCTATAAGAAAGATGTTGGCTGCGGGGTTCATGCAGCAGAGCTTTTAATGCGATCATGGGTAGATGGAAAAGATGGAGTGAAAACCATTTCTTGCTCTTTTCTAGATTTTTCCAGTAAGGATACGGCACATTATAACTCGTTGGTAGCAAAATGTCTAGGCGATCATGCCGTGACAGTGCATTTAGTGCATGAGGGCTCGGTGATATTGGATGAGGTGAAGTGTGATTTGAGGGACTGGTATACAAGGGTCTGTAATTCTCTGACAGCTGAAGATGAAAGTTCATGGTTGACATTTATTGAGGACGATGTAAAAAAGATATTCAGGTTTATGCAATAACTATTTAATAATTTACATTATTGCTATGATAATTTGCTAACTTTTTAAATTTGCAGTGGAATCTTCAAGTCCTTAACCTTATTATATCATTCCAATGTCCATGGAAATTGGATTAATGGGATATCTATTGGTAAAGGTACTCTTAATGGGAAAGTATATAGTATGAAGTTAGTAAGTGGTACGTATATCTTGATGAATTAATTTATTTTTTATTTGGAATAGTTAATAACTATTTATTTTTTGTTATATAAAGCAGAATGTTGGAGTTATTTAGATGATTTCGATGATTTGTTTAAGATCGTTCTTGCTGTCTTGAAAAGAAAGCAATTTAAAGGGTGTGACGACCAGGATGGTGAATCGAGTGAATACTTTCTTTTCAAGACAGCAAGAACGATCTTAAACAAATCATCAAAATCATCTAAATAACTCAAACATTCTGCTTTATATAACAAAAAATAAATAGTTATTAACTATTCCAAATAAAAAATAAATTAATTCATCAAGATATACGTACCACTTACTAACTTCATATTATATACTTTCTCATTAAGAGTACCTTTACCAATAGATATCCCATTAATCCAATTTCCATGGACATTGAAATGATATAATAAGGTTAAGGACTTGAAGATTCCACTGCAAATTTAAAAAGTTAGCAAATTATCATAGCAATAATGTAAATTATTAAATAGTTATTGCATAAACTTGAATATCTTTTTTACATCGTCCTCAATAAATGTCAACCATGAACTTTCATCTTCAGCTGTCAGAGAATTACAGACCCTTGTATACCAGTCCCTCAAATCACACTCCACCTCATCCAATATCACCGAGCCCTCATGCACTAAATGCACTGTCACGGCATGATCGCCTAGACATTTTGCTACCAACGAGTTATAATGTGCCGTATCCTTACTGGAAAAATCTAGAAAAGAGCAAGAAATGGTTTTCACTCCATCTTTTCCATCTACCCATGATCGCATTGAAAGCTCTGCTGCATGAACCCCGCAGCCAACATCTTTCTTATAGGAACAATAATATTCAATCCTACCATGAACTGTCTGAGAATAAAGGTAAATAAGTCCCAAAAGAAGTAAATTAAATGGTCACATAACAAGCAGCAGAAATATATATTTTCTGTTTATTAGTTGAAGTCCGACCGAACATGTAAAGTTCACTAAAAATACACCAAACTCAATTTAAATTAAGGAAACACAGCAAATTATACCACAAGAATGCTGGAACTGCTTGCTTTACAGTTCTCATAATCCGCAACATTGGACGAAATGATTCTTGTCGTTGAAATGCTCGCTTCTGAGGTTTCTCCAACTTTGGACGAAATAATTTCTTTTTGCAATACAGAACATAGATTTTCTTTTTATTAGTAGAAGTGTTTAAAAATCGGCACAAAAGAAAAGCACGGACAGTTTTAACTTAATGTAATAGAAGAATATACAGCAACTTATACCACAAGAGTGCTGGAACTGCTTGCTTTACGGTTCTCATAATCCGCAACATTGGACGAAATGATTCTTGTCGTTGAAATGCTCGCTTCTGAGGTTTCTCCAACATTGGACGAAATAATTTCTTTCTACAATACAGAACATAGATTTTCTTTTTATTAGTAGAAGTGTTTAAAAATCGGCACAAAAGAAAAGCACGGACAGTTTTAACTCAATGTAATAGAAGAATATACAGCAACTTATACCTTCACATCGCTGGAATTTTCGGCTGATTTGCTAACCGTCTTTTCTTTTTTCTTTTTATTTTTCTTTTTATTTTTCTTTTTTTGTGTATCAGGTGGTGGATTCGAAACAAAATTAACACCTTTTTGTCCAGATGACTTCGGGCAATGGCTTCTGAGAGCCTGATTAATGCCTCCAGCTGTCTAACTGTCATGCGATAAGCAACTCTACTACCTGGTGCTGTATCACCTTTCCGAAGAACAACATAAGAATCCACCAATAGTTTTCTTGCTTCAGAATCGAGCTGCATAGTTAGCGTAGTTAAACCGGGCAAGGTATTCTGCCCAAAGAATTAGAAATAGACATACAAGAGGCAGCAGCAAACCTTTGGTTTCAAAGTTTTTGCATATGCAATGTAACGTTTTATTTGAGCAGTTGTGAATGCAGGAGCAAGTGCTTCTTCATGCTTCTGATGAACTCTTACTATGTGATGAGCAATGTGGTAATCAACTTGATCGTCTGGGTCATCAATCATCACATATACTAGATCAAATCTTGAAAGAATTGCAGGAGGAAGAGCCACGTTGTACTGGAAAAATGCAACACGAGGTAGTTCAAGGAAACAATGCAAGAAACAAAAGAAAAGGATTCCAAGTTCATGATGAAACCAGGTGCAAGAGAATTCTCACCTTCAGTGGTTTAGTTTTATCATATCGTCCTCCTGCAGGGTTAGCAGCAGCTAAGATTGATGTTCGAGCATTTAGTGTTGCTTGTATACCTGCTTTAGTGATGCTTATTGTCTGCTGTTCCATGGCTTCATGAATTGCCACCTTCACATCCATCAATCATAATATCAGAAATGACAACAGTACACACCAAGTAAGTCGGTGATACAAGAACATTACCTGGTCTTTGACGTCCATCTTGTCAAATTCATCAATGCAACAAATGCCATTGTCAGCCAGCATCAATGCACCAGCCTAAAAAAAGTTGACGTCAATGACAGTAGAGACATTGAAAGCACAGAATGACATAAATGAGGTTAGATGCAGAAGGTCTTTATATAGAGATCTAACTTAGTATCTTTTGCACATCAAATTTGACAATGGAAATTAAATGCATTAGACGGCTAATCCATTTTCTGGTCCTGGTGGTGTACATTTTATCAACTCCAAAATATTCCTCAAGGATACCACACCCAAGAATAACTTTGATGTGTTATTTACAGCATATAAGAAGGATCAAAATTTAATAATACATTAAAAAGTGCCTTTGGCTTCTGATTGAATACTAGGTATTGCAAACAAAATTCTAAAAAAGCTACTTAGGCCCCCCCGTCACCTATTAAACTTATTCAGAATGATTTTAGTATACATTTCTGCATATCCGTAAATGCTGGTTTACTCATTCGCTGAACTTAGAAGGCAATAGATTACAGGGATTTTGCTTAAGAAGCTAGTAATAATAGGTATTCACCATATTCTGACAGAGATGGCACAATTGATATCGCTAAACAATGTTTGATCTTTCAAGACGATCTAAAGTGCAGCATATATTGAAATCTACCTCAATACAAAACTCCCCAGTTTCTGGTTCTTTCGCAACTGTTGCTGTTAATCCAGCAGCAGATGAGGACTTGCCAGATGTATAGACAGATCTAGGGACTATACCTGCAGTGTACCTGTAGATTTATATATCCAGTCATACAGAAAATTCCTTGTGATTGAGCTAAGAGTGAAATATTAAAGATGAAAAATAAGAATGAAGAATGTGGCACATACTTGAGAAACTGGGACTTTGCACAGCTGGGATCTCCAACAATACAAACATTGATGTCACCTCTAAGGTTGATGCCCTCATGAGTGAACTTGTGGACACCACCCAAGAGCATAAGAAGAATTGCTCGCTTGATGTCTTGGTGACCAAAAACAGCTGGAGATATGCTATCAACCAGCTTGTTAAAGAAATCAGGAGTATTTCTCATTCTTTGGATTTCATCTCTCTCCTCATCCTGCCAAAAATGAATCCAACCTGATATAGCTTAGCGGACATTTCAGATGTATAAACAGAGCATTACTGAAAATATGTAACAGATGAATAAACTTACTGTGAACTGCTGGGTGTCATCCTCATCAACGTCCTTCTTTCTATTTCTGATGTCATTATCCCTTCTACCATCACAAATCTACAACAAAGAGCAATTGTGAATTTCTAATAGGTGCGGAAGACACATCATCAGGACAGTAATGTCGAATAATGGGCAGACAAGAGAAACCTGCACTGAGTTGGCAATAAATGCAAGACGATAGGAGAGGTCTCTCACTCCGAGTGCTTTCAGACCCCTCACACCTTCTTGTCCACCAGAGGCATTCTTTCTCTGGGGAGCTTCTCGACGACACTCGGATCTCTCTCCCGGGGATGCTAAAGCCATTATATCTGGTATTACAACCACAGAACCGGTGAAAATGACCCTGAAGATGCACCAAAAAGAACAAAGCAGTGAAATGAGTGAAACATAGTGGTAATCAAATTGGGAGGAAATCATAACTTCAAAGAAACTAATTGACTCAAAGGTCGTGGATGGAAATGCCATTAGTTGTCTTACGTGTCACCAGCTCTAGCCTGTTCCACAATATCATGACGAAGTATAACATCCAGAGATCTAGGAAGGGAGCCTGCAGGAATCTCTTTGGAAGTTTCCTGCATTCTGACCCTCTGCCAATCAGCAAATTTACTCTCTTGTTTAAGCAATGCCCACTTTCCTCTATTACTGCAAGTGGGATTCACACAAATGATAGGCTGCAAAGCCATAATCACAGACATTGAAACATAAAATTAGGCACAAGAGAAACACAAACACAAGCACATACTACGAAAGCAGAAACAGACGAACAAACCTCAGTATATTTGAATTGCTGCTCAACATTCTTGATGACACCACCACATTCCAAGCACCTGAACGTTCCTTGTAAAAGCTCAGGCCTTACCTCGCTAGTCCGTGTCACAACTCCCGACACAGACACCAATTTACCAACTTCTGCTGTATTAAGCTCTCTTAACCTACAAAAAATAAATCACATAAATCAAAATCCATTCGAATAACTTCTAGCATGTACATTAAACAACAGTATTATAATTTAAGAAAAATCATGGGCTATTACCTCTTAGTGAAGGGGATGTTATAGAAGGCAACATTAATATCCTTATTAGGGTTATCATCAGATATAAAAGTAGGATTCAGCTCCATCACGAACCGTTTGCACGCATTCTTTAAATACGGCTCAAACCTAAAATACTCATAAAAATCAAAAATTAGGGTTTCTTAAACAAACAAAACAAAAACATCAGTCCTTATTGTACTAAATTAATTACCTCAAATACTCATCGGAGATGGCTTTCTGGAGAATATCATTGTAACGCATAACGTGCGAAAAATCGATAAACATAGTAGTTGATTCATTTTCTTTCATCGTCTCAATTTGTGCCTGATACGAATCTTCTTCCATACTATTCCTCACATCAAATTTAAAGCTGTTGTATCCACAAATACATCAGAATTAAAATTTAAGTTTTCGTTGCAAAAAATCAAAATCAATGGAATAATAAATACCTTTGGAGAAATTCGAGGAATATGTTCTCCACTCGCTCTGCTTTCACGTCGGTGAAGTAGCCGCCGAACGCCTCCATTTCCGGCTAGATTTTGATTTGATTTAGAAATGGAAATTCTAAATATGAGATTGAAGCTGCTGAATGTGGAGATTTTGGCGCCAAATTTGGTTGTGTGGGTTGGGGTGGTGGTGACTAAGTGACTGCTGTCATGGTTATTGTGGCGGGAAAATGAGAGAGATTCCCGCCAAATTGGGACTTGTAGCCCATCTTTTCTAGTGTCATTTGACTTTGGGGCTAAAGCTGTTTATGGGCCAGTATAAAGTCCAGTTTTAATCACAAAGTTGGGTTGTTTACAGGAGAATACCCTATTTTTACGGGTAATCTACACAAATCCCCCAAAAGTGGTCATGTCTATTGTTTTTAGGGACGATGACAAAAGTACCTGAAATTTTAAAAATATTTACAAAAATATCTGTAAATTTTTTTTATTTACAAAAATACGATTGATTTAAAATTAATTACAAAAGTACCAAAAAATGAAAATTAATTACAAAAGTACGATTTGTATAATATCGGTATAATTATGGTATAATTTTGGAATATTAAAACTATAAATCAGATAATTTAAAAATAATATTTGGTTTATTATTGGTATAATTTCAGTATATTTTCGGTATATCGATTATAAATTTTTATATATTTTTTCTAGCTGATAACATGTATATTTTTTTATATGTATTTTTCACAATAGTTGGTAATGAACTAGAGAATTTGTATATTGTTGGTATAATTTTAGTATATTGTTAGGTTAATATTTAATATGTGATGTGGTGTAATGTTGATGTAATAATAAAATTTTAGTATATTTTGATGTGTGCACTCTTAGTATACTGTTGGCATAATTTTGGTATATTATTAATTTAATTTTTAGTAAACAGTTTGATGTAATTCTGGTAAATTTTTATTTAATATTAATAAAATCTCAGTATATATAATGTTGGTATAATTTTTGTATAATATTGATATACTGTTGATATAATGTTAGTTTTTAGTATACTGACATTATAGCCACAGTATACACCGTATGTATGATATTTTTTTATATTTTTTTTACTTTTGTAAATATTATTAATACTTTTGTAAATAAAAAAAGTCAACATGTAGTTTTATAATTATTTTCATTTTTTTTGGTAAATGGTGTAATTTCCTCTTGTTTTTATCTCAACTTTTTTATTTTTGCAGTAATCTCTCAATAAAACAAAATAAATTTCACAATTCCCTCATAACTCAAAATATGTTAGCCTTATAATTAAATATGACAGTATTGCCCTTTCTATAATTTAGAAGATTATTCAATGAATTGTTACAACGATGTTGGTGATATTTGAGAAACGGTAACGATGTTACTGGTGATAATCATGAGAGTGACGGTGACGGTGTTGCTGGTGATAATTTCGGAGACGGTGGTGCTAGTGATCATTTGGGTAACGGTGGTGTTGCTGATAACTTGGGTGGCGGTGGTGTTGGTTATAATGAAACGATAACGAAGCTACTGGTGATAATAATGGAAATGAGGGGCTGGTGTAAACGATAGTGTTGGTGATACTGTTAATTAATTATTTATTTTATTTTATTTTTACGATATATTTAATTATAATATATACTTTTAGCATGCAATTTTTTAAATAATCTTTATATGATTAAATTCTGTACATTTTTAATCATTTGAAAAAAATGAAAATTGAACTGAAAGTAAATTTAAAAAAATTTCAAGTAAACTGAATGTAAATTTAATATAAATTTAAAGTAAGCTAAATTAAAAAATAAATTTTACAGTAAAATGATTATAAATTTAAAATTAACTTATTATTAATTATGGTAATGAATTTAATTTTTTTTATATAATTTACACTATCAAAAATAAATTTAATGTAAACCTATTGTCAACTCGATGTAAAGTTAATATCAACTTGATGTAAATTTAAAGTAATCTAATATAAAGTATTTTTTTGTAAATTGTCATAAATTTTAAATTAACTTGGTCTAATTAAATTAATTTATTAATAATTTACATATAAAAAATAACTCATAAATTGACAAATGAACTAATAGTAAACTGAATGTAAATTATCTAAATTCGCTGAAGTGAAATATAATTTAAATTTAAAATAAACCGTGTAAATTCAAAGTAAACTTAATGTGAACTTGATGTGAACTTAATATGAACTCAATGTAAACTTAATGTAAATTTAATATAAACTCAACACAAACTCAATGTCAACTTAATATAGATTTTGGATAAATTATTATACATTTAAACTTAATTGAGTCTAATCAAATTAATTTATTTTTAGTTTAAAAATAAATTTCCAAAGAGACAATTAAACTAATAGTAAATTGAAAATAAATTATCTAAGTTTCTTACAGTGGTTGGTATAAATTCAATGTGAACCCAATGTGAACTCAATGTGAACCCAATGTGAACTCAATGTGAACCCAATGTGAACCCAATGTGAACTAAATGTAAACCGAATGTGAACTCAATGTAAAACTAATGTCAACTTAATATAAACCTAACGGCAACTCAATGTAAATCCAAAGTACTTTTTTTAATAAATTATTATAATTTTTTAAAATTAACTTAATATCAACTCAATATAGACTTAATATCAACTCAATGTAAACTTAATTCAACTTAATATAAACTAATCTAAAATAAATGTTGATAAACAAATAATTAACTATCTAACTACTGAAATTAAACCTAAAATAATAAAGGTCATAAATGTTCTTTTAGTAAAAGTAAATCAAAATGGCCTAGATTTGCACCTGTAAGTTCTGTAACCCTATTGTGTGGATTAAAACTTTCACAAATAGAAATAGAAATGGAGAGCACAATAGCTACACAATAAAGTTCTAGTGGATAAATAAGTAAATAAAAAGATAGTATGCTAAATAGTGTATCTTCAAAATGAATTATTGTGTAGGGAGAGGTCGAAGCTAATTAATGCAGAGAAAATTTGATAAATTTAAAACTATCAATACAAAATGGAACAAGTAAAAAAGAAAACACAAACTCAACAGATATGGAAGTGTGTAAGACTAAGACTAGAAATCAACAATTCTATAACACTGCTAATATAAACAGTATGAATAAGTTAATGAAAGTAATTCACATCCATAATTGATAAGAAACTCCATCAGACCCACATTTGAAATTATGAAATTACACACTCCTAATCATTTGTTTCAATAATTCCTATTAAATAATAAAAACCCTAAGAAATAATTAAAGGATGAAGGTTACAACTGCTGCTCCTCCAAACAAGATTTTAGATAGCTAACATCCAAAAGAAACAATTAAGGAAGTCTCCAGAATACACCAACTTAAATCATCAGAGCATCTCAATTCAAAACAAGCCCCACAGATCTATCCTCTTTAGAACAATGCTTCGCCCAGCCATTCTGTAACCAGCATTGTTTAAGTCGTCGTAGCGGCATGCTCCGCCGACGACGTCTCGTGGGTCAGATGCTGCATAGTGGGCAGATCGTCATTCAGAAAGTGATGATGACGGTGATGGTGTTTGTCCGGTTGTTGTGGGGGTGTACGAGGTGGCCGGTGAAGTGAGCGTAGTAGAAGGAAGAGGAAAGTGTGAATGCGATTTAGAGGTGGCGGTGGAGACATTTCCTGTGTAATTTTGTGATGAAAGGGGCAAATCTGTCCTATTTGTGTTATATTTTAGTTTAATTTGGATTATGAGGGATTTGTGGAAAGTTTTTTATTTTTTTGAGAGATTATTGCCAAAATGAAAATTGTGAGGTAAAAACATAAGACCATAGCACTTTTGAGATATTTGTGTAAAAAACCCGTTTTAATCACAAAGTTAGGCTTTTTACAGGAGAATACCCTATTTTTACAAGAGCTTTTTTTAGGGAAAATTACCCTCTATACCTAATTTTTTGAAAATTTTGCAAAAATACTCCTTTTTGGTAGTTTATTAGTAGATTATACCAATAATCTACTAATAAACTACCAAAAAGAAGTACTTTTGCAAAATTTTCAAAAAGTGAGGTATTTATGAAAAGAACCCCTTTTTTATGCCAAATACGGTTTGGGATGATGATAAAAGTATCTAAAATTTTAAAAATATTTGTAAAAATACCTATAAATTTTTTTATTTATAAAAATATCGACTGATTTAAAATTAATTACAAAACTACCAAAAAATAAAAATTATTTACAGAAGTACGATGTGTATAATATCAGTATAATTATGGTAAAATTTCGGTATATTAAAACTATAAACAAGAGAATTTAAAAATAGGGTTTGGTTTACTATTAGTATAATTTCAGTATATTTTCGGTATATCGATAATAATATTTTTATATATTTTCTAGTTGATAATATGTATATTTTTTTATATGTATTTTTCACTATAGTTGGTAATCAACTAGAGAATTTGTATATTGTTGGTATAATTTTAGTATATTGCTAGTTTAATTTTTAGTATACGGTGTGGTGTAATATTGGTGTAATTTTTATCTAATAATAAAATTTCAGTATATTTTGATGTGTATACTGTTGGTATAATTTTGGTATATTATTAATTTAATTTTTAGTATACGATTTGATATAGTTTTAATAAATTTTTATTTAATATTAATAAAATCTTAGTATGCATATTGTTGGTATAATGTTGATAATGTTAGTTTATTAGTATACTGACATTATATCAACAGTATACACCGTATGTTTGTAATTATTTTTAATTTTTTTGGTATTTTTGTAATTATTTTTAAATCAACTAGGATTTTTGTAAATGAAAAAAGTCAATATGTAGTTTTGTAATTATTTTCATTTTTTTGGTAAATAGTGTAATTTCCTCATATGATTTTTGGAGTTCGATTTACTTTTACACCATTCGGTCTATATCTTTACTTTACCCACCTGATTTATTAAGA
Source organism: Mercurialis annua (assembly GCF_937616625.2). Lineage (NCBI taxonomy): Eukaryota > Viridiplantae > Streptophyta > Magnoliopsida > Malpighiales > Euphorbiaceae > Mercurialis > Mercurialis annua. The sequence continues at coordinate 54,867,126 of NC_065572.1, forward strand.
CTTGTAACCAATTTTTTGAATTCTTTTTCTTTTTACCGTTTTTTTCTTTTTTCTGTATTTGGCGGTTTCTTCTCTCTTCTTCCTCACGACTTTGCTCCACGTTCTTGCAGTTTTTCCATTTTTTCTTTCTCGTTTTCTTTCAGATTCATCTCCATGATTGCTCCCTATTTATACTGAGATGTGCAGTTTATCAATCTGTAAGTTTTTTTAAAAAAAATTATCATCATTTTTCTTAATTATCGGTACATGCATTTGGATTTTATTATCTGAAATTTGATTCTCTACATAATTCTTATATCAATTTTAATTGTTGTTTGTTTATTTAGGTTAATTTATTTTTTAGATTTTGTAATTTATCTAATTGTAATTTTATTTAGGTTTTGTTCTTAATTTGTTTTCAAATTATTATGTATGATGTTATTCACTGTTATTTTTTTATTTAGATCATGATTTAGATTCCATATTTAAGTTTTATTTGTTTATAATTTCAGTCACTATTCTTTTTTTTTAAGTTCATTAGTTTCAGTTTTAAATTATTAGATCTTACTACTTTATTTTTATTTGTCTATATATGATTATTATGAACATGTAAGAGTTGGAAAAAAATAAAAAATGGAGGCGCTGGCTTCACTTCCACTTGGTTAGTTCTGTAGAATAGTAAGTTATTAGTATAATCTGAAAAGTTTTCTCATTCTCTATGAATTTACCATTGCTATGTCAATTATTATCTTTGTCGGATGATGACAATCTCGCTGTGTGTGATTTGGGTGACAAGGCCCGTTCAGTTAGAGAGCAAAAAATTGCCAACTCTAATTGCCAAAGTTTTATCAACCAAACTGGTGTACAGAGATGGTTTAATATCAATTGTAAACTACTTATGGAAAACAAAGTATCCATTGATAGTGGAATCTCTGGGAAAGAACATCTTTATTTTTCACTTCGGTTCTGAAGAGGACAAGCGAAGGGTTATGGCAGGGGGACCATGGAATTTCAAAGATCATAATATAGTTTTTGAGATCCCTGTGGGGATCGGAGACTATTCAAATATAAGCTTCAACTTTGTACCTTTTTGGATACAAATACACAATCTGCCCATTATGTGTCTAAGTAAGGAGGCAGGAAAGTCTTTGGGTAATCAAATCGGTGTTGTAGAGGATGTCGATCCGGGAGCGCTAAGTAAGGAGGCAGGAAAGTCTTTGGGTAATCAAATCGGTGTTGTAGAGGATGTCGATCCGGGAGCATCAGGAGATTGCCTAGGAAAGTATATCAGGGTTATAGTCAAGGTAGATATCTCTAAACCCCTCAAACGAGGTTTGAAGATTAAGATTGAATCTACAGGAACTATTGTTACTGCTCTGTTAAGGTATGAGAAGTTGCCGGAATTATGCTTTAAATGCGGAATTATTGGGCATCCCATTCTCGAATGTGCTAATCATATTGTCTCTAACATATCAGATTATAAATACTCTGATGTTATTAGAATTGGCCCTATTTGAAAGCTCCCTGATGGGCGAAAAAATAAATCCGACAATGGTGGGAGAGGTGTGAAAGAAGACGTTTCGCAAAATATGGACGAAACTCTGGTGACCGGTGTTTAGGAAAATAACACGCCGACAAATACGGAAGTTGGCGAACCATCAGGAGGTGATAAGGGGAAATCAAGTTTGTTACCAAAGATGAAAAAAAATCAAATGGTATCTAAAACAAACGATTTGAATATTGAAGAAAATTTGGCTAGTAGAGATTTGGTGGAGATTGATATTAATAAGGAAACAAAAGTGAAAGGTCTAAAGATTTTGGAGCTTTCAAGATTTTTAATTCCAAATTTAAATTAGAGAAGTGATGGACTGACAAGCACTAGGCCTAAGGCCAAATCTAAACTGAAAGGGCACAAAAAGCACAATTTGCATTTTAGTCCTATTCGTAAAATAAAGAAAACAAGCAAATCTATTGCGATTAAAGAGACGATTTATGTTAATGGCTTTTCTGGCGAAATGGAGGTGCTGGCTTTGCGAAGCTCTACTGGAAATGAAGGTAATTCCTCTAACTATGAACCAATAGTGTTTTGAGCCTTGGAGTGGATTAATGAGGAAGGTGTTTCCGTGGTTGTTACTTCAACGGTGGCTTCTGCGATGCAGGACCACCGAGATCAATGATCATTTAGCATGAAACATTAAGAGATTAGGCTCTACTAGAATGTTCCGTAAACTGTGCGAGCATGTTAATAAAATCAAGTCTAATTTTATTTGGGTGACCCGCTTGGTGGTTAGTAAAGCCCTAATCGATGACTGTATTTTTACAGCTCTCATCATCTCTTTTACAATAGTTCACTCAATGTGTTGATGAATCGTTCATCTTTATAATTTTCATTATTATCAATGAAAGTTTTTAGCTTCGTGAAAAAAAAAATGATTATTATGTTGTTTTTGAATTTGTTGTTTTTATAGTATTAAGCTTATCTCTATAATCTTCTTTGTTGTTAGGTGTTTAATCTAGTTAGATTTTCTTTTTTTGTAATTTACATTTATTTGTTGATTTATCATGTTTGTTTGCTGATGTTTTTATTTGTTGATTTATTTCTGTTATGTAATTGTTTGTTGCTGTATTTTGCATTCTTAGGTTCTGTTTATTTTATCTGTTAATGAGGAAAAAATATGTTGACGATATAATGTGATTATATAGGTATTCTTCTTACGATTCCTATATGCGTGCTTTAATTACTAAATAATACGACGATCCATTTGTTATTGATATGATCAATTTTAGGATTTGAATTGTAGGAATTTTTATTTCGAATTATAATACGATCCGGACCCTCGCGTCCCGCGGCGCCAACAATGTCATCATATATAACATAAGCTCATGACCTCATCTCATGATATAATCACATTATATCATCATCATGACATCATTATCTTATTTATGATTAGAGATTTAAGTATCATTAATTATAGTAATTTATTACTTAAACCTTCTAATCATAAAACTTGGTTAAAATATAATTATGTTCCTACTAATTTATAACTCATATAAATTAGTTCCTAATTTGTACTTGTGTTTCATCTTAGATTTATTTCCGAGATATGCTAGTATATATATGAAATCTATTTTTCGTAAAATCAATCGGTTGCACACCCTGATGTGTTTGACTAACTAGAGGCAACATATTTCTTATATTAAATAATTTAATCCCATTAATTATTAATTCTCGTAATAGAGATGAATGTTTCGATGCATTCTTTATGAACAAATATTCATAATTACCGTACACTCTAAATTCCCTTCATCTAAGATTCTGATCTCGATTAGTGTCAAGATTAAGTCAAACACTATTTGTCTTGATCATATGACATCATCTCTCAGTTCTTATTCTTGATAAATATGACTTCCACTATAAACAACTTTCTTAGTAAGTCATATACACCTACACAGGTTTTATCATCCATCAAGAACAATTCGAGATAGCGTAGAATCTTATCTCCGTTCATCCACAGTGATAAATCATCTCTTGGTTAAACCCCTATCTCCATATACAACTAACTAGAGGCAACACATCCCGCGATCCTAGCTCATGAAAGATCTAGGGATAAGGAGTATCAAACTCCAATCACCTATATACAAGACAGTGTCACCACAAGTCAAAGGACATATGTACAATTATGAACTAGATGACATTAAATTGACTTTGATGAGATACCATGTATAAATCATCTAGCGTCACTTGTTCGACTCACTTAACACCTTGAATGTCTGCATATTTATTCTGATCCCCATCAAGTAGTGTGAGACTCACTACTTCCTATAATTCGTAACTCTTTTCCGGCATAATGCAATGCCCTTATTCGTAGGACCCCATCGACCATGAACAGTTATTTAGATCACTTGTTTAGCAGAATCTGTCACTCATATTCTTAATACCTTAAGAATAGATTCTATCACAAGGTGATAAGGACAATACGTAATAAATGAACACTTAGTTGATGAGACACTTAATTCAAATAAAACATATATATCTTTACCATTATGATTAGTTTTACAAATATAAATAATCAAATGGCCCTATGGGACATACTACTAACAGTATGGCCAATGTTTCAATGGCTCAAAGCTATTAAACTTCATATAAGTAAATTCTTTTTGATCCAAAAGAACTAAATATCTTCAATTTTGTTAATTAAACAAAAATGGATAGAAAAAGAGCCATTAAACTAAACAATTCTTCACAAGTTGATGGATAAAGTAAAGAAGGCTGAATATGGAAATATTATTAATAGTTTAGAAGCCATTAATCTTCATATTAGGAAATTCTTCCTTTGGTCTAGAAGTGCCAAACTTCTTTATTTTTGTTGCATTGTATGTAAAAATGACTAAAAAAGTCATTAAACCAAAAACTTCTCCATTAATTAATGAGAAAATAAAGAAGAATGAATATAGAAATTATATTAATGGATTAGAAGCCATTAATATCCGTAATATGAAGTTCCTTTATCTTAGAAGCTACAAACCTCTTCACTTTTTACAATTTAAAAACAAATGACTACAAAAACCAACCTATTGGCCATTTTCATGTTACTGTTCACGTGCATGAAGTGCTAACAACATGAAAATCACATAATGATTAACATATCAGCCCTTTCAATGGATTTTTCAATATATGAATTTTTAAATTAATAAGGAAATGAACTTTTCAAGGTATTTATAGTTTTGGCCTTCTAAAGAGCAAACCAGCTGGATTCTTAATTTTGCGCTTGATAGAGGTCGTAATGTCCAGATTTTGCAAGGAAATATCCCTACAGGATATAATTCGATCCCCTTACTCAAAAAACATTTTTACTCACTAAAGACGTGACTTTTATCTATAAAGTTCTACACATAGATTTTTATCCAGAAAGTTTATTACGTAGGGACTAGATTATTATCAAAAACATTTACATAGAGCCATATTTGTATTTAGAAATTTTTATTTGTAGAGGACCAAATTTTCATCCAAAAACTTTTATTTTCAGAGGACCAAATTTTCATCCAGAAACTTTTTTCCTCATAAGACAGATTGATCTCCTGTATCCGATGGTAAAAGATACTAAGAATTTGCAGAACATGACACAAAATAACAGCAGAACAACAATCTAACCATAAAAACAAGATGATAGACATAATAGGAATTTTATTATTGGTATTTTGCTTCGGTAAAATTCGGAGTTGCTTCGGTCAATTTAGTTAGGTGACCATATATTTTTATAATTGATTGATTTTGAATTTTGAGTCGATTTGATGATCAAACTAACCGCTACACATTTCTACTACTCCCAAGGTATTTCAATTCACTAAAATTCGATTTTAAAGTTATTTCTATCAATTTGGTTAGGTGGCCATTTTTGTTTACAATTGATCAATTTTGAATTTTGAGTCGATTTGATGATTCAGTTTACCGCTACACATTTCTACTACTGACAATCCTCTTATTGGTATTTCGGTTTATTAAATTTCAATTTACAGTTACTTCCATCAATTCTGTTATGTGACTAAATATTTACAATTGGCCTATTTTGTATTTTGAGTCGATTTGATGACCGAACTGACCGCTACACATCCTTGCTGCTTACAATCCTGCCATTGGTACCTTCACAATTAGGGTTTTTTTAGATAAATACCAAATAAAGATAAAATATTCTCAAGAATACTACCTCAAAGTTCTTTTTTGAAAAATACAATCTGTAATTTGTTTTTTCAAAAATGACTTTTGTTATTCTCAAAAATATTTTTTTTAATCTTAGAAATATGATTTTGGTTACGCAGCGGTATACTAACACCGTTGGTTAACCAACAAACAAAACTATTACAAATTCAAACCTCCATTTCTATTAAACTAGTTGAAAATTCTATTAAAAACCCCTCCGCCTTCATCACCGCCAAGAGCAACCGTCAAATAAAATCTAAATTGTCTTTTTAAAATTTAAACTTATTGATTAACCATTAGTTAACCATTTGTTAACCAACATTGCACTAAAAACAAGGTCATTGTTGTACCTTTAGTACACCATTGGTTAAATAGCAACAAAATAAAATTCAACAACAGTTAACTAACGTTTTTATTAATAATATATTTAAAATAATAATTATTACAAGTTACCCAATAATTTATCTAATGTTAACCATTGGTTACCCAACACCCAAAAACATTACAATTCTCATAAGCATTTCTTCAAACACCAAACAGTGCAGTGCTGCTGTTGATGGTGGATGAAGGTGGCGGGAAGATCAGCGGCGTTTCGACGGCTTGAAGAATTTGCACAAATCAAATAATCCAATTCCCCCACATAAATTGAATAAAATGATCCAAAAAAGGTTAAGACTGAAATCAAACTTCGGATCCACCCATGAACCCTAATCTCCTTCACCATTTTTAATAATTCTGCTGTGGAAAAAGCGTCTGTAATGTTTTGAAAACTGAGACAATCTCTTTACGAACGACGACAACTTCTACGGCGTAACACGACAGAACGGTGGAATGGAGCGGAAGAAAAAACAGGACGGAGAGCGACTACTACTTTAAACAGAGACCTAAAAAAAGACTGGAGAAGGAGATGATGTTATTGGTTAACCATTAGTTAACCAACAGAAAACGTAATCATAACAATTACAAATCAAAAACTTTCTTCTTCACCAAACTATTTGAATTTGTTGCTCACTAACAGCTGCAACAGTAAACAAAGTCACCACCATCACACCAGAAGCTATTCCTCTTCCGCCTCCTTTCCTCCGTCGAACTCACTCCGTTCAATAACACAGCGCCGTCTCCGCCTCTATAGCGACAATGTGCCAACTTTACCTCCATTGCAGAACAACGACTGATTGGAAAATAGAAGAAAGCAGCAACTGATTTTGGTCAATGGCGATGATGATCCATGCCGCGTCACTCCTCGATGATCCACGCCACCGCTGCTCCTAGATTTCTGCGCCGATGAACAAACTCTTATACAATCAGTATGATGAAAAAATAGGCGGAGAAGAGAAAGGGAGATTTTTGTAGTGGAAAAGAAAATTAAGAGATGAAATCTTATAATTGTGAAATAATGAAAAGTTGAAAATCATAAAAAGAAAGAACAAAACGTAATTATCTAAAAGCAAACTTAGTAACGTAATTATCAAATTATTATGGATAATTGCCTTTTTTTTGTCTAATTAACTCTCACAATTATATTTTTTTTTTGAGGAAATAACACTCCTTACCCTGTTTTATTTATTTTTTGCAAACTTACTCTCTTGAAACCTATGTATGCAAGCGTGCGCCATTTAACTTTTTGTTTTTCAATATTACGCTTTTTTTCTGAACATACAATACAGCTCCACTTTTTTGTTTGTTTATTAATTGTGAAATGTTATTTCTTATTGTATCATACACACATCCACTTAAATTTATTTTGTCTCACTACTTTATATTTTGTCTTATTCATGTTAAATTATATCAAACCAATGTTTTTGTTTTGTTTTTCTTTTCTGTGCTATTTTTATATTTATTACAAATATTTATAATTCTTACTTATTATATTTGTCAATTAATATTGTTATTTATTATATTCATTTTCTCTTTATATGCACTTTTGTTTGTTAATAATTTTTTTATATTTATTACAAATATTTATAATTCTTACTTATTATATTTGTCAATTAATATTGTTATTTATTATATTCATTTTCTCTTTATATGCACTTTTGTTTGTTAATAATTTTTTTATATTTATTACAAATATTTATAATTCTTACTTATTATATTTGTCAATTAATATTGTTATTTATTATATTCATTTTCTCTTTATATGCACTTTTGTTTGTTAATAATTCTTTTCCAATCTCCTTTATTTTGATCTTTATTTTGATCTCTAGTAGTGGAAGTTGATAACAGAACAATTGTTGATAAGCTGAATAGTAACAATTTTCACGGCTTTCATGCTAATATCGCAGATGCTATCCGAGCTTTAATGAGCAATGAAGTTTTAACCACTCACGTTGACAGAGAAGCTAACTTTACAGCGAACATGGAGTAGCCTACTGTAGAAGGATAGCATCTGCGAACATGGAGTAACCTCGCATGGAGTAACCTCGCATCTCTGAGTAATGATCATATAGCTGGAGTTATTTTTCATGATAACACTCGAAGAAATCTTTCGCAATGGTTGATGCATGATGAACATGGAGTAGCCTACTGTAGAAGGATTATTATGGATTAGTTTCAGGCTTATGCTTCTCATTTTTGTAATAAAAAGAAAGTGTTTGGTTTATAAAAATTGCATGCACAAAATTATTACAAATTAAACTATGTAAACTATTTGTATATATTTATTAATTGGTATTTAACTGGTTGAACTTCTCCTGCATCCCAAAAATTTAAATAAGATGGACGTCATTTAAAAAAAGGATAAAAGAAATCAAATACATAAGACATATGTCTATATTTAGACGATAAATTCCTATATGGGAAGAATAAATAATGAATAACTAATAATCAACTAACGAGCAAACAAAAATCAACCAACGAGCAACCAAAAAGCAAACAAAATAGCAACTAACGAGCAATAAAAAAAATCAACGAATAAAAAAATAACCAATGAATAATTAAAATTGAAATCAAATAAAAATATATGTCTAAGTTTAGATGATAAATTTCTATATATGAAGAATAAATAATTAGTAACCAACAATCAACTAACGAGCAGCCAACGAGCAATCAAAAAGCAACCAACGAGCAATAAAAAAAAGGGCCAAATGACAAAAAAAAGCCAAACATTTGAAGAAAATTTCACAAAAATTTAACCTTTCAATTTTATCCAATTTGTCATGAAACGCATGATTTCGTTTCAATTATATCTGAACTATATAGCCAAGAGAAAGCATGAACCAGAATAAAAGAGCTTGGCCTACTCATGATTAAATATTTCATACTCTAAATTGGCATATTTTTTTTTATGTTGCACCTAAGTGGCGCTGACATGACATAACACACATATATCACTATGGCAAACATTAGGTAAAAAGCGCAAATTAGTTCTTAAAAAGTGCAAAAAGTGCCAAACCTCTAAGGGTGTAATATTCTTTTAAAAAAATTTAAAAAATTTATTTGCAATTTGTACCTAAAATTTGCCATAGTGGCATATGTGCGGCATGTCACGTCAGTTCCACATAAGTAAAATCACGTGCCATTTTTATTTGGACATTATTAAAACGAAAATCATGTGTTTCATGACAAATTGGATAAAATTGAAATATTTAAATTTTTTGTAGAACTTTCATAAAAGGTTTAGTTTTTTTATTATTTGGCCTAAAAAAATCAACGAGCAATAAAACCAATAAATAATTAAAATTAAAATTAAAACAAATTTAATATTCACACATATCTTCCTTTTTTATTTTATTTTTAATTTACAAATATATTTATAATTTTTATTTATTAATTTGCTTAATTTTTTTTATTTAAATCATTATGGTAAAAGAAATATTAAATGAGAAAATTTTGTTTTAAGATGAAAAACATAATATATTTGGTTGATGCTAACCCTCATAATACTAATAAAAAATTAAATAACCAATTAAAATAGATTAATGTCAGAGTTTGATTTATAAAGTTTTTGCAAGAGAGTAATATAATATGCATGATAGAATATGAGTGGGTTTCTTACATAATTAATGAATAAGAGAGCACGTGTTAAGATGAGTTAAATAAAAATCAAAATAAAGCAAGAAGAAGATAAAGATGACTGAAAAGAAGGAACACTTGTAACGAAACGAGTCAATAAAGAAACCGAAAAGTTAGAGAAGTTGGATTTGGCAAATTGCCACATTGTTAGCATGCTGCGATCAACATGGCAAAATTGCTTCAGAAACAAACTCACATCTGCTTAGGAGTAAGTAACCACAAACCAAACCAATGGGTCAGTCAAAATTAGGCGTTTCAATGCTCATTCTCTGCCTCCCTACCACATCCTACCAACGCCATTTGTCACTATTCATATTCAAGAAATCTATACAAAATTAAATGCATTCTTATTCTTTTCTCATTAATTAACCATCTACCTAATACTCATTAATACTACTCTATCTATGCTCTCTACACTCTTCAACTCTCTTAACATGGTAAGTTGTTGCAACCATTTTATTAAATATAATTCTAGTATTTGATTTTTTAATTTTTTTATAGAATTCGTCATGTTTATTGTATATGATTTATGAAATGGATTTTTTCTTTTTGCAAATAAAATGAATTTTAGAGTAAAATTAAATCAAAGAAGGATTAGCAAAATTTGTAATGTTCATCTTCAAATTACAAGAATTCCATTCATTTTTATCGCGTATTTATAAATATTTTTCATTGAAAGATTTAAATTATGATTTATAAGTTAGATATAATTTTTTTGACATGGGGTATGTGATGTTTTTCCGATGGATCCCAACTAAAATATGGCACTTAACCTTTCACATCCGATTTTTTTTTTTTTTTTGAACCGGATAGGTTTTTTATGCGAGGCAAATTGTAGGCTTAATTATATACATCAGCGACCTGATTTAAATTAAGAGAACGTCTTACTAACTCACCTGTGTTTTTTGGACAGATGGATAGATGTTTTAATAAATTGGTGAGAGTGGATATTATTACTATAATTGTCTATATGGTAATACAGGTCTAAAAGATAGTGTAGCATACCATCAGCACAAAATATTTATAAAGAATCAAAGTTGTCAAATGCTATTTCAAATATTTTATAAATGATAGCTAATTAAATACTCTCAAGCCTTAAAAGGCATACACTATCATCAATGACACTACACTAGTCTCTTCATTTTCAACTCTCTAAATCCAATTCTCTCACTAAACCATTCAACCAAGAACAACTAGTGATCATGATGATGAACAATCCAATTGCTAGTGATGATCAAGAAATTAACCAAGAAATCAAAATGACCCAAATTCAAGAATTAGAAGATCAAAAGTCCAAGACAAGTAAAGGGTACATGGTTCTTTTAATTATCAACTATTTATGCCTCTTTGTGGGTTCAGTCTCCTCAAGTTTGCTTTCTAAATTCTATTTCATCCATAAAGGCTCAAGCAGATGGGTCTCTACATGGGTCCAATCTGCTGGTTTTCCTCTTCTTATCATCCCCATTTACCTCTTCAAATCCCCTCACAGAAGACCCTTTAATGGCTTCACTCCAACAATTTTAACCCTATCAATCTTGGTCGGTCTCATGCTGGGCTTAAACAATCTCTTATTCTCATGGGGTAATTCCTATCTCCCTGTCTCAACTTCCTCTCTTCTTCTATCTTCGCAGCTCGTCTTCAACCTCATTCTCTCCGTCATCATCGTCAAGCAGAAGATCACGTTCCAGAATCTGAACTGCGTCGTTCTGTTAACGTTGAGCTCGGTTCTTTTAGCGTTAGGCTCGAGTCATGATAAAGCTAAAACCATAACTACAGCTAAATATTTTATAGGGTTCTTCTCTACTGTTGGAGCTGGTTTGTTATTTGCCCTATATTTACCCATCATGGAGAAAATATACAAGAAAGTTTACTGTTACCAAATGGTGATGGAAATGCAGTTAGTCATGGAAATTGCAGCCACCGCATTGGCCACCGTCGGGATGGCGTCGGACGGCGGGTTTTCCGAGATGAAAAGAGAAAGCCGGGAGGTGTTTGATAAAGGAGAGAAATTGTATTGGGTTACAGTGATGAGCAATGTGGTTACGTGGCAATTGTGCTTCATGGGAACTGCGGGAATGGTGTTTTTAACGTCGTCGTTAACGGGTGGGATATGCATGACGGCGTTGCTGGCGATGAACGTGTTGGGAGGAGTTTTAGTGTATGGAGATGAGTTTGGTGGTGTTAAGATTGTGTCCACTGTGCTTTGTTGTTGGGGTTTTTCGTCATTTGTGTACGGAATGCATCTTAAAATGAAGGATGAGAAACAAAAAAGGAAAAATGGAGATGATGATGAGAGTAAGAATGTTGAAATGGAGACGGTTTAGGTAGTACGGACACTTCGTTCATTCAACGTGTCCCGTTTCGGAAATGGTTCGAACACTTCGACATTTTGGATAAGAAATTTTATTACATAAAAAAAGTTCAAAAATAATATTGTTTCGCTGTGTCTGTGTCCAAGAATGCCGTTTTCTCGTGTCCGTGTTATCTAGGAGATGGCTGCTGTTTGATGCTTCATAGATAGGTATTATCTTCTTTTTAGTTTTTATTTTTGTCTAATGACTGGTGCTTTATAGCTATCATATCAGAATCAGATTATGTTTCCTTTTGTAAATATTATTTATAGAAAAAGAAAATTGAATGAAGTTCAGTGATGTTTTGTGGGGTTGAAGACAGGATGAGTTTCATATCATTTCCAATTAATATTATCGACATCATTTTCATTTTCAGTTTTTAGCCAATTTATATATGAATCCGCCAACTTATACTCAATGTATGAGGCTTGATGTCACGTCTTAGTTGAGATACTGTTTGGATGGTGATATTTTAAAATTTTATTAAATTTATAATGTGGAATTTATAAATTATAAATTTTGTCCGTTAAATGAAATATAAAATCCATTAATATATAAAAATATATTAAATATAATTAATTGCAAATTAAATCACAAACTTTATCCTAATTTGCAATTATAATATGGATTTTAAAATTTGACAATGTGAATAACTAACTTTCATTTTTAGCAAATTGATACACCGCGTGGTGGTATATTACAATGTCCACGTCAGTGTCTTTTAGATTGTTATACCAATTTATCAAAAGCTGAAAGCTGGTTACTTATATTTTCAAGTTTTAAAGTTCTTGTCGTAATTGCAAATTAGGATAAAGTTCGTAATGTAATTTGCAATTAACCCTTTTAAAAAGAATAACTATTCTAAGAAGAGTTAATACCATATAAAATCACCACCTTTATACGTTTTTTTATTTTAATCACGTCCTTTAAAAAGTGTCAAATAAAATCACCACCTTTCATTTTTTTGCAAATCTATCACGAATTGGAAAATTCGGTATATCTTTATTGACTCGACAACCAAAATCAACAAGAAAAAAGTAAGAGGAATGTATTTTGTGTGTTAATAGAGCATTAGTCAAATTAAAATATTTAATTGGAAGGAAAAAGACATCAAATTTTACTCATCGATGAGGCTAATAATCATCGACGGTCCTCGACTTTTACCATAAGCTTCCCTAAACCCCCTATACTTTCAAAAGCTTCCCTAAACCCCCCAACCTTTATGGCGGCGCTCATTCACGGTCCTTATAGACAAAAATACCCTTACAAAAAAAAAATTGGCGGCTGGCGGCGCCACGTCATCTGACATATCAGAAAAAATTTAAAAGCCCAAAATACCCTGAAATAAGCCAATCAAACAAAAATCTAACCAAACTAATAAAACCACGCTCAATTTAATCTACCTATTTTCATTCAAACCAACCACGCTCAACCCGATCAACCGCCAACCCGCCGATCGCCGCCGCCCTCCGACCGCCGACCGCCCGCCGACCGCCGCCGACCGCCGGTCATCTTTCCCAATGTTCTCAAGAACAGATCGTTCTCAAGAACAGATCGTTCGTTCTTGAACAGATTTCGAATCTGTTCTTGAGAACAGATTTTGGGGATGATGACCGGCGGCGGGCGTTGATCGGGATGGGTTTAATTAAGTGTGGTTGGTTTGAATGAGAATGGTTGGATTTAATTGAGTATGGTTTGATTAGTTTGGTTAGGTTTTGGTTTGATTGACTTATTTCAGGGGTATTTTAGACTTTTAAATTTTTTTGAATTTTTTCTGACAAGTCAGATGACGTGGCGCCGCCGGCCGCCAATTTTTTTTGTGAGGGTGTTTTCGTCCATAAGTACCGTGAATGACGCCGCCACAAAGGTTGGGGGGTTTAGGGAAGCTTTTGAAAGTATAGGGGGTTTAGGGAAATTTAGGGTAAAGGTCGAGGACCGTCGATGATTATTAGCCCATCGATGATAGATTTGCAAAAAAATGAAACATGGTGAATTTATTTGACACTTTTTAACGGACGTGATTAAAATGAAAAAAGGTGTAAAGATGGTGATTTTATATGGAATTAACCCTTTTAAGAAATATAACTTCAATTTTTTGATTTAGGAGGTGGGAATTCAAATAATGAATTTTAGAAAATAAGAGATTTTAGAAATTTATGAATTTTCAAAAAAAAAAAAAACATTATCCTACGGAATGGCAAATTTTATTTAAATTCATGAATTTTGTAATGCTTCAATGCAAACGGTGTCTAAATCTTTAAATTCAATTTTCTTTATTACAATGGATGACGGGAGATGAAACTATTAGACGAAAACTTGATTTTTGAAGAGCTCAATTAAAAATGGGAGTGACTCCCCTTAAGTTTATAATACCTCCATTTCCCTCAAGTCTATTTAGATGGATGACACATAAACAAATCTTAATTTAGTTTGATAATGTTTTTATCATTTTACTTATGTGTCATCCATCTAAGTGAACTTGAGGAAAATGGAGGAGATTATGGACTTGAGGGGAGCTATTCCCATTAAAAAATGACAATTCGTGTTACAATTTCATAAACGTGATAACTATATATGTCGTAAATAAATATTAGAGACGTTATGAGCCTTCATTCAATAACTATAAACGTGAGCAAAATAATACTTAGATTATCCAATTAAACATACGTGACTAAAATTGAAATAAAATCTTTCAAGCCAGATTATAATTGATAGAATAAAATTTTAGTTAGAATTGATTAAAGCTTCAAACTTTTTTTCAATGATTAAGTCTGGAATTAGTAGACTGATAGTATACGAATTAATCTGTAATGAAGTCTTACAATATCACTAGATTGTCATTAAATTTTAAATGGATTGAGATTTGAAACATCAGAATATATATGATAATTTTTTTAAAAAAAATTATTTATCAAAAGCTGATTAATCAGCCAATACATGTTTTTTTATATTTAAAAGGACACGCCTATTCATCTAAGATAAACTACGATAGTTTTTAATGATAATGTGTTTCCTTCCTTTTTTTTAATTGTCATTCACTGAGTGTTTTTTTACAATTTGCAGGGATAAACCATGGTGAATTCAGATAATTGGACTGTGACCTTTGGTGCCACTTGGTTGAATCTTTGCACTCACCACAACAACTTCGCTTTCAAAATAAAAAGAAGTAGCTCGGAAGAAATCGTGCATTCCATCCGCTCGATGGTGTCCTATACTGTTCAGGCGCAGAGATTTTTATAACTCTCCTAACCTGGAGTCTTGCCAAAGACCGTTGTCTTAATTGGTTGGAACCCTCCTCCACCTTCCTGACTGAACACTAATGGAGCTGTTCACGCTCCTCTGAATAATGCTACTGCTAGAGGCGTTGCTAGGGACAGTGATGGTAGATGGACTTTTGGTTATAGCATATATATTGGCAGGTGTAGTGTGTTTCAAGCCGAGATTTTGGGTGCGGTTGACCATTTAAATATTGCTTGGAATGAAGGCTGCAGAAAGGTGATTTAGAGATGGATAGTAAGGTTGTGCTGGACTCATTGGCTAGCAAGGACAACAGTATTAATGGCAACTCCAACATTTTTAGTGCGATTCGTAACCTCATGGCTAGAGATTGGATCGTTCTCATCCAGCATATGTATAGAGAAGGGAACCAATGTGCAGATTGGATGGCTAACTTGGGTTTTATTAACTCTATAGGGCTGGTGACTTACTCAGAAACCTTTTCAGGCATCTCTCAGATTATTTCAGAAGATATCATCGGTGTCTCTATTCCTAAAATGTGTAGACTTTCTTAGTTTTGGCCTTGGCCTCTCTCTGTGATAAAAAAAAAGAATGAGCTACCATATAAGTTTTTATATTAACATATTGAAAACTTTCACACATATTGCTCTTCATTAATTTAAGACAATCTTGTGCTATTAAACTAATACTATTACAAGGCAAAAAAATATAGCTAAAAATATCCATTATAACCATGAAACAAAAGGAAAGTAGATTATCTTTTATTGCTAGTACAACACCATCTTTAATCACACAATTTATAAAAAATGGAGAGAGAATGAAACTTTATTAAATCACAATATACTGTTTGATTATAAAACCATTACTACTTCTATACCTCTATATATACAAATCTAAGAAGGCAATAAAGACTAACTAACTATTCTTTGTTATAAACAATATCATCCATTCCTCATGATATGTGACATGACTGACTTGTTGCTGAAGGAAAAAGCTTGACCTGAGATGTTACTTTGATAGCCCCCTAAAGCTAGAGCATAATTATTGATAATGCCCAGCTTGGATAAAAGTAAGGACAAGGGTGTAGCAGGCAAAGGTTTAGTAAGAAAATCAGCAAGCTGAGACGTGCTGTGAACTGGAAGAAGAGGAATGAGTCGAGCTTGTATTTGATGCCTAACAAAGTGATAATTAAGTTCAATGTGCTTGGTCCGTTCGTAGAAATAGGACTCTCTGCAATCTACATAGCAAACTAATTATCACATAATGCATTTACTTGTTCAGTAATAGAAATCCCTTATTCTTTTAGAAGATATGAGAGCCATTATATTTCAACGGTGATTGAAGCTAATGTCATATAGTATTTAGCATCAGAAGAGGATATAGAGACTATTTGCAACTTTTTGGATTTCTAGGAAATTCAAGCAGATTCAATAAAAGTGTAACAACAAGTGATATACTTGTGTATATCAAGACATACATCCCAATAAAAATCACTTAAAGCCTGAAGCTTGAGAGAATTTTGAAAGAGAAAGAATAAAATTTGCATAAGGGCAACCTTTATGTATCTTAGTATTTTGTGTGCAATAGATAAATGAAGCTTACGGCCTTTAGAAACTGAGATAATTAATGTTGAACTGAATGACTTACATCAGGACAAGTTGTAGATAGTTAAAGAAGTATCCCAGCAAGTCTTATGTGTATAGTGATGTCAAATAGAATAGAAATGTTTTAGTGAGCTTTGTAGCAAGAAGCATAGGAGAAGAAACAAGCTTACATCCTAAAAAACTTATATCTTTAAGAATATCAAGTGCATATTTATGAGGAAAAATACTGATACCATAGGATTATCCTGCTATTTCCTATCCTAGAAATTACTTGAGAGGACCTAAGTTCTTAATTTCAAACATCTTATGCAAGTAATCCTTGGTTGATTGAATTAGTGTCAATGAGTTACTTGCTAGAAGGATATCATCAACATACACTAGTAGAGTATTGAAATCTTCCTTCATGGTGAGAGTAAATAGGGAGGAATCAAAAAAGAAAGAAAGAGAAAGACCTTTTTATATGAGAGTTGAAGTCAATATCGTATTACATTGGCCGCCTGCCTGTTTTAAACTTTATAAAAACTTTGTTAACTTGCAGACTACATGAGGAGTAGAAATTTAAAACCCTTTTGATAACTTCATATTGAGGATCTCTATTGAGAAATTCATTATTGACATCTAACTGGTGAAGATTTATTTGCATAGCAAATGTCGTAGCTAAAAGAGTTCTCACTATTGTCATTTTGACAACAAGAGAAAAAGTGTTCAAGAAATTAATTTCTAACTTTTGTGTATAGCCCTTAGCCACTATTTTATCTATATGCTTATCGATAGAACCATCATGTACATATTTAAGTTTGTATATTCTCTTGCAACCTATAGGTTGTTTTTCAGGATGTATGGAGATGATTTTTCAAGGATTATTATGCCCTAAGGCTGCAATTTTAGATTGCATTGCAGATTGCTAATTAACATTTTGTATAGCCTCTGTATAATTCTTTAGTTCTTTTATGGTGATTTTATTACCAATAAAAGTTTTATTGGTTGGATAGAGTTTATGGTAAGAAAGGACTTACGAAATGGAGTGTGGTGTAGTATGAGGTTTGGTAGATAAAAAATATGAAGTTTTTCTATTTAGAAGGAAAGAAAATGTTTCTATAGTTTTTTCTGACAGGAGAGACAAAATATAGTTAAAGAGGTATGATTTTGTTATCAATACTACAATCAGGAGTATTAGATTAGATATTATAAGAAAAAGTATCATATTTTGGTCCAATGGAGAGATCATGAGATGAAACAATAGAATAAGAGGTAATTATAAAAGAAAAAGTAAGTTCTTGAAAGATGACATATCTGGAAATATAAATTCTGTGAGTTTGAAGATTATAGACTCTATAACCTTTAGTGCCTAAAGAAAAACATAAAAAAATGCATGGTTGTGGTCTGAATTAAACTTAGTTCTATCAAGTAAAAAAAGTGGAAACATAGCATAAACAACCAACCAGTATGAGATTATGAAATGTAGGCTGAGTTTGAAAAAGACATTCAAATGGAGTTCTTTTATCTAACACGGAATATTGCAAACAATTGATAATATAAACTGCATTAAGAATACAGTCTAACCAAAATTTTAATGGTAAGTTTGCTTGAAATTTAAAGCATGGGTTACATTGAGTATATGTTGATGTTGAATATCGTTTTGTTCTGGGTGTAAATGCAAGATGTTTGATTATGAATACATTTAGAAGTGTAAAATAATAACATGTTAAATTCAACTCCATTATCTATTCTAGTTGTCTTTATCTTATTTGAATACTGGATTTTAATGTATGTATAATAGTTTTCTATAAGTTGTCTTGTTTCAGATTTGTTTTTCATAAAAAAAACACGCATGTGTGTCTACAAAAATCATCAACCATTGTTAAAAAATAATGATGACCATATATAGAAGGAGTAGAGAATGGACCCAATTATCCATATAAATAAAATCAATATAATTTTTAGAAACATATGACGAGTTTAATGGAATTGAGCATACACACAAAGATCCATGCAGGTACTTTGAATGCTAGAATCTAAAGAATGCAAAATTTTAATTCTAGAAAAAGAAGGATGGTCCAATCTAAGATGTCAAACATCATCTTTCGAAGGAATTGTGACAGCAGCACCGAAAAATATAGATTATTTCTAGGCGTGTGTAGTTGATAGACTATTTTTTTCTTCAGCTATTCCAATCGTCCTCCAAAATTTGATATCCTGAATGAAAGAGTTGGAAGGTTGAAAGAGAAAACATAATGACAAAATTTTGGTTAGTTTACTAGTAAAAATGAGGTTAAAAAAAGATGGTACACATAAGACATTGGTAAGAACTAAATCAACATCAAGTTCATAAATTTCTATATGTGTAATAGACAATTGTATCCCATTAGAGAGTACTAGAGAAATCAGGTATAATGGTGTAATTCTCATTATAAATAGTGGATCATATAATGTGGTCAATTGCACCAAAATTCAGAATCTATAAAAATTTATCTTTTATGACATTAGAAACAAAAGAGGTGCAATCTATAGTACTTAGATTGATGGCATTGTCAAAATGAGCTGTCAAAGCATTGAAACTAGAATTATGATTATTATCTTGATAAGCTGAAGCTCTAGGTTGAATCAAAGCTAAAAAATATATATATACTGATTCTAAGTGAAAGACATCTTCATCATAGTATTCCGATTCCGCACCATTGTTTCATAAGAATACATGTCATTTTGATCATGATCATAATTCTGAAATTCTTTGCATAGGCATGTGGAACTATCCATTCGGCTGATTCGGTGATCAAACCGAACAAACCGAAAACTGAAGTTTGGAAAAAATGTCAAAACTGATTCGACCCGAATTTTAAATTCATAATACGCTGAAACGAACCAGAATTTTTTATGCAGCTTCGTTTAATTAAAAACCCAATTTTTGTTAACATTTTACTTTTTATATCTTCAAATTAATTCAAACCTTAAATATTTAGTGTCTAATAAATTTTTTATATGTTTATTAGCATATTTATATAATTTAAAAATTATATATCAAGCATCAATTATAATAAATGAATAAAGACAAATAAATTTAAATTTTTATAAATTTATATTATTTTTTATTTTTATTCAATTGTTCAGTTTTCAAAATGCTCAAACCGAGCCGAAAAATAAACACCAAACATTTATATAATTACAAACCATACCAAACCGTATTCACCAAATAATATAAGCGTAGTTGCAATTTTGGTTTGGTTTGGTTCGATTTTTACACACCCATAACTAGCTGCATATATGAATCTGCACATAATTATCCTTCTGCCATATTTACAAAACCAACAACTTGTTTTCCTTGAAGTTTAAGGGCTAGATGACCTAGAGGATATCCATGTTTCTTGAAAGCATTTTTCAATTGAATTATAAGAAATTTTCCATATTAAGCACATTCTGCTTTGTTGTTGGCAAACTTGTTGAGATAAAACTTCATCAACACTACTAAAAAACCTGCTTTTAGCGAATGATTTTTCTGTGGCTAAAAGCTGGAAATCCGTCGGGAAAACATTTCCCGACATATTCAATCCGTCGACAAAAACCTCGTCGCTAATTTTTTTGGCGACAGACTAAAACATTTGGTGACGGAGTTTCAAGAAATTGCCGACGGATTTTAGCGACGGATTTGAATCCGTCGCTAATTACTGACGGATTTCAGCCTAATTACTAAAAAAATTAAAAAAATTAAATCGTATAAATAAATTAATATTTAATCGGTCACCCACCCGTAGCCCTCTGCCACCCACCTGTCGCCCGTCACCTTCTGTCACCCACCCGTCGCCCTCTCTAACGAACTCGTGATTTTTACAAACTTCCCAGCAGATCACCCATCCTTCCCATTGCTCCCACTTAATGATCTTTAACTTTGAAGTACTCCCGCGCGTAGCTCCACCTGTACCAACTCAAATTCTTGTTTATATCTATGTATATTATATTTAAATGTAACTAAAAATAACAAATACTTGTTCCCACATTATTTTTTATAATTAATAGTTATTTTAAATAATTATTTTATAAATAAATAAATAACAATTATTTTAATATATTTCATAAATAATTATGTTATATTCAAATAATTTTATATTTAATTAAAAAAATAATAATTATTTATTCTTAATAATTATAAATTTTTTATAAAGAAATTATTTAATTTTTTTTCAACGGACTTCCGTCGCCAAAGATGGATTTTAGCGACGGACTAAAAGCTGTCTTTGGCGACGGATTTAAAATCTGTCTCCAAAGTCTGTCGCTAAAGACATATTTGAGCGATGGATTTAAATCCGTCGCTAAAGACGGATTTTGGCGACGGATTTAAAATCCGTCAATTCGTCAAAATAATTGGTTGGAGCGTTCGCGCCAATTTTAGCGACGAATTTTCCGTCGCTAATGTTGGCGGGAACACTCCCGCCAATTTAATGACGATTTAGCGACGGATTTTAAATCTGTCGCTAAATCCGTCGCTAAAAAGTGATTTAGCGACGGAAATTGAATCCATCGCTAATTTCCGTCGCTAAATCACCGACTTTTATTAGTGAAGATTGTTGACAAGTTCATCCCATAATATATTTAACTGAGTAAAGAATTGGAAAACAGATAATGAACCTTGCATGAGAGAGTATAACTTTTTTTCAAGGTCAGAGATCCTAACATAATTTCATTGAGAAAATTGATCCTTAAGATTATTCTAAATCTCTAAAGTTGTATCGAAGGATATAACACTTTGAGAAATAGTAGGAGTAAGAGATTTTAAAAGCCATGAGAGCACCATCATATTACAACACTGCCATGCTGGATATGTCACGACCCATTTTCATGAATCGCGACCGGCGCTAGGGTATGGGTATGGTCGTACCGAAACCCGTAGCAAGCCTCGCGGAAAACGATAAACATAAAAACCTACAGAAGATTCAATGCTCGGGGGAAACCGAGACTCCAACTTAAACCCACAGTTTAATTATAATTATATCCAATAAATAATATTTAACCAGAGTTAAACAAATAAATATGCCCAAGTATTAATAAAACGAGTCAGACCAATCCGACAAACAACTAGAATAATATAGACTTCTAGTTTACTATTGCCGTATAAGAATAAAATCAGTTTGACAATTTATTAAAATAAAATAAACCTCCGAGAAATCAAAGGATCGGAGACCAGCTTTCAAATCATAAACCTGAAAAATTTGGGAAAAACAACGGGATCAGATATACTGAGATGAGTTCGCAATACTATTTACATTTATTAAGTTTAAAACCCTTAAATCAAAACCTTTTATACTAATATAATATGATTATGGAATAACAGTATTGAAATGATCTCAGCGTAAGTATGACATAGCATACTGAAAAAATCCAAAGTGGACGGGAACAAATCCTCGTCATATACCAGCGTGAGCAAGACCTTAGTCTGCCGATCCCAGAGTACTTGCCGGTGCCCACAGTCTCGATACAAGCCTATCGAGTAGCGCGTTCCAAGCCAGATCCATAATCACTTAAAACAGTTCGAAAACATTTATAATACTAAAACAAATTGCGGTACTTAATAAAGCGGTAAATAGCACTACAAACTCACTGCTTGCTGTCCACGTGAATCTTGGCAAACAGCTAACCCTGCGTAGACTCCGAAGCACGAGCAGTCGACGGGTCTAAAATAATATATAAGTTAAAATCTGAACAACCCCTAACTCTAAGATCACTAGACACCACATAGGACTAGCATCTCAAACACAGCCAAAGAACAATATCCGAAACACAAGTAATCCCAAAGTTAAGGTACAGAGACATCCAACCAATTCAATAACCAGTTAAGCTTAGGTGAGTTCTCGATGCAAACAAACCACAGTAATTATTAATTTAGATATCATCTTTTGAAATCCAAAGAAAATCACATAGTAGTATGTTAGCCATATATCCACTATATGCTTAACAACAATATGTCGGGCGACACAAGTCTAACCCGACCCAAACTTAAACCAGAGTAAATTTCCAGAGTTAAATCCTTAAAACAAAACATCGATTTGAAATTTGAGAACTCATCACAAGCTTAACCAAAACCACAAAACTAAAAACGACAACATGCCAATAAATTGTCAACACTTGACAATTTCCACCCGTAGTTCATACACCTCAATAACACCTTATATGCCATTTCAAATATGCTACCAAGCACTTTAATACAAGTAAACTCAACTATGAAAATATCCTTGAAATAGCCTTAAAAACCATCGCCACTTATATGTCATAACAACGATTTAAAACTAACAACTCAAAGCTTCTTAGTATCTTATAATTAATTCAACATGGTTTTAAATAACACATTTCCAGTCCTTTGCTTTTGATAACAAACATCTTAAATAAGCTTTAACATCTAGTAAAAACATTAGTTAAATCTTTAACCCAACAACACCCAAAGTAGTATCTCCCATTTCTTATAACGCATTTTGAAAATAATTCCCAGCAAAGCTAATCAATTTAAAACAACGATTTAATATTAACAAAACCCTCTTAACACCTTAATTAAGCAATAACCAATGGTTGCAAAACCACCCTATGTATTGTTCTTTAACTAATCACCTATCATCCAATAGAGTTATATTTTCAGATTTTAATATGACCCAGAACATAATTTATAGCTAAAGAACATCGCTATTTGATACACCTTTCAATAAGAACGAACAATCCAATCCACCCAAAGTATAATTTACATTCATAACCCAATTACAATACCAAATCCATATTTTCAGATTTAACATTAAAAGCAAAACAGAAAATAAATTACAACACCCTACAAATAGATGTAGCACAATAATCTAACAATACAACACATAGAACTATCATAAAACCAATGTAAAAGGTGATACATACCTCTTGAATGATCAAAAGAAGAAAACCCAGAAATGATATAATCCAACTCAGCCTACAACAATATACAACGAGGTCTAGAGGGTTTAGAATAGCTAGAATTGAAGAAAAAGAGATAAAACCACAAAGGAATGATACAAACACTTACCAAGGATTAAAATTGAGAGGAAAGTTGATAGGAATGAGTTAGAATATGACTCCAGCCGTTTTAGGGTTTTAAAAGTCGAAGAAAAAGAGTTTAGGACGAATAAGGGGTCTTTAAATAGAAAAACAACGAACTGAACAGTGCAAGTTCGCGCCCGCTAAGTATAGTTCGCACCCGCGAACTTCAACAGCATTAGTTAGCGACCGCCAACTATAGTTCGCGCCCGCGAACTCAATAAAAACACGATCCGACCGACCAGATTTTAGTAAATCCTCTCAGGAACAACATATCCGAACGGCGGCTCGATCCGACTGTGCAATTGGGAGATATGAACATTTTACTAAAGCATGTCATATCAGGAAAACACATAAACACTTATTCGATAAGGCTCAGAACCTAATCAAAACAACACACCGAAGGTTATGAAAACCAGACCATGGTTTCAAGGGACCAAACCACCAAGGACCAACCAGAAAAACATCGAAAAAATTATCGGAACAAGCCGAAAAAATACGGGGTATTACAGGATATGAAGGACTATACACAGTAAGAGTATTGATTGATCCATCCACAAACTTCATTTATTTTCTTAGAAAATAAAGCCATGCACATATCTCTTGATCAAGCATAATAATTTTATTCGCTAAAAGGTGGAAAAATTAATATCAATGAGGGATCTTCATTAGGATATATGAAATAAGGACTAGAATGTGACTCTTCAGGCCGTAAATGATTCATTTTGATTAGAAATAGACTATACTATTTGTATACCAAGAAAATGAAGGAAAAGAAAAAAAATAACGGGCTTTGCTAAAAGAATGAGATCAAAAAACAAAAGACATCAGCATGATCACAATTAATTAGGAACTAAAAATTTGCAATTAAATGTACTGTTTCATGAAAGAAAACAGAGATTAAGAAAGAAACGGATTTTTTTTTGAGAAAAAGAATAGAATCCTAGCTCTTATACCATTTTAGAATGAAAAGAAAATGAATTTTTATTGATCACAATATAATATGGGTTAATTCTTAAAAAAATCACGAACTTTACACGAAGTTTCATTTTAATCATGAACTTTAAAAGTTGTCATTTAAAGGCACGAACTTTCATTTTGTTTCATATCTATCGTCAAAGTAAAATCCAGTGTATTTTATCTAACCAAAAATTCCTAATCTTATATACTCTAACTAAAAGATAATAAGATTTAATGTCGATTTATAATTTGGGTCTTTTATTAATGATTTATTGAAGAATTTAGTCAACAAAAATACACTGAAATGATAGATTTGAAACAAAATGAAAGTTCGTGCCTTTAAATGGCAAATTTTAAAGGTCATGATTAAAATGAAACTTCGTGTAAAGTTTGTGATTTTTTTAGGAATTAACCCATATAATATTTGATTACAAAACTATTGCTTCTTCTACCATTATATATACCGATTTAAGAAATCAGTAGACTAACTAACTATGCTCTATTTTAAAGAATCTCGTCAATTTCTCATAATTTGTGACATGGTACACTTATTGTTGAAGGAAGACGCTTGAGTTAAGCTGTTACTTTGATACAATTGTTGCACTCAGCAACTCCACCTTCATCATTTTAGTCCCTAATCATCATTCTTATACTATATCTATTTTTTTAATATTAAAATCATCAATATAAATGCAAAACGCACCTATATTTAGTTGAATTCTTTTGAAGATTACAATTTTGATTGTTACATAGAGATCAAACTTTCTTGAAAAGAAAAACACAACAATTTCATCTTCGAGAATGAAAAAAAAAAAACTATTCTCTTAAATCAGATTAGATTATATCTAATCCAACTATAACAATAGACAAAATATGTTTTTAGATGTAAACCAAAATTGACAAGAAATTAATTTTATTCAAATTAAAAGTAAAAAATATTATAATATAAAAGCCTGAGAGGATTAAAAGGTGATTTTTGGTAAATTGTTTTTGCCAAATCTACCTCAAAATGAACAAAGATGAAAAACTTATTATAAGATTTCAGAGTGTTAATCTTAAAAGAATGGCTAGGGTTTTTCTTCAATTGAGAACACATATACTTGTATACTCTTGAATTTAAAAAGAAGTTATGAGGTTTTGCCTTAAAAAATGAAATTTAAATATAAAATAGGATAATTAATCTTAGATGATATGATCTCAATCATTTATTTTGAATTAAATATTTGCATTATCAAATTTGGAATCATATAGGATAAGAAGGATAAATTTTTATCTCTTTACAAGATCATTTAATTTTTTAGACTACCTATATAAACTAATAATATGCATTCTATTTATAGGAATTGTATACTTTAGAATAATTTTTGTAAGTTACTTTGAACTTTGAAGCTATCCCATGCATACTGCTGTTAAATGGGCACATCAATACCTCAAAATCAATTGGGCCGTCAACTTTCATAGTCTATTATTATAATGTGTAATAATGTTCATTCATTGCCTTTTAATTATGGGATGATTAGTTTCTCTATAATTTAATTGGAAAAAGTAAAAGGCATTTTCATATGACAAGGCAATGCCACTTCGTTTATCTCTTAATAAAAAGCTTTTAATTATAAAAATTGGACGGAAAAGTTTTCATAAAGGCAAGTGCAATTGTATATGATGTTAAAGTGGACTTTCTTTTTGCCTATATCACTTCCCACTTGACTTAAAAACAAAATTAGGGTATTACTTCAATTCAAGCTTAATTTGATGTTCCATCAGGTTTGATTGAATACTTTTAATTAATGTTTCTAAAACCGGACTTAAGAGCGAACCAGCTTTATCGGAGGTTCACGGTTAGACCGGTTCAATTGGGTTGGATCGAACTTTTTAATTTTAGTAAATATAAATGATTTAAAATAAAAATACTTAATTTTATAAATAAAAAAATGATAAAATAATTATCTAAATTATTTTTGAAATTTTATTATGAAAAATATAGTTATAAGTGATCAATGTTTAGAAATATATAGAATAATTACTTTCTATGAAAAAAAAATGATTTTTTCATTTAAATATTAATAATAATAAAATTAAAATTATATAATCAAAAGTTAAAAATAAAAAATATAATAGTATATTTAATTAAAATTAATTATTAAATTTGTGAAATGTAATAATAATAATTAAAAATAATATTAATTTCAGTAGTCAAATTTAATAAATAAAAATGTGGTAATACATTTAAATAAAAAATATACATTAAATTTTATTTTATGAAATTTATTAATAATAATAAATATTTTAAACATATATAGAATACTTAATATGTATAAGAAAGAGAAAGGGACTATGTTATATATAAGAGAGAGAAATAATATGTTAAGGGTATGAAAAAAATGTCCTGTAAGAGAGAGAAAAAAATGTCCTGTAAGAGAAGAAAAAATAGCGTTGTTGTGAGTGGAGCGGGGTTCAGGGACCGCTAACTCAAGCTTATGGCTGATTTCGGATCTGAAATTATTTGAAATAATAGAATTGCCACTTATTTCAACTAGGAAATGCTTTTTATGCCGACTAGATAACATTGCTCACTTAAAATTATCGTGCATCAGACCAAAAGACCGGGTTCATGGACCTCCCAAAGACTCGTTTATTTGGCTTATCGGTTATTGGTTTATTTACCGGACAAATTCGATTATCTCATCTCAAAAAACAATAACAGTCCACAGGATATAATGCTGGGAAGTAAACATGTCTAGAAAAAGTGGTTAACAGGTAGAGTCGCATAGACTCAATTAGAAGTGGCATTTAAGACAATTAGCACTTACCCCTAAGCAAATATTTAAACATGGCGGTTTCTATCAATTAATCAAAGGGTGGCTAGTCTGGATCATTTTTAAATGCATAAAGTCTAAATTGACTGTCTAAGTGTGATTGATTTTGTTATTTAGTTGTCTTGAATAACCTATACAACCTCTAGATACCTTTTCGTGGAAACCCTAAAATGTGTAGATCATTTGCTAGATTTGATTGCTTTGATTTACTAAGTTAACATGGTTAGTACTTTAGCCTGTTTATATTTATATTTGGCATGTTTTTGAAAAGCGCTTAAATAATTTCAACATACACATGGGTAGGTGGTAAACATGTAAGGTTAGAAATACTTTTTAACCTCGTTGACTGGAGTTTTTGGAACTCGATGAGATTTGATTATTGGTGTGCTCAAAAACGGAGCTCGGACAGAACACGAAATTTCTTCGTCTTTCCGGGTTTAGGGCCTTGTTGGCTTGACAAATTACAATTGTGGGATTCGAGACTCGAAATAAATTGGGTTTGACAATTACAAAGTCAATTATAAAATAACATCTAAATCCATACACGTAGGCTCAAACGGGGCTTAATTTCGAGTTCAAACGAGCCCGAAAATATAAAAACAAGTTTGGAACGTGTCACGACCCAAAATTATTGAGCCGCAACCGGCGCTAGGGAACGGGAGTGGTAGCTCTGGAACCCGTACCAAGCCTCAAATCACTATAAATTTTCGCAAATAATAAACAAATAACACAAAGCAACAGAAGCAAGTATACATATCATATATGTACAAACATTTACACTAACTGTTCTGTTAACCTCGCGGGCTCTAGTTACCGTACCCCGTACGAACTGACCTCGCGGTACTATATACATCAGTTAGTGTCTCAGAACATATCACCGGAACCTGGGGCCGTGAGTAAAACACAAAACACGTAGCCTATCAAAACATATAAACAAGATAGCAAGGATATGCACAATCAAAATGTACTGATGTCTAGGCTACGTCTCTGTCAACGCGGGACTACTACTGCAGCATTCACAGAAGTCAGATACTATACACACAGCTGACTTCTGGACTTCAAAATTGGCCTCTAGCTAGGTCCACATACTAAGCACCTGAAAGACATTAAAGGTGAGGGGTCAGTATTTGGGAAAATACTGAGTGAGTTTGCATTTACAAATGGTATTATTATAAAAACATAGCATCGCATTCCAAGAAAACAATAATATAAAACATATAAACAGGTATTTGATCCGTACGAAACTAATATCCTAGCATGCGACACATCTCTTGAACAATCATTTATCATTCAACCCAATCATAAATCTCAACTTATGAGTCCAACTCCCTGGTGGGTCCAACCCACTAGATACGGGGACTCCAGGTTACACCGTAACCGAGTGCTCACTCGTATCAAATCATTATCTGATATTCAAATCATGCCATACATATCAAATCATTTCTCAAATGCAAACACACTAGACTGACTCAATACTGGTGATCACACAGCTTATTGACACCCAATAGGTAGCTAGTTTCTTCGGATCGCATACTAGTTCTCGTATATAAACTTGATAGAAACATATAACATTTAATCAAATCATATATTATGCGATGCGTATAAACAGTATATATATCTATATAAAATAACTTTAATATATAATACACGAAAGTAAAGTGCAACTCACAGTGACCGCAATCCAATCAATAATGTGGTCGATGAAAAGATATGCCCTCGCTATCCCATGTCTACTGACCTCTCTGCTCGCTGACACGTCTGATAAATAATTAACGTTTAATGATTAGACGTGAATGTCGTATTCCTATACGTATAATACTTTTAATATATGTACAAACATTTATACATCAGTTAGTGTCTTAGAACATATCACCGGCACCTCGGGCCGTGAGTAAAACGCAAAACACGTAGCCTATCAAAACATATAAACAAGACAATAAGGATATGTACAATCAAAATGTACTGCTCTCTAGGCTACGACTCTGTCAACGCGGGACTACTACTGCAGCATTCACAGAAGTCAGATACTATACACACACAACTGACTTCTGGACTTCAAATTGGCCTCTAGTTAGGTCCACATACTAAGCACTTGAAAGACATCAAAGGTGAGGGGTCAGTATTTGGGAAAATACTGAGTGAGTTTGCATTTACTAACGGTATTATTATAAAAACATAGCATCGCATTCCAAGAAAACAATAATATAAAACATATAAACATGTATTTGATCCGTACGAAACTAATATCCTAGCATGCGACACATCTCTTGAATAATCATATATCGTTCAACCCAATCATAAATCTCAACTTGTGAGTCCAACTCACTGGTGGGTCCAACCCACTAGATACGGGGACTCCAGGTTACACCGTAACCGAGTGCTCATTTGTATCAAATCATTATCTGATATTCAAATCATGCCATACATATCAAATCATTTCTCAAATGCAAACACACTAGACTGACTCAATACTTGTGATCACATAGCCTATTGACACCCAATAGGTAGCTAGTTTCTTCAGATCGCATACTAGTTCTCGTATATAAACTTGATAGAAACATATAACATTTAATCAAATCATATATTATGCGATGCGTATAAACAGTATATATATCTATATAAAATAACTTTAATATATAATACACGAAAGTAAAGTGCAACTCACAGTGACCGCAATCCAATCAATAATGTGGTCGATGAAATGATATGCCCTCGCTATCCCACGTCTACTGACCTCTCTGCTCGCTGACACGTTTGATAAATAATTAACGTTTAATGATTAGACGTGAATGTCGTATTCCTATACGTATAATACTTTTAAGTTTTAGGGTTTAGTTTCATTCCGATGAAGTTTCAAGGAGTTTTCAGGACAATGCGCTGACACTGTTTAGTAAAACGACGATCTCTTCCAATTGAACCGTTGGATCAAGATGAAATTTGACAGAGGCGTTCCTAAGAGGCAAATCTATAAACTGACCGTTGGGATTTTTTAATCTGACAAGTTTTGGATAGTGTGCGAACGCACAAAATAGGTGTGCGAACGCACACCCTAAAATTTAAAAAGTGTGCGAACGCACACTCAATGTGTGCGAACGCACACCCATGACGACCCCCGGAAATTCGTTTTCCGGGGCTTTTCAACCATCCCAACGTGCTATACATTCAACTATACAAAACCCGCATCTCGGTTTTCATTAAAACGCTATAATAACTTCAAAAACGTCGGATTCAATCCTAAAACTCAATCTCACTAAAACAGCCATATAAATTCGAATTTATCACCAATTCTCAAGATATTTACCTAAAACGAAGTTTAGGATAGATAGAGGATTTGATTCTGAAGAAATCGCCGCGAAAATCGCTCGAATCGGACGTCGAACGGAGAAACGGCGGCGAAACGACGGTATCACTCGTTAACTCTCAAACTCTCTCGATCATTCTTCTCCCTTCTCTGATTCAATCTTCTTTATATATATCTTGGCTAAAATGCCATTTTGATCCTTGTTCTTTTTGTTTATTATCATTTATCCATTAAACTTTTCCTTTGTACAATTTAGTCCATAACTAAATCGATAAATCCTTTTATTATAACTTATACGTATTATTTATATCCAATAAATAATACGAAACTCGATATAACTATTTTCTCGTCGAATCCTACAAATTTCCATTTTCGACACAAAATGGCTAAATTACCACTTTGGTCCCTGTACTTTATTTTAGACTTTTCTTAACATTTTTCCTTTTTATTTCAATTCTAACTTTAGAATTGAACTATAACCTTAATTTCCTTATAATCAATTTTCCCGGAACCGACCTACTTGAAATTTATTTACTTTATCTTTTCAGAAATTCTTCTGATATCGCCACTCTGGCGAGTCCAAATTGGACACGTGGTCCAATTAGATAATTAAATATTTTGGGGTATTACAGAACGGGTTTGGAATGATCTGGCAATCAATTCTAAATAAGGGGAAAGACATGAAATTAGTGCCACAAGAAGCTATCGGAACCAGATCTCGAACAGACCACGGAAGTTCTTTGTCTCGTCAATACAGATCTATTGGTTTTAACGAGGGTCTGTTCCAGGTTCAAACGAACCAAAAATCCCTTCTAGAAGTGTTGGGTTTCGTCAGTTGCGGTCGAGCTTCTCTTTATGAAGATCACGATGCGTGATTGATAAACTTCTTGACTTCTACTTTGGTCAACATCATGTCCCGAGCTCGGCGGGATGCACAACATTAGTGATCATCAGATGAGTTTGTCACTTCTCAATTGGCTTCAACAAATTCGCTGTTTATAGCATATGAAGGCACTGGTAACCTCTTCTAGGGTTATTCTTAAATGCATTTCTAGGCTGATCCATGGTTATCATGATCGTATATGGTATCTCTTTGGTTGAATTGCGGTTGGCACTTCCTGTGTTGATTTTGACACTGGTTGAATTGATTGATTAGAAAGCTTCTATTGGATGAAGATTTTCCGGAAACAAAATTACTCAATTGTTCGTCGATTCGTTTGATTGTCTTTGCCATTAACGTTGATCTGCCAAATAAGGCTGCACTGATTCGTCGGGATGTTTAGATCGCCGATACTGGAGTCGTAGAAGACTTGGTAGGATTGAGTTGATCCATCAGGCTGTCTGGATCGCCAATGCTGAAATCTTAAATGTCTTCTGATTTGTCAGTAGTCTAGGTTGTCGATGCTGTAGTCGAAGCAGAATTGGTGGAACCCTTTTCCTGATCCTTCAGTTGTCTAAATCGCAGATGCTCGAGTCGTGGGAGAGTTTGCGGAGCCTTTTTGATTCGTCGGCAGTCTGGATCGTCGATGTGTGAGTTATGGTAGAACCATTTTCTGATTCGTCGGATGTTTGGATTGCCAATGTTGGAGTCGTGGAACACTTGGTAGAACCCTTTTATGATTAGTCGGTTGTCTAGTTCGATGATGTTGGAGTTGTGGTAGAATCCTTTTCTGATTCTTCAACTGTCTGGATCACCGATGTTGGAGTCTTGGTAGAACCATTTTTTGATTCTCCAGGATGGTTGCTTCACATTGTAGATGTTGGCTTGGTACCCAATATAGCAGTTAATAGAATGGCTGCAAGACAACTGGTCAGTGTATGATGCATGTATGCGGGTGCATCCACAAGGGCTTAGTAAATGATATACAACATTCAGGATGCATGAGACACATGGTATGTATGATATGCAAGGTCAGTTAAAATATAAAATGTAGCATTTAGCATGTAGAACAGTTTGATATCATAGAGAAATGTTGTTCCTTTTAACCTTAATTCTCCCACACACGTATTCCGAGCGAGGTTTTATTCCTAGGATTTTTTTATCTAGACCCTCGCATCGCAATGTAAAGATCGACGTATACCTGTAAGCTCTCTTTAATAGTTCTAAATAGATAAGCGGCAATAGTCAATGTAATATTCGTTTGTCCCCTTTTGAAGATATGCAAACATAGAAAGTGGACTCGACAGTCGGGTTTGAAATCTGGGAAGTGATTTAGCTTGGCGGCTTGTCAAGTGTGTGGACAAACACTTGACTGGACTAGATATTAGACTTTTGACCGAGTAAAGAAGTTTTATTTGATCAGATATGGTATTTAGGTCTTACCTAACACGATGTTTTTGAAAATCTAGTTGTGAAAACTGGAAAAAGTTGTTAAGCCTGACCCAAGAATGAAATTGAAACGGTAATCTTTATAAAATGGATCTGAAATCCTTACATTGACATTTATGCCTCAAATACACACATTACATTGGGTGTTTTATTAGAGGGTATTGACTAAGTTGTATTGCATATGGGTTAAGTCGATGGGTATTGGTTGGTAGTAACCGGATTAAGGCTCCCATAGACTGATATATCTTTGATGGATCTCCTCTATTATGAGAACAAGCAACCGAGGTATTGGGCTGTGAGTGATGTTGCTCCGCATAAGACGTTCTGGATATTGGAGTGAAACGCCGGGATGCGAGATCGGCTATGAGCATCGGGGCTGATAAGGGACTCTTAGAGAATGAGTGAAAGGAGATTTGTTTCTAAAGTAATGCAACAAGTGCGAATATGTTTGTAAATAAATAGTGATCGATAAGGGGCAAGCCGTGCGGTTTAGATTCATGGCAACCGTTTTTGAAAACAAATTATGAAAATTTCCTTATGTTTATGTTTTTAAAAACAATTGATTTTTATGATCCCCAATGGAGTCGCCACTGTGAGCAGAGCGGGGTTCAGGGGCCGCTCTCAAGGCTTATGCCTGACATCAGATATGGAAAGGTTTCAAATAATGGAGTCGTCACCTAGTTCAATTAGAAAATGCCTTTTATACCGACTAGATTACTTTACCCGTTTATGTGTAAGATTATTGTGCTTCGCAAAAAGCTCGGGTTCGTGGACCTCTCTGAGACTTGTGTGCTTGACTTATCAAATTATTGGTTTATTTACCAAACATATTTGATTATCTAATTTCAGCAAACAATAACAGTCCATATGATATAATGGTGGAAAGAAAACA
The DNA here is from genome assembly GCF_937616625.2 of Mercurialis annua. Lineage (NCBI taxonomy): Eukaryota > Viridiplantae > Streptophyta > Magnoliopsida > Malpighiales > Euphorbiaceae > Mercurialis > Mercurialis annua. The sequence continues at coordinate 54,901,345 of NC_065572.1, forward strand.
TGTCTGGAAAAGGCGGTAAACAAATAAACCCGCATATGACTCAATCTGGAATGTTATTTGAGGAAAATTGCACTTACCCCTTAGAAAACATCGAAACCTGGCGGTTTCTATCAAATAATAAAATAATGGCTGGTTTGGATCATTTTTACATGCTTAAAGCCTAAATTGGATGTCTAGGTGTGATTGCTTTTATTATTTAATCGTCTTGAATAACCTATACAGCCTCTAGTTACTTTTTTGCTTGATTTGATTGCTTTGATTTACTAAGTTAACTTGGTTAGTCCTTTAGCTTGTTAATAATGTATTTGGCATGCTTTTGGAAAGCGTTTAAACAATTACAACGTACACATGAGTTGGTTTGGTGATAATCATGTAAGCTTAGAAATACTTTTTAACCTCGTCGACCAGAGTGTCTGGAACTCGATGACCTTTGACCATCTTTGTGGTAAGAATCGGAGCTCGGGCAGAAAACAGAAGTTCTTCGTCTCAATGATACGTATCTATTGGTTTAAACAAGGATCGATTTTGGGTTCAGGGCCTAGTTGGCTTGGCAGATAACAATTGTAGGATTCGAGGCCTGAAATAAATTGCGTTTGACCCCTTACAAAGCCGATTATAAAACTACATCTAAATCCATACACTCAGGGTTAAACGGGGCCCAATTTCGAGCTCAAACGAGCCCGTAAACGCAAAAACTAGTTTTGAACAGATCTAGAATAATCTGGGAATCGATTTTGAAGAAGGGGAAAGACATGAACTTAGCGCCAGAAGGAGTGGCGGCAGCGCCACTCCATAATGGCGGCGGCGCCAGAGCATTGTGGTGTCGGTTCCACTCCTTCCCAGGGGCGCTAGTTTGTTGTTTCTTCGCATTGTTTCCGGCTCAGGATTCATGCGAAATCACTCAAAACACACTTAAAACATACAAGGAATATATTGGAATGAACTGGAATTGATATACGATGCATAAACATGGATTAAACATCGCAAAACATTCTTTTCTAAGATATTTTTGAAGCTAACATGGCAAAAGCATCAACAACGCATAAACATGGCAAATCGAACCTAGTATGCAATCTAAGAAATTTAATCAAACAAAGTCCAAATATATTATACAAAACTCATTGAAACAGCCTAACATACTCCTAGTTAGTTTTTCATGGCAAATACATTAAAAAAAGCAGTTATGGCGATTCATGGCACTTTTAGCAATTTATGATGAAAAACAACATAAATTCCTAAACATGCATTCTAATCACATCGAAATAACAATTCTAGTTAATAAGACATATAAAAGTGATGAGGAATATTAAGGGTCCTCATAAGTACCGTTATGAGTCCTTGACTCGTTTTCTAGTGTTTTGGATGTGAAATCCAGCTTCAGATCAATGCGCTACAGAGTGTCTCTGACATATTGTAGCGTTTCAAGCTTGTTTATTGACTGGTGTTTGTGTGTGTGGGGTTGGGGGGTTCGGCTAGACTAGGTTTTTCCTAGGGTTAGTGTCTGTTTTTGTCGTGCCTGATTACTTACCAGTCTTACCTTAGCTAGGCTATCTACGAGTTCTATTTATAGTGGTGAGATTAGGGTTACGCTTTCTAGAGTCTGTCTTTAATTTGAATTCCTACTGGCTAGAATTTTAGATAGGTAAAAGAGTGTGATGTGATAGGTATGTTAGTGTTAGGATTAGGCTAAACCTCTTTGAATTAATTAAATCGCGTATTAATATTTGTTGGCTAAGTAAAGGGTGTCTAAGAGTTGGTTTTGGTGTCTGAAAATGTTAAAAAGGCTTATGGAAACCTAAGAGTTTAGGTATGGGCAATTTTAGTTCGTCAAAGTTGCAAATTGGCCCATAAACTTCTAAGATATTGCAATTAGTCAAATTTCTTGACTTAGACTACAGATTGTTTTTGGATATTTATTGGCTATATACGGCTAATTACGTTTCTATGCACTTATCACACCTACTTGAATTCAAACAAACAAATCGATAACTCGACACCCAGATGAATTTCTTTGGAAATCATCATTGGACGCTTCAGTCCCTTATCACTTTTTACTTGTCTGAAAAATAGGTGTCTACAGTTGTGCAAGAGAGAGAAAACATAAGTGGGTTATGTAGTGTAAACAATTCACACATGGATAGGGGACTACATAAAAAAAAATTGGACAAAAAATGACTTTTCAACTTATTTTGGTTAGAAACCAGATTTTATCGGTTCAATCCGGTTTTTGACCCGTTTTTTAACTATGAGATTTTTACCCATAATCGGACCAGACACCCGACCGGTTCCCGGTTAAGCTGATCGAATTTTCACAACATTGCATTTAATCTTCATATACTTATAATTATGTTCGGCTGTAGTCCCGATCAGTCAACATCAATAATGATTAAATCTTAATGGCTATATTGAAAATACATTATGCGCCTTCATATTAATTTGATGAATTACTTGTCAAGAAGAATTACAATATATGAGAGAATATATTTATCATACCTAGAATGAAAATCACATAACCGTAGATCAGATACTACATTAAACTCAAACTTTTATGGCACTGGGTTAGGAAGTCAATTCCACTTATATATTAAACATTCTATTTATATATTTTTAATGTGGGATATTCAATAACACTTAATATTCAACAATCTTTCTCTTAAGTGTGATACTCTTTTACATTGGTCGTTCAACTTCACTCTGAAAAGACTGAAACCCGTTCCGGTTGTAGATCTGAAGCCACCTTGTTCACCCAGCCGAACCGGACCCTACGCAAGGGTGACACCCATAAATCGAGAAATGGTCAGTTTTTTTTAGATTTTAACATGAACTTTCAACTTTATCAATTCAAAACAATAACTATCATAAAAGAAAAATCACCTTTATAGTTCTAGAAAATGAGATTAAATAAAACTTCTCTTTAAGAAGATTTTTGTTGTAAAGTTTAGATGTCGCTAAAAAAACCCACGGTGCATGAGTTGAACCCTGAACCCACCTCTATCTCGCCTTCAGCCGTAATACAGCCACCACATCCTGCAACGGTCGACCACCATTCTCAGCATGCTTCATTTCTCTATTTTGAGAATTTTTCAGCTCATTGGTTTTATTCTGATTTGCAACGAGTGTTTGCAAAATACTTAATCCGAGGAAGAGTCATAATTGTACGAAACTTGAATCGTTTAGACCCCAGATTTTGGTTGCTCCATCTTGATCCAAATTAAATAAAGTTTGCATTATAAGGGCCTTCGTATCCAAATTCCTTAAGCCTAAATCCTTGTAAAGGCAGGCTTTTTCTATTCACTAGAAACAAAAGAATCATGAGTTCGTGTCGTCGTTAAGAGATACTTGATTCTATGCTCAGGTTGTGTTTAGTTATTGTTATAGTTAAGGTTTGGGCGTAATTGTTAAGCGTAGCTGTGTACCTGCAAAACCAAAGGATTTTGTATGATTCCTCTTCTCTTTTATGGGGTCCTCATGTTCTTATTAACTTCTTTAATTATAAAGATACAGCCCAGTTCAAAACTTTGTTCCCCACCTTATCAGATTTGTGTTCACTATTTCTAGTGTTCCTCTAATAGCTTGGGAAGAGGATTTCCTTAACCTAATTAGTGGAAAATTAAGGAGTATAATTTCAGTTCATCTGACAATGTTTAGCAAAGAAAGTATAGATTCAAGGTCAGTTATAATTTCAACTCGGCTAATAAATGTCACTGCGATTTTAATATTTCAGTTAAAGGATAATTTTTTTCTATTCATGTGTATAATCTGAAATCCCGGTTACAATGCAAAATTTAACTGGTCAATATAATTGCTCATCATACTTTGATGAAGAAGAGGCTCATATCGGGACCCCTAGCCATTCTGTTGGACATGTCTATTCTGAGAATAGGCAAAAACATTAATGATGATGGCAGTTTTGTTTTCATATGATTCTGTGAACTCCATTAAATCAAAAGCTACCTTCCCGAACCGGTTTTAAAAAACACAACGCAAGAAGCTGAAATCAATCGCAACAAATAGATCAGTGCTCTCTTGCTTGCAAAATTCAAATGTTATACAAGGGGAATCCAGATGGTGTAATTAAAGGATGCATAAAAATAATTAACCTTCTCGTGCAGCTGCGATCGATAAAGTTCTGAAGGTTCAGAAAACATGGGAAACTGGGGTGCACTTTGGGTCTTTTTTCAATGGATAATGAGCAGGAAATTATTTATCTTTTCACTCAGGGAATAACCCAAGGATATTAGGTCACGAACTAGGTCTAATATTTCTCTTTAGCTTCTTTGCAAGGTTTGTTGTTTTGTTTATGTCGATACAACTTAACTATATTTTTTGTAACTGTTGTGGGGGTTTATCATACTCTAGGAAACAAATAACTATTTGATCCGTAGTTTCACAAAAATATCTTTCTTTAGTACTAGCGTCGGTTACAATATATGATTTTAGGTCGTGAGATCAGCTGCTTATTTACGGGAAAGACTTCTGATAGGCAAAGCACCGGGAGAAAGATTCAAATGAGAAAGCAATTTGAATAGGTTCTTATAGTATTGCGGGACATAGAACTTGATTTAATCCAAACAAGAATAGCAATGATTATTCACTTATATCGCCGAGATAAAATTATTCCTGGAATAGACTGAAGCCAGTATATCAAAATATTTGGAATTCTTATCGCCAAAGACATTCTAATTAAGTCTAGATTTTTGATGCCAAAGTGATTTCAACTGTTTGGAAACAGAGAAAAGTTCATTGCATAAAGTAACACGATCTTCACACTCTTGGTTGGATAAAGGTTTTGAAATCTACCGCCACCTCAAGAGCCTGAATCAAAATTTGGAATGATTCAGTTATAGAGTTTAAGTTGCTAAAACTATTAATATTCGAATCTCTGAGGATGCTCTTTAAACCTTAGCTTAATGACAAGATTAGCATTAGGGAATTTGTAATTAATATAACTCCAAGAAGTTTCAACCAGATCACTAAAAGAGGGATTACACCACCAAGCGTTTATTGATTTAAAAATATTTAGACCCCAATTCAAAGAAGCGATAGACTTGAATAGGAGAGGTGAACGGTAGTGTTTGGAGGGATAAGTTTGGGCAATAAGTGAAAGCATTAGCCGTAACAAAACAATTATCAATCCTGGTGCGAGACTTATTGTTATACCAAGTGAACAAATGACCTTGGAGATAAATCTCAGGAAGATTAGAGGAATGGATATATTCCAATATAGTTTAATTTATCTACATGGTGCAAAATCTCGTTGAAATCACCAACCAAAAAACACAACTTGATTGTGGTTGAATATTTGCCCATAAAATTGCCCTATCAGTTGCCAGAGAGCATCTATACGCAAGAAAAAACTAAAAGTTAACCAATAAAAATTTAAAATTGGGACAAATCTAAAGAGAAGAATTAACGGTTCTGGAAGTTACTACAATGTTCCTGTCGCAAATGGAAAGAAGACCTCCTGAAGCATTCAAAGATGGTAAAAAAAACAATAGTTAAGATCTCAATTAGGCCAAAGACGGCAAACAACAAAATCACCGATTAACTCTTTCTTAGTTTCAGTTCTGTTCGAAATAGAATTAAACACAACTTTACCAATCCTGTTCGAAACTGAATTGAACACAGTTTTACCAATCCTGTCGAAACAGAATTAAAACAATTTTACTAATCCTGTTCAAAACAGACTTAAACATAGTTTTACTAGTACTGTTCAAAACAGAATTAAACACAGTTTTATTAATCCAGTTTAAAACTGATATAAAACATGCAAAATTACAATATATAATTATTAAAAACTTTTTAAAAACATTTATTTTTAAATATAATGAAAAAAATAAAATATTTACAAATTGAAAATCAAATATATATTTTAAAATTTTAATAAAAAAATACAAAAACCTAATTTTTTTTTTATATAGAAGTGTACTTTCGGTTTCAACCGTATCGAACCGGATAAATTTTTTTAGGTTTTCACAATAGTCCTTAGATTTAGCACAATATTCAATAGATTTACACCTTCACAATATTCAATAGATTTACACCTTTAATAAAAAGGTAGTTTTCATTGCAAAATTTTCAAGTTGAATAATTTGTTCCATCAAAGAAGTATCGAAGAGTGATAATTTTTTAATTGCCATTAAATCAAATAACTCGGCGATTAAGTATTTATATGAGTAATTAAGCTCCGACACGAATTAAAATTCCAAATGCAACCTATTTACTAATGTAAATGAATAAAGATTTTTTTAGAATTTAATTTCTTTGTATGGAAAAATTAGATAAAGTTAGACTCAAACTTATACTACTACTACTTTAAAATTTGTAAATTCACTAAAATTTAAATACAAGAAACGAAAATGGATTTTAAAACCTAACCACTAACTATGAAGCTTTGATAAAAGTTAAGCTTCGAATTTGCAATAAATATTTTTTTAAAAAACTATTAAGAACTGAGATATGTTGTCGTTTATGTTGTCGTTTTTAAACGTTTTTCTCTCTCTGATGACGTGTCTGTTTCTCTCTGAAATTCTCTCTCGGCGCTAGTTTTTCTTGGACTAACGTACGCCGTTTCTCAATGGGGAAGAGGTTGAAGAAGGGAACGAACTCTAAGGGATCGAAAGTTTTTGATCTGAAGCTGCAGTTAATTGATGAAGTGATTGAAAAAGAATCTCAGGAAGAAGAAGAGCAGGTTCCAAATGTAGATCTAGAACAAGTGAATGAATCTATTGTTGAGTTAAACAAAGCAGTTAGATCTGGGAAGATGGATAATGAGGAAGATAAGAATGGGTATGATTCTGGTAGAGAAGGGGTTGAAAGTGTAAAATCGATGGTGAGTGAGAAGAGTTTGGGTAACGCTCCCAAAATGTTGGAATCCAGAGTCCTACCTGAGGAACATTCAAATGATGTAAGGAAGGAGGGCGAGACGAAAGGGGGAAATGAGAACAAAAATTGGAGATCGCTATTTACTATGAATAGATCCAAGGAGAGTGGGACAAAACTCCATTATCAACCTCCTTCTGTGAGCAATGGTGTGAGAGTTGCGAAGTTCCATTCATCTGAGGTTAATGATGAAGAAAGTAAATGGCAGAATGCCCTGATATGCTCTGTAGTGGGTATGGAACCAAGATTCTTTAGAATGCAGGGATTTGTGATGAGTAGATGGAGGAGTTATGGATTGCTTGAGGTGACTCAGATCAATCCAAAAATGTTTCTGCTACAATTTCAAGATGAAGAGGGGAAGCTGAAGGCCCTTGCTGATGGTCCGTTTTTTTTTTATAGAAGACCAATGGTACTAAAAGAATGGCAGCCTAGAATGACCTTTGAGGAAGATGAATTTATGAGTGTCCCTATCTGGGTACACTTTCGGAAACTGCCATGGGAGTTTTGGACACCGAGTATGTTGGGAAGGATTGCTAGTATTTGTGGCAGACCTATGTATACTGACCAGTGTACAAGTGATCAGTCAAGATTAGCTTATGCCAGAGTTTTGGTTGAAATGGAAGTTTTTGGAGATTTTCCCAGTGAGATAATACTAGAAGATGAGAATGGTGAAAAGTTTACCCAGGATGTTGAATATGAATGGAGGCCTAGTGCCTGTACTAAATGCAAGATTATGGGGCATGAGACTAGATTCTGCAAGGTGGGAGAAACAACACAGAAAACTTGGGTTCAAAAGAAGAAAACTACTGATGAAGGAAGCAGCAAGGAAATTGAAGTAAATCAGGTGATAGAAGTGTTGCAAAACAAAGAAGTGAAAGTCCAGAGGGATGTCAAAAGTACTGAACCTGCTGTAAACAAAGTGATAGAAGTTCAAAAGCAAGCTAAGACACAGATGAGCCAAGTCTCTGTGAATCAAGCTACTTTGAAAGGGAAGGGAAAAACCATTGCTAATACTGGTAGTATAACCACTGGGAATAGATTTGAAGTTCCTGGGGGGTTAAGAGTGGGAGTGATTGGTGATAAAAGGGTTAAAAAGGTTAATATAACCCCTGAAAGGGGAAAATGATTGGCTCTTGGAATGTGAGGGGTATCAATGACCCCATTAAGCATTCAGAGATTAGAAAATGGATTGAGGATAACCATTTATCTCTGATTGCTATCATTGAAACAAGGGTTGGAATGGAGAATGTTGATAGAGTTTGGAGGAATTTAAGGCTTAAAAACTGGAAATTGGTGAACAATAATGACTGTGGACAAAATGGAAGGATTTGGGTTGCTTGCAAGAATGAGGTGCAGTATAGCTTGGTGGCAAAAACAGATCAATACATTTTGGGAGAAATACAGTGTGAGGGTAAGAAGTTTACTTGTACTTTTGTGTATGGTTTAAATGATGCTATAAATAGGAGAGTGTTGTGGAGTAATCTGGTTAGCCAGAGTAGAAATGTTGATAATCCTTGGATTGTATTAGGTGATTTTAATGCAATCATTAAGGATAGTGAGAGATGTGGGGGAAACCTTGCTTGTGTTAATGATTGTGAGGAGTTCAAAAGATGTTTAGAGGAGTCTAAGTTGGTGGAATTGAAATGGAGAGGCAACATGTACACTTGGACTAATAACCAGAGTGGGGATAATAGGATTTGGAGGAGGCTTGATAGGGTGATGGTGTCTGAAAATTGGATTGAATCTTTTGATGCAGAAGTGTGTGTTTTAAGTCAGGGGATTTCTGACCATGCGCCTTTAGTGGTCAAGTTTAATGACCCTGTTGTGAATAGTTTCAAGCCTTTTAGATTTTTCAATCTTTGGGTTGAAGCTACAGATTTTCAGGAGATTGTAATGAATAGTTGGAATGAACAAGTGGAGGGGCACAAAATGTATAGAGTTGTTCAGAAACTGAAAAGATTAAAGAAGGAGCTTAGAAAACTAAACATGAGTACCTTCTGTGATATCTCAACTCAAGCTAGGGAGAAATTGAGAGAAGATCAGGAGAAAGTTCAGAAGAACCCTTTAGATGCAAGAATGCTGGAAGTGGAATTGAGCTCAGTTAATAACCTTAGGAAGTTGCTAAGGCTGGAAGAGAGTTTTTATAGACAAAAGTGTAGGGTTCAGTGGATAGAGCTAGGTGACCTTAACACCAAGTTCTTTCACAAGTCTTTAGTACAAAGACAAGCAACAAACAGAATAACTCATTTGAAGGTAGATGGTGAGATTATTGAGGATAATGAAAGAATTTCTCAGTGTATTATTGAGTATTACAATGAGCTTATTGGGAGACAAAAACTCAGGAAGGATGTTATAAGGTATGATATTATGGAAGAGGGGAGATATGTTTCTGAGGAGGATAGAATCAAATTATGCTTGGAGGTAACAGATTCTGATGTCAAGGATGCTATGTTCAGTATTGGCTCTGATAAGGCCCCTGGAGCAGATGGTTATAGCAGCTTATTCTTCAAGAAAAGCTGGCATATTGTGGGGAGAGATGTTTGTGATGCTGTGAAGGACTTCTTTGTAACAGGGAAGCTTCTGAAACAGGTCAATTCAACTATTATTACTATTATACCTAAAGTAATTAATGCTGAATTGTTAAATGATTTTAGGCCTATATCATGTTGTAATGTAGTTTATAAATGCATTACAAAAATCATTGCCAAAAGACTTAGTGGATGTCTAGATTACCTTGTGAGTAGGTCCCAATCTGCCTTTGTGCCTGATAGGAGAATTAGTGATAATATATTGCTTGCTCATGAACTTGTACACAACTATCATAAAGCTAAGGGGAGGGGTGACTGTGCAATGAAAATTGACTTGAGGAAAGCTTATGACTCAATTCATTGGGATGGAATAGAAGAGGTGTTATTAGGCTTGAGGTTTCCTGAGAAATTCATTAAGTGGATTATGGTGTGTGTGAGGACCCCTACATTCTCTGTCATGATCAATGGGAAGCCTGAGGGGTATTTTCAGGGAGCCTGTGGTGTGCGACAGGGGGGCCCAATGTCCCCTTTGATTTTTGTACTGGTAGTGGAATATTTGTCTAGGACTTTCAGTAAGATATGTGATAGTAACTTTGGTTACCACTATGGTAATAAAGAGATGAAGAAAAAGCACTTATGTTTTGCAGATGATCTGTTTGTGTTCTGTAAATGCAAAATGAATAGTGTGAATCAGATTGTTAGAGCCCTGAGTCATTTCCATGATGCTACTGGTCTTGAACTAAATGTAAATAAAAGCTGTATTTACTTTAGTGGGGTGGAAGAGAATATGAAAAAAGACATTATTGATGAGATTGGGTTTAAAGAAGGGAATCTTCCTGTTTGTTACCTGGGTGTGCCTTTGATTAGTAAGAGACTTACTAGAGAGGACTGTTGTAGATTGGTGGACAGAATAACCAATAGAGTTTCTCACTGGACAGTTAGACATCTGACTTATGCTGGGAGATTGCAACTGGTCAATGCTGTACTTTTTAGTATGCATGTATACTGGAGTACTATGTTCATTCTGCCTTTAACTGTAATCAGAGAGGTGGAGAGGATTTGCAGGAACTTTCTTTGGAAAGGCAAAACTGAATCTAGTAAGGGAAATATGGTGGCTTGGGATGAGGTATGTAAAAAGAAGTGTGAGGGTGGATTAGGTGTTAAGAATATGATTCTGTGGAACAGAACAGCTATCATGAAGCATGTGTGGGAGTTAGTAGCTGTAAAAAAGTCTCTTTGGGCCAATTGGGTGATAAAGAATAAGTTGAGGCTCATGAGTTATTGGGGTATCACAAAACCTTTGATAGCTAGCTGGAGTTGGAGGAATATGGTGAAAATCAGAGATGAGATGAAGCAATGTTTTGAGTATACACTGGGAAAAGGAGACTTGTCGTTTTGGTTTGATCCATGGGTTAATGGAAAGTCTATCAGTGATTTATATCCTAGCATTTCAATTGAAGACTCAGATATTGCTAGGAATGCAAAAGTGAAAGATCTGTGGAAGAGGGGTGGGTGGTGTATTCCTGACCCTTTTGATGAACATACTGAAGAAGCCTGGAATATGATTAGAGAGAACTTCTATGTGCAGGAGGATTGTGATGATTGTATAAGGTGGAATCCAAATAGAAGTGGTATTTTCACTATCAAGTCTGCTTAGGAATTCTTTAGAAGCCATTACAACAAAGTCACCTGGTGGAAAATCCTGTGGATTCCTGGATATGTGCCTCGTCACAGCTTTGTAATGTGGTTAGCAATGAAGCAGAGGCTAAAAATAAGACATAAGCTAAAGAAGTGGGGCTGCATTGATTTTGATACTTGTGTTTTCTGCAATAGCAATGTTGAAGACATTGAGCATTTGTTTTTCAACTGCTCCTTTTCTCGAGTTGTGTTTCAAAAGGTGATGAAGAATTGCTTGATTAATAGAGAGATGGAATCATGGAGGAGGGAAGTCTCTTGGTTCAGCAAGAAAGCCATAGGGAAGAATATCTTGGCTAGACTGAGGAGAATTGCTTTGGCCTGCACTGTTTATAACATCTGGAAAGCCAGAAACTGGATGATTTTCTGCAATGAAGTTTTGACTGTGGAGGATGTGTATAGATGGATTAGACAGGAAGTACTCATGAAGATGTATATGAGAAGATGCAATTCTAGTTTATTTTTGAGGCTTTATCAGAATTGGCAATCTTGTAGCCTATCTGATTGATCAAAACTTGTTTGTATAGTTGTTTGTGCTTAATATAATCTCGGTTTTTACCAAAAAAAAAAAGTGAAATCAATAAATAATTTACCTTACTAGAAACAAATAATCAATACAAACCAAAAATTTGTTGATAGGTTTTAATGTAGCAAATACTTAATGTTTCTAACCTTAAAACATTACAAATGAATATGGCATAGTAGACGGAAAAATTACCGAATTTTATTTTTTTCAATAGCACCCCGACCTTGTAAGACGGTCGATTTTACTCTATTTTGTATTTTTGATTTTCAATAGCACTCCGATCTTATAAAACAATCAATTTTATCCTATTTCGTATTTTTGACTTTCAATAGCACCCTAAATCATCAAATTGAACTCTTTTCTTTAGGACTTATTTGAAGTTTTGTTTTTAAGTTAAATGACTTGTTGAATTTGTCCAAATAAAAAAAGTATAATTGACCCTTACATTTAGTTGTTTTTAATATTTTTATTCTTATAGTATTAAAATCATCTAATTTTTCAATTTAGGGTGATATTAAAAGTCAAAAATATAAAATAGCGTATAATTGACCGTTCTATAAGGTCAGGGTGCTATTGAAAAACAAAAGTAAATTTCGGTAGTTTTTCAGCCTATTAGCAAATGAATATGTATTTATACTTAACTAAAATCCCTCCACTTTGCACTTTTTGGTGAAAGTTTTTATGTGCTGAGAAGGCCTAATTTGCGACCGCTAACTATCTCTATGTCTAAAATTTATAATGGCTAGTGAAAACGTGTCTAGTCACACCCCAAGGTCGGGGTGCTGTTGAAAGTCAAAAATATAAAATAGGGAATAATTAACCGTTTTATAAGGTCGTGGTGGTGCTATTGAAAATAAAAAGTAAATGTCGGTAGTTTTTCATACTATTATCAAATAAATATATATTTATACTTAACTAAAATCCCTCAACTTTGTATTTTTTTTGGTGAAAGGTTTTATGTGCCGAGAAGGCCTAATTTGCGACAGCTAATTATCTCTATGTCTAAAATTTACAGTGTCCTTCTAATGCTTTAAGTGTCGGTAGTTTTTCACATCCCTAAGACTCTTCTTAGCAATTTTTTGATTTGATCGAGACAAAGTTTGTATCGTGAAGGTTGCGGTTCGCCCCAACGAACCCTTGTTCATGCCGCAAATCATAAGATTCGTCCTCGCGAGAATTCTTATCTAATTTTTAATTTTGGAAATTTGAATTTCTATTAGAAGGGTCCTTCGGATGCTTTAACTGTTCTACAATGTTCTTATATATTTATAAAATGGAATTATAATATTTTTTATTGATTGTCATAGTTAAAAGATGGAGGAGCGACAGAAGCAACCTAACCCTAATGGCTCTTCTAGCCATGAAGAAGCATGGAAAGGGAACGGTACAACCTTGTTAATCTCATCTAAGACACCGACGGACATCAACTACTAGGAATCTAATTTATTTTGAGAACTCTCCTCGTACTTGGAGATATCATGATCTCGAGAAGGTTTTTGCACGTTATGGAGTTATTGGTCGTGTTTCACTCCACTAAACTCTCAAGGAGGAATTGCACCTTTGGATTCTTTAGGACAGATGGGGTCAAGGATTTGCAATGGATTCTTAGCTAATTGAATATGATTGCTATTGGGAAATTCAAATTAAGGGCTTTTCGTTCTAGGTTTCAGAGAAGAAGACTGTTAACCCTAAACAAAACCCTAATCCATCTCCTTTGGCTAAACAGACTCCTACACGTACTGTTTTATTGTCGGCGTTAAGGGATAAACGGTCATACAAGGATGCTATATCCAGAATGGTTTCAACTGCAGAACAAGGACCATTAAAGGCAGCAGACATGAAACTTGTAATTCCTAACGAGAATATTATCCTTGAAACTAATGATTGGATGGCAAAATCAATCGTTGCCAGGGTTGTTGATATTAGCTTTTTTTTGAAAGCAAAAGAATTCTTGTGCAATCAAAGCTTAGCTTTTCAGAATGTGAGTTTGATGGGTGCCAACCAAATTTTGATAACCTTCGATTCGGTCTTTGGAGCGGTTAAGCTTATGGAGATTATAGGACCCTCGTTCTCGGATTACTTTCAATCATATTGTTGGACAAAAGATTTTAAACAATCTTTTTCGAGGCTCGTTTGGGTCTCGGTCTTGGGTGAACCGCTATACCTTTGGTCTACTGAGGTTTTTATGAGTATTGGAAATTGCTGTAGGGAGGCTATTACAGTCGATCTTGGTGATCGTCATGATGTTGGTTATGTTTTGGTTTCGAGCAATTGTCGCTATATTAATCATTCGATGGAGGTGTGTATTGGCGATATTTCACGAATGGTTTATGTGGTCGATAGTGAGAGAGCTGTGAAGTTTGATAGCCCGGCTATGATTTTGTATAGGAGGAACATCAGAAGATACATCAGAAGAGAGTTTTGTACCAAACTCGATACAGGAGGTTGAGAATGGCGATCTAAGCAATGATGTACAGGTAAAATTTGATGCTACTATGCAGGTAAAATCTAATGTTGTTGCTGTGTCATCTTCTAAGGTTGCAGCCAGAGGTATTTCTGTTACCTTATCACATGAGATTCCAGCAGCTCATAGGAATAGTGATGGGATTAGTGGCCTTGAGTTTATGCTTTTAAAATCAAGAAACATGGATTATAAGAAGAGGGCAAATTCAGGAGGTTATGATTTTAACAAACATTTACGCAAAGAGCAGACTTATGAGTTGAAAAATAAACTTTTCTTGCATGACCATGCAAGAAATCACGTTTCAAGTATTGTGAAGGATATGAAAACTGGGAGAACACTTCAAACTAATGTTAACAATGCATTAACAGATTCTGATCTTCCAATCAGAAATTTGTTACATGACTTACAGAAGGTGGCAGCAGTTACGGAAGAGGATCTTGATCAGAGTTTAGCAGCAGGCGATTCCAGTACTGTCAGAGGAGAAGATGATGGTCTGGAAAAGCTCGTTGTGGGAGCTGAAAGAGAGGTTTCAGATCAGGTGGATAAGGGTGATTCGGAGATGGTTACTGATCAGAGTTCAGCAACGATTGTCTTCAGCACGATCAGAGGCGAAGTTGAGAGTCAGAATACAATTATTGTAGGATCTGGAAACCAAGTTTCAGACCAGTTAGCCAAGCTGGTAGAAATTACAAATAATGATGACCAGATTATAGAGAAACCAGCCACAAGGAAAACGAAATTGCTGACTACTCAGGGAGATATTGTTTCATTCACGACGTCTACAGATCATTTGCAGGAGGATATCTCAGACTCCAACGTAGAAAATGTGAACTGGGAAAATGTCATAGTAAGAATGGATACTGGGTTCTCTACTCCGGAAGAGGAAGTGGACAAAACTTGGAAAATTTGACATGACCTCGGTATATTCAAGAGAGAAACAAGATCAGCGACTCTGAAAAAGCTAGCTAACAACCTGGTCGTGAGCAGGAAGCGTCGTCATGTTTGAGATTTTTCATTATCAAGGTTTCTTACATTTCTATGTCAAGTCCGCTTTTCATTTGTTTCATGGAACTGTAGGGGTGGTATTTCTTTCCCGAGTAAACAGAATTACATCTGGAATATAGTTTCTAAGCATAACTTGACTTCTTGGGTTTATTAGAGTCAAAAAGAGAAGTTCTTGACGATTTTCTAGTTAGAAAGCTGTGGCCTAATCTGGATTTTAAATTCGATTGGGTTGCGTCTATGGGTTCCTCGGGTGTTCTTCTTTTAATTTGGAACTCTGCTGTGTTGTGTAACGTTAGTACTACAGAGGGTTATAGATGTATTGCCATGGATTTTGTGTTTCAGAATATATCATGTCGTCATATTCTTATTTATGCTAGCAATAATGCTACGAATAGATTATTGTTTTGGCAGGAACTTGGCCCTTTATTGCATTGTGCAGGTACGGTTACCATTAGTGGTGATTTTAATGAGACTATCCATCCAGAGGAGAGGTTGAACAGTGTGGGGTACTCTCCTTCTATATTGGCGTTTGGTGAGTTTGTGAATAATTCAGAGATGCTTTATTTACCTCTCCAGGGAAGATCATACACTTGGCAGAATTCGTATTCTAGATCACGCATAGATAGGTGTCTGATTTCAGCCGATGCCGGTGTTCAATGGCCTTTTATGTCACCCACAGCTCTGCTGGGTAATCATTCCGATCATGTTCCTTTACTTTTTTGATCTGCTAATGCCTTTGACTGGGATCCAAAGCCTTTTAGATCTGTTGATGCGTGGTGGGAATATGAGGATTTTAAAAAATTTGTTTCAGACAACTGGGTTTCAGCCTGTGAGAAATCATCAGATCTCACGTCTAGGCTTCGGGAACTTCGGGCCTCCATTAAAGGTTGGAATCAGAATGTGTTTAGAGACCAAAACAAGAGGATTAAAGATCTGTCTGAGGAGATTTTTCAGAAAGAAGCACAGGTGGATGTCAATTTATGTTCGGAGGAGAAAAGAATTGTTATTGGTAAACTTAAAGCTGAGCTATGGGAGGTGGAAAAAAGAGTTCAATCAATTTGGGTGCAAAACTCTAGACTAAACTGCAGTACAGCTGGCGACCGAAATACAAAGTTCTTTCATAGTGTTTCTTATAAACACTACAAGAATAACCATATCTCTTCAATCCGAGTAGAGGATGCTACCTACACTGAACTGAGTGATATTCAGGGTTATATAAGAGTTTTTATTAAATCCTTATACGGTCTGCAGACTGTGGTGAACTTTGATCTCTCTGGGTTTTCTTTTGAGAAGATTACTGAGGAACAAGCAAATGGGTTGATGAGTCCTTTTAATGAGGAGGAAATTTTCAAGGCTCTTTCCTCCTGTGGTGAGCGAAAGGCTCCTGGGCCAGATGGGTTCAATTTTTACTTTTACAGACGAGCATGGCGTTTCATGAAAGATGTTATCCGAGGTTTTTTTGAGGACTTCCGTAGTTCTAGTTTTTTTACCTAAAGTAATAAACGCTTCATTCATGGTCTTGGTTCTGAAAGTTGTGGGCTCAGCGGACGTCAAAAACTATAGACCAATTAGTTTAGTAAATGGCCTTTTTAAGCTACTCTTTAAGACTTTGTCCCTGAGATTAGCGCCTTTACTAACTAAAGTTGTTTCGGAAAGCCAACATGCCTTTCTTAAAGGTAGGAGTATTTTGGAGTATTCCATGATTGCCAATGAACTTGTTCATCTGGCAACAAGAAGAAAGGATAGACTACTTGTTTTAAAGCTTGATTTCCATAAATCTTGTGACAGTATTGACTGGACTTATTTGTTATCGGTTTTGAGGTGTATTAATTTCCCAGATAAATGGCAAGAATGGATGTTGGCTTGCCTGTCTACGGCGACTACTGCGGTCTTAGTTAATGGAAGCCCTGTAAACCCTATCTCTCTGAGAAGAGGTGTTAGGCAAGGAGACCCAATTTTGCCTTATTTGTTTGTTGTTGCAGTAGAAGGTTTGAAGCGCATTCTTGATAAATCACTTCTTTGGGTTTTACACAAGGATACCGTTTTTCTGATGATCATGCACCTATATTGTTGCTCCAGTTTGCGGATGATACTTTGATTTATATTCCCTATGATACTGTTCAACTTCAGAATCTTACTAGGATTCTTCGCTGTTATGAGTTGATTTCTGGGTTGACTATTAATTTCCATAAGAGCTCCATTATGGGAATTAATACTTCAGAAGCTGATCTCTTGTTGGCTGGAAATTCAGTTGGTTGTAAAGTTGATTCTTTTCCAATTAAATATTTGGGGCTTCCTTTAGCTGATAAAAAGCTACCTCTAAGTACTTGGGACCATGTAGTGGAGCGTTTCAAGTCTCGTTTAGCTTTGTGGAAAGGAAATTTATTTTCTCCAACGGGCAGATTAATTCCTATTAAATCTGTCCTCTTTAGTGTTCCGGTGTACTATATGTCTGTTCATAGTATGCCAGTCACGGTGTCGAAGAGATTGGAATCCTATATGATTCGCTTTTTGTGGAAAGGAGATATCTCAAACCGGGTACTTAGCAAAGTATCATGGGAGAAAGTTTGCCAAGATTATGATAACGGAGGATTGGGCATCATTAATCTTCAAACGAGAAACAAAAGCCTTCTATTCAAATGGGTGTGGAAGCTAAGGCTTAACACAGATTGTTCGTCTTGGTCTAATGTTATTTCTGCTTCATCATCTATTAACGATTGGGATTGTTTGCATTATGGGAATTTGACAAAATTCTCATTCATTTGGAAGGGGATCCGAAAGTCTTGTTGCTTGGATGAAAATGCGTGGAAAATTTTCATTGAAAATATTAATTATGATGTGGGTGTGGGTAATTCTATCTCGATTTGGAATGATAAATGGATGGCGAATGACCCGGCAAAGCTTTTATTCCATCATCTCTACGTTCTTTCGAATCAGAAACAGGCTTCTATCAATGATATATGGGTTTACAGCTGGAGATGGAAGCGTCGTGTAAGGGGTTCAGAGTCTTTGCTGCTTCAGTCATTCCAAGCTTTACTCAGTAGACTTGATAGCACGGCTGTTCGGAAGGACGAGGTTTAATGGAACTCATCATCTGGTCTTTTTTCCTCAGGCTCTTTTTGTAAGGCTATTACATGTAAAGTTAGGTTTAGACATATAGTGAATCAGACTCAGCATGGCTGGGCTCCTCGACGTGATGAACATTCTACTGCTGATGATCGTCCTGCCCATGGGTTTTTTTGCACACAATCAGGCCATTGTTGCTGCTTATATTCAGGTCGATATTGTTGTTGTTAATCAAGCCGGTATAGGTTCTGCTAATCAGCTGGGAGTTGCTGGTTCGTCATCAGTTATGGGAGATATTGCTGATGTGTTGTTACCTATCACATCTGGTGCACTGTTGACGGGTACAACTGGAAATGGGGGACGCACATCTACAAATATGCGGGAGCTGCTGCAGAAGTTGAAGATGATGGAAATGATTTTCCTGATGTAAATCGGACCGGATCTTATGTTTATACTACCGCAAGAGGTGTTGCGGCAAGGGAAGCAGTGGGCAGCTTGAATCACTTATCTACATGCAGAAATTTGGAGGTAAGGGTAATACACCAAGAGGAGACAATTTCAGGTACGCCGTTTAAGCTCGTTTGGAAATCATTAGTTGCTCCACATATTAAATTCTTTGTTTGGTTAGCTCTTCACAAGGGAGTCCCATCGCTTGAGTTTTTAGCACGTCGGTCTATTGTTCGAGTAGAAAATTCTCTTTGTTCTATTTGTGGTGTAGTAGAAACACAAGACCATATTATTATTCACTGTGAATTTTGCTAGAAGTGTGTGGTGTGGTATTCTTCAAAAACTTAATTTGGTCTGGATTTTCCCGGAAATTTTGAGGATTTTATGGTACAATGGCATAGCATTATTCATAGAGGACAATACTCGCAGCTATGTGAGATCCTATGATTTCTGACAGTTTGGGCAATATGGAAGTGCAGGAATGGGAGGATTTTTTTGCAGTCTACAATTTCCAAGGAGGCAATTATTTTTAATTGCTTTACAGGGGCGGTTTTTCAATATAAAATTTGTAATAGGAATTTTAACTACTCTAGTTTGGATGTTTTAGAAATCCAACATATATTCTGTATTCGGAGTTTTGACTGTTTTTAACCATTGCTCCATTCCGTAGCCTCTAGTGTGCCCCTTGAGTGTGCCACTTCTTGTGCGAAAGTTTAGAGACTTTGGTTCCGCCATTTTTTGGCTTTTAATACATATTATATTCATAAAAAAATTTAATAAAATAAAATGTCAAAGTCCAATAATGTTCAGATTCAATAGATATTCACGTATAAGAATGTGCTAAAATTTAATAAAATTAGTGTGTGGCTTCTTCTAATAAATTGTACTTTTGGATGGATTCTGGTTTTTACCCTTTTTCTTAAATATGCACAACTATAGCATTTGTTTATTTTCCATTGTCAACTTGTCACTAATGCATAATTCAGCAAATTACAGTGCAGGATTGGTCATCTCCACTAGAAAAAAAAAACCGGAGGCAATGAAATATAATTGAATGAAAGTCTGAGTGTTTATCGCACACAACATATATGCTATGTTATTTTTATAACAAATCAATAAATATTTGCGGTGGAGACTTTTTATTTATTTTTTATTTATTTATCATTAAACATTTACATATAACTAACATCTTATTTGTTTGTTACACAAATAACGTGTCGCAGCGACGGATTTACATATGGGCCAAGGGGGTCACTGGACCCCCCTGGATTTTGTTTTCTTCTGTTTTTAGTTACTAATAGAGAGTGTCCTATTAATTAGTACTACTAATTAACTACTATAAAGAAAGGAACCAACAATAAAAAAGGATTGCCATATTATAGACCATAAAACTACAGCATAACTTTTTTATTGTATTTAAAATCAACAAATACAAAAAGTTCATTTCATTGCAAATAAATATTCCATAATTTTACCATATATGATAGGTTTACATAATAAAAGATCATAATTTAATTAAAAATACTAATTAAATATACAAATAAATATAAATTTTATTATTTACAATTTTTTATTCTAAAAAAGTATAAACTCAAAATAAAAAGTAAAAATATTGCTTTTTATTTTTAAATGTTATATGCAAAAAAATCAAATTACGTTCATATATCAAAATGATAAAAATAACTAAATAACGTAATTGTAATTATATTTATTTAATAGTTAGTAAATCTTCGAATTGGTTTTTTAGTATGTAGAGTTTTTTTTGAAAAAAATATATTAAACTCATCATGTTGTTCAAATATCATCTTTAAAAGTCAATTTGAGGTCGATTTAGAAAATATATACTCTGATCTATGATTATAACCTAATATAATGATTCTTATATGATATGAGAAAAAGTTCGTAGAGCTTATTTATAAAAAAAATTGTCAACCATGTCGAAAGATTAATACGGCATAAATTAAGAGCATCTTTGATGAAATATCAACTTTAATTAGAATACACAATTATAAAATTAATACAAGATTAGAATATATTTCTATTAATTTATTGATTTTTAATCATAAAAGTTTATAAATTTTAATTTAGAAATATATGTTTAATTTTTTATTTTTATTTTTATTTTTATTTTTAATTTGGACCCCCCTGACAGAAAAGTCTGTATCCGTCACTGACGTGGCGCAACCGTTGTGTTGTATAATTATTCTGAAAGTTTGAGCATAAATTATGCAAAAGGATTATCATTAATACGCATACCAAATAAACCTAACAAAAATAGTACTCCCTCCGTTCTTTTTTAGTTGTCCATTTAGCCAATTTTATTTGTTTACAAATAGTTGTCCATTTAGTAATTTCATGTGATATTAGCTACTTATCTTCTAAGTTTACCCATCCCTAATAAATGACCCTATGTTTTAATTTAAAAGGCATTTATTAACTAATAGGGCTATATTAGTATTTTTCTTTATAAATTAAGACAAAAGAAGCACTATCTTGGTATGTGCAATATTGGCTAAATGGACAACTAAAAAAGAACGGAGGTAGTATGTGCTATCAGTAATCTAGCTAAAATATTCAATTTGATTGCATAAAAACATTTATCGGAAACCGCTATCCAAAGACTAACAAATTATTGACCAAGGTTAGACGTGTGTAGGATCGGGTATATTTTAGAGTAAATTATTTGAACCCTTCATATATATCATAAATTACACTTTGATCTCTACTGTTTGAAAACTAAATGATATAACTCTTCATATTATTTTCGTCGAGAATTTTGTCTTTCCAGTTATTTTTAATGTTAGTCAACTTAGTTAAAGGATAAAATAAAAAAAAATTGCATTTCAACCCTTTAACCTACAATTTTGATATATGTAAATAAAAATAATATTATTATGAAATTTAGTTAGTTAACGGTTTTAATTTAATTTTAAAATTTTAATTGTTAGTTTTTTAGTTTTAAAAACTAAATAAAATAAAGCTATTGAAAAAATTAAATTTTAAAAATATAAAAATAAAAGAAATAAATAAATTAAATTTATTAAACCATTAAATTTTATAAATTTATAATTTTAATTTATATTTGTAACATTGATAAGTGTAGGGTTTTTGACGGATCTGTGCCTACAAGGCTTTAAAAATTCCGAATTTGTGCCTGTTTGAAAAATAATTCCATTTTAATGTCTGCCCCACACAATCCGCAATCTAAAATCGCGAATTGCGTGGTGATCTGCGATCCAACACGTTAATTACTCCAGAGGAGTAATTAACAAGCAGTAAATATAATCCACAATTTAAAATCGCGAATTGCATTTAATAGATTCCCAGCCAATGGCAGGGAATCTGGTGACCGTTTGAAGTACATGCTTCCAACGGTCGAATTAATTGCAATCCGCAATCTTAGATTGCGGTTTGCAATCTATAAATAGGGGCACCCAGCCCCCATTTTCTTCACACTCATTATTTTTCAAATCGATTTCTCAAATAGATGTAATTTTTCTCTAAAATGGATGTAGTATTTTGGAGCGGTTTTGAAATATTTTATTTTCATAGCGGTATTATTGAAAACTTATTTCGGAGTGGATTATTTTTCTTTAGCACTATTCAAGGATTACAAGAGGTGAGTTTACTTTTCATTTTAATTGTTATATTAAATTAGAAATATAATAGGTTAATATACTTGTATATGTTAGAATTTTAATTATCTATTAAATATTTGTATTTTTTAAAAACTACTAGGTGTTGGTATAATTTATTATTATGTCATATTTTTCAATTATTTTAATATTAATAAAAATAATAGGTGTTATTATAGTTTATTCAAATTATAATTTGGAGAAATATCAAATATGTTGATTTTTATCAAAAAAAAAATAGCAAAAAGTATGGAAAATTAGGTTTAGGAAAATTGCTAAAATGATTTTATTTAATGAATTTGAAAATTTTATAAATTAAAATAAGTGTGATGTATATTTATTTTGACGAAATTTGTAGCAATGGCGACTATAAACCTATCGTTTATGATATGGTGGATGACCGCAAGGTAAGCTCTCCGGCTGGAGTATAATAACAGAGCGGCCGTCGGGTGGATATGCCAATTATCGATAGAATGAATTTTGAAGATTGAAGAATATGTGTATAAGGGCAGTCGCTACAGACTCGGAAGTAGAGATTACGAAAATCTACTTTCAACTTCCAAAAGTTGAAAGTGGTCGTATAATCTCCTACTCGTTGTACTTAGTGGAAAACAACGAGAATTCTAAGAGAGACGATGCGGTACCGAGGCCTTGATACTTTAGAATTTTACATGGAGTACCGTACTGTCGTTTGTAACGATGTTTCTGTGGACCAGTTAGTTCTAAGTGAATCAAGTGGGTCGGATAAAGGCAGTGATGAAGATGAAGATGAAGATGAAGAGGATTTTTTTGGCTGCGAGGAAGAGGTAGAAGAGCAAGAGGATTGCAATGACCATGTTTCACATTCGGATTCTAGAGAAAACACAGTGTATCAATCACAACTCCCAGAATGTTTTAACCGTGTGAATTTGGATGATTTTGATGTTGCACCAGATTCTATTGAGAACCTTATGTGGAATCTTGGGATGGAGTTCGAAATTGGGATGATCTTCCCATATCGTGATTCTGTTCAGGCATGTGCTACTGCTTATTCTAATCAAAATGGAAAGGAGCACAAGAGTCACCGGACAACCAACTTTACTATTGTGTTGGTATGTAGTCATTATCCTAGTTGCAAATAGTGGTTGCGTGCAGCTCTGCTTCAAGAAAATCATGCGTGGACATGCACAAAATATAACGGGCCACACACGTGCAATCAGCTGGTGCCAAATGCTAACCATAGAAATTTTGGGACACGAGAAATTGTCAAATACGTGTGGAGGCAAGTGGTGGAGCAGCGTGACATACGCGTTAATACCCTTATTGTCGACATTTGGTATGAACATAGAGTGAGGCCTCCATATAAAAGGACATGGTATGCAAAAGAGAAGGAAATCGCTTCCGTTTAGGGGGACTGGTATGAATCGTTCGGAGAATATGATTCACGTAAATCCTGGTTCATTATGGTATGCCAAAGGTGTGTATTCATGTTTAACGGTGAGTTTTACCATTTATATTATAACTCTAATAATTTCCACATAGGCGATGATGTTTACATTAACGGGATGCTTCAGCCGAATATTAGAACGTTCGTCAGAATATTTTGGACTTTCTTCCCAATGGTTGCTGGATTTTAGTTTTGCAAACCTGTTTTATTCGTCGATGGGACCCATTTGCATGGGAGATATAAAATGACGATGTTGATAGCGTCAGCGGTTGATGGAAACAGCCATATAATTCCACTAGCGTTCGCAATTGTGGAATCCAAAAATACTTGGTAGATAAAAATCAAGCTGAAGCCTACTAGCATAGGACAAGCACTTAGTAGACAAAAATTTAATTATTTTTGTGATCCTATTCATAATCCCAAAAAACTGCTCCATAGACAGCTTAGAAAAAATTAAAGATAACCCAAGATACGTAAATGGGAGCTTCCCTTCCTGAAAACCCAAAATGTTGAGAATTTTCCTCTTACTATCTCCATTTACTCCATTAAAATACACAAAACTTTTAAGAAGGTTAGGGATTAGACCAGAAGACTTAGAGAAATTAACCAGGGACTCTTTTAGAATTCTGATAGACTTCAGATCACCATTGCAGAACATAAAGAGGTTATCAGCAAAGGCCAAGTGACACAGCTCCATATTTTTACAGTTTTTATGGAAATTGAAACCAGAATCCTGATAGGAGTAGAAATACTCCTATTTTCTATGTCGGTTTTGGGTCTTCTAATATGCTTTTATTGTTATAATTGAGCTATTTTGGGTCTTATTATGTGTTTTAGTATTTCAGGTTAAATACATGGAGATTAATGAGTTTTGGGTGTAATTTGAGCATTCCGAAAGTTTCCGAAGCAAAGAGACGCCGAAAGCACATTCGCAAACCTAAAAATCTGACCCCGCTGCACTAATTGATAAATTTGGACCAGTTTGATACTTACAATGAATTTGTGTTCTTCATAAGAAATACAGTAGACATCTTAAGCTTTCCAGGGGTTCAAGAACCAACTCATTTGGAGATTTTTACATTGACTTATGAAGTTTTCAAGTCAGTGTTTGTGCAGCAGAAATAGTGTTTCTTTCAAGACAAACTTTTGTGCATGTCTCGATCGAGAACCTCACCTTCTCGATCGAGAAGCAAGGAAAAAAATGGCAGAGAATTGGGAAATCTTGCTTCTCGATCGAGAAGCTGACTTTAATGAAGCTTCTCGATCGAGAAGTGAAGAAAACTCAGAAAAAGTCCAAATTTCGAGTTTAGAGCTTTGCTTGGAACATTTCCTTATTAAGCCCAACAAAGTTTGTACTAGAATGTTATATATTTCCTCTTTTGCTTTTTCTTATATAAGGCACCTTATCCCTCAACTTTAGGGTATCACTTATTATGTAACAACACTCTTAGTCATTTTTTAGGAGTAGAATAGCTTAGGGTTTTGTGCCTCCATAGTTTCCACCATTGTTGGTGCTTGGAAGCTTTTATTGCTTTGTAAGAACAAGATTTACCTATTGAATACAAGCTTTTATCTTTGATTCTTCAATGTCTTCTTTATGATTTATTGTTCTTCATTTCTATTTAAGGTAATCATTCTCACTTTTGTTATGTTAATTAATTTTTGCTTAGTTGTTGCTTTAACTTTAATCATGAGTAGCTAAACTCCTAGTCTAGGGGTTGTTATGATTGCCATGTTTAATTGCTAGATGATTGGTTAGGATTGTATGGGTTAGGGTTTTGTTGTGTTTATTAGTCTTAATGCCTAGATTAAGTTAGCCTCTTAATCTTTGATTAGTGAGGGCGAGAGTTAACTAATCAAATCGACCTAGTTAAGCATCAGTTTAAGACCTAGATGCACGAGAGTGATTTAGGGATTTAGCGGTTGTTTGAGTTTGCGGATTAATCGGATTGATTGATGTAGTCGACATTCAATTGCGCGAGAGTGAGTTGGATTTTGACTTATTAATCAATTGTCGGTTCTTCGACTTCCGGCTCGAGAGAGCGGATTCGGATACCTTAGAATGGCTTGACCCGAACCAATACCCCTATACTCGACCTATCTACCTAGGAATTGCTTTGGCATGATTACCAACCCTTAGGTGCTTTTAATTATAGTTTTTAATCCGTTAATCAATTAGTTGTTAAATTGTTGTTGCTTTTAGTTTATTTATTATTGCTTGAGTTAATTTCCGTAGTGTTAATCAAAACCAATCACTCATTTGCTATCCGAATAGAATTTCAAGATCGACTTCGCTCACTTTAAACCTCTCATCCTTGTGGGTTCGACAACCCGGACTTAAAGTCCAATTTATTACAAGTTGGCATTTTAGCCAACAAATCCCTTCTAGTGTTGATGACAGGAGACCTTAAGAGGTAGTCTATACACAAGACAAAAATCAGAGGGGATATGGGATCACCCTGCCTAAGCCCCCTTCCCCCATCAAATTGGCCAGACACTTCCCCATTTATCTGAATAGAATACTTCACAGTTCTAATACAAGACATAACAATCATAATAAAATCCCTAAGGAACCTAAGGCCAATTAAAATTTTCTCAATGAAGTCTCACTTAATGGTATCATAAGCTTTATGTAAATCAATATTCAGAGCACAAGAATTACCCTTATTCTTATGATAGTTTCTGACTAACTCATGAGTCAAGAGGATATTATCAAAAATATTTTTGCCTGTAACAAAACCAGACTGGCTAGCACTAATAATTTTGCCTAGAATCATAATAAGCCTTTTAAAAATGACTTTAGAGATTATTTTATACATGACATTGCAACATTAAATGGGTCTATAATCACTAATATTTATAGGAGGATCAGTTTTACGAATAAAGGAAATAATTGTGGAGTTGAGCTAACAAAGTATTTTACCTGAATTCTGAAAAAAAATTGGCCTGAATGATGTCTTTCCCTATTATACTCCAAGATTTCTTGAAAAAAGCACTCCCAAAACCATCAGGCCATGGAGCCTTGTCACCATTAATGCCAAACATAGCTGCTCTAATCTCCTTATCATCAAAAGGAGCATTTAAATTATCTCTATCATCATCATTAAGGACATACCCAACGTTAAAAACATTAGGATTAACATTACTTCTCTTCTGCAAAGGAGAGCTCAGGGTCATCAACAACATTTCCATATGCATTATTGATCTTCACAATCCTTTCCTTGCATGTCTTTGCTTGAATAATCTATGATAGAACTTAGTATTATAGTCTCCCAACTTAATCCACATCATTTTGGACTCTTGCCTTAGGATATTTTCTTCCCAGCTAAGCATTTTATTGAAATGCTTAGAAAGAGCTCTCTCTTCATCCTGGAGGTCAGAGTTAAAAGGGTCAGCCTGAATATCAGATTGCAGTTTGTTTAACATGTTCCTGATCTTGTCAACTCTCACAAAGATATCATTGATTTCATCTCTGTTAAGCATTTTTAACTCTTTACTAAGCATCTTTAACTTCTAATAAATTTGACACACAATTAACCCATTAAACTTGAGGTCCCAAACTTTCTTCACAATCTCAAGGAACCTGTGATTATCACACCATATATTGAAAAATTTAAATCCCCCTCTCCTTCTGTAGATCCTGTTATCAAAAAGAACCATTAAAGGACTATGGACTAAAATCCCAGTAGACATAGCTACATAAAAGGCTTCAGGCCAAGTATCATATAACTGGTTGTTGATGAAACACCAATTCAATTTTCTCCAAATTCTATCACCCCCCCTTCTGGTTATTAGTCCAGGCGAATTGATTACCAACTGTTTTAAGCTCAAAAAGATTAGAATCATTCACCCAAGTTTTGAAATCACCAGCTGCTTGATTTTCAATATCCACACCACCAATCCTATCATTATTAGACATGATAAATTTGAAGTCTCCAAGAACCATCCAACAATCATTGATGTTAATACTAATATTATGCAGTCTATTCCACAACTCAATCCTATCAGTAGAGACATAAAACCCATTTACCACAATACATTTAAAGGAGATTTTGTCATTCACAATGTTGTACTGAATGAATTGCTTATGAGTAACCAAAACCTCCACCTTAATGTCATTTTTATCAAAAATTATCCAAATCCTTCCTATTCTAGAACAACTATAATTATTAATAATCTCCTAATTAGATAACCTTCTACTTAAATTCTTCCAAATATTATCAAACTCAGAGGCATTAACTCTAGACTCAGTAATGCCTAAAATCTTCAAATTATTCTCTGCAATCAAAGACACAATCTGTGATTGCTTATTGGGATTATTTATCCCTCTAATATTTTAGGAACAAATCATCTAGCAATGTTTAACATCCTAGAGTTGAGTCTAGGATTGCTAACATTACTCCTTGGCAATTCTCCCCATTTTTTATTTGAGCCATTAGTTCTGTCCACAGGCATAATACCAAAATCCATGTTGTTACTAGAATTCAAAATGTTAAAAGAGTTAGAAACTCTAGTATTCACCTCATCTTATTGCATTCCATTTTCCCCTCCCTTGCTCTCATGAGCTGCAACAATCTCTGTTACAATAACATCCTCCTTTAAAGGTTCCTCTGTAACCTCATGATTGCTCTTCGTATCTTTCCCTTCCAAGGCATTTTTAATATCCTGCACAACTCTACAAGTACTCTTAGAGTGACCCATCTTGCAGCAGTTATCATAAATTAGGGGCCTCCATTCATAAACTATTCTCTATCTCAAACAATCACCATTTCATTAAGCATTTCCACAATTTAAAGGAATGGTCCAGTTGGATCCATTTCAATAAGAATTCTAGCATAACCTAGTTTAGATTTGCTAATGGTACACTAATGCATAACATGGGGGTTCCACATAAACTTCCTATCTTACTCAAAATATCCGCACTACAGAATTCCCATGGGAGGGTAGGGAGTTGAAGCCAGATCGGAATAGATCTAATCTCATTTGGGTCCATCTTCATCCTAGGTTGCCACTTCTTCAGTAATAATGGCTTCTGGTCAAACGAATAAGGCCCAGATCCTAAGACATTCGTGCATTCTTCTTCAGAACCAAATTTAAAAAGGAACATGGAAGCATTGATTGTAGACACATTACGCACCCCTAATTTATTCCATCTATTCCTCACAAAAGATTTAATCCTCGCAAACTTCGGGAACATACCATACACACCCAACAATAGCATATTTCCATCTATCTTCCTCCTTTGAGATTTCTTTGGAGTTAAAAGTAGGAAATATGTTCCCATCCTGTAGGGGGAATAAACTTCAACTCACTAGACTCATTTTTGGATATGCTATCAAATAACGAACTCTATTTGTTTAGGGAACCATGCTCAATAGACTCTTCAACTCCTTCAATCACAACGTTCTTTGCTAATATTTCTTCTTCAATGGGATTTTCTTTACAAACTTTCAATGACAGATTCACAAAAATATCTTCATATTAAAGAACATTTAAGAGAGAAACATTTTGAGATTCACCCACAATGGATTCAGAGGGAATGTTAATATCGGAAACGAGAGTGGTTTTCTTCACTGGAGTATCAGTCGGAATCTTGGATCTCCTCCTCGCCATAACGCCAACAACGAAGGCGTTGAGAGGAAGAGAGGAGAGGAAAAATCGGTTGTAGGCAACAATAATATTACCTTTATTTTTACAGTGGTTTTTTTTTAAAAATAAAAATTGTATTTCTATAAATACCCAATTGATTTAATTTTATTTTTCTATAAAAATTAATCAAAATCAATTAGCAATTATTAATTTGAAGTTTAGTTAGAAAACAAAATTGAGGTTTCATGTATGTTTGGAGGTTGTTTAAATTCCAAAATTTTATATATGTTTTAGCTTAGATTGTTAATGTAAAAACTTGATATTTAAGCGTTTTTGAGTTGAAATTCTCGTCTGATATTGTAGGTGCTCCAAAGGTCGTAATTTGGTGAACGGCGTGGAGGAGCCACTAATAGATAGGCTGTTCAGCCCTGTCAACAGCCCGCAGCTCAGCTGCTGGAGAGACTCATCAGTCTTGTCGAGTGGACCCGGCAGCATAGAGTTGAGCTCTATATTGACCGAGGCCCCTTGGCCCCGGTCACATGGCTCTTGATGCGTAATGGGCTCGGAGTGGTCTAACACTAAGTTAGTTTTATTTAGGGTTAACTACATATAAAATCATGACCTTTGCATCAAGTTTCAAAAATAACATAACCTTTAAAACGTGTCAATCACAGACACCACCTTTCATTTCTTTTCAAGCATAACATCAGCAATTTTTTATGGCACTTTTGCTAACGTGACATGACACGTGGTAGACCCATCGGCTATCCAAGTCAGCGAAATTTCACCGAAAAATGTGTCCATGATGAAATTGAAAAGAAATAAAAGGTGGTGTCTTTGATTAACACACTTTAAAGGTCATGTTTTTTAAAAAAAATTGGTGTAAAAGTCATGATTTTATATATAATCAATCCTTTTATTTATATATAATTTTTAGAGAGAAATAGTATTGTCGATAAAAAGGAAACTAAAAAGAGAGCTTAAATAAATAGGTATATGGTGAAAATAAAAAAATACTAATAATTATAATAATAATAATAGTAGTAATAAGATTCAAAGTTTTGAAAAAAAAAAGAATTATAGAGTAAAATATAATTTTAAATTTATGAAATAGAAAATAAAAATAAAAATAAAAACAAAATATAAATTGTAAATTATAAAATATAAAATATTTATAATTATTTTATTAAATAATATAGAAGGTAAACTATCTTCACATAATTAAACCATAAAAAATAAATTAGAATAATCAGGAATAGGTTTAACTATTAAATATTCTGTTTGAGTTAGTTTAGAGTCAATTTTAGAGTTAGTATTTATTCGATATAAATTGTTTTATGAATTAAAAATGTTATACTGCTTTCAATATTATTTGAATTGTGATGCATTCATAGTTTTGAAACCGATGAAAATCCATCAGAACGTGCTACTTATTGAGCAATAGTAGGATTGTGTGATCACCGGTTAAAGTTAATTAGATTAAGCATGTTGATCAAATGTTGAATATGATAAAAGTTTAAGGCAATGACCTAGACTTAAATCGGAAAGTGATTTTCTAAGGCGACGCCCTAGAATCCCAATTCAGATTCGGATGAAAATGGATCTATTGACGCATGGCTTGGATCTGTAATGTTGGACAAATTATGTTATTGTGGTTATAAATCATAGCATTTTATAATAATGAAATTGAGATTTATAGTTTCATTTGGATTGAATATTTGGCTATTATTTATAAATTGTTTTTCATGTGGTTTTATATTAATATTTATTATAATTTTGGGAGCTCACTCAGTTTTAACTGACCCGTTTTTAATTCCTCTTTTTAAGTAAATAGTTTTGAAGTAATAATATTTCCACTCATATTCTTGGAAATCTTACAAGTTTATAATAAACTTAGAATGTTTTAAAAACTCTAGCGCTTCAGTAGCAGATATTATGGTTTGTTATGTCTAGCCAGTAATAGTATTCATACGCCATTAAAACTCTGACTTTTAAACTACTAATGTATGTTTAATTATTTACACCTTTATTTTTATGACATCCAATAATGCATGATTAATTTATTTGATTTTACCAGTTTGATAAAAAGAAGATTGACAAAAAGGAGATAAGACATCCAATAATGCATGATTAATTTATTAGACCATATTAAATGGTTTTGTTAGAACGGGGCGATATAGTAATTGAGATTAATATTTAAATCCCCCAAGTTTTCTAATGCGATTTTACCAGTTTGACAAGAAGGAGATTGACAAATGATTTTACGTGTAAATAATGTTTAACTTGATTTATATTTTGCAAAAAATTTATTGTAACTTTAGGCTTGCTACAAGTTTCAAAGAAATCACTCTCATTCCATAGCATCGGTCTCAATCCAAAATTTCGGGTCGTGACTATTATGATAACAACTTAAGCTAAAAATCTGACAATTATAATCAAGGTATCATAACATTATTATATGATAATCAAACATTTAAGATGTTAGAATAAATTGTATATTGTCATGATAACAATTTAATCTAAAAACCTGACAATTATCATCAAGGTATTTTTTTTTCATGAGTAGATTACAAAGCACGACACTAAGCAATCAGAATATTTAGATAAATACAACAGTAGAACTTTGCTTTTTCTAGTTGAACCAATCGGTGAGCTCCTCTCTTTTTTTGCCGATTGATCCATCTATTATTATATTGATCGAAGGAGGGAAGAGTAAGCCATATGTCATGACAGAGACCCTAACCTGCAGCAAGCTGATATTCTCCTGAGTTAATGGAGTAGGAAACCTGAATGGCATCCCCTTTGAAAAACACTTTGCCCCACCCTTGTACTTTGGCCCATATAATTGCCTCTTGCAAAGCCAATAATTTAAAAATACCTGGATCCCATATTACCCGAAAAGAGTTGGAAAATTTGCCCAGGACTTCCCTATTTTCCTTTTTTTGCTAAGCCAGCCACAGAACCGGTTTTAAGCGAAACAATTTACGCTTCCATCATAAGCTATGGTGATTAAATCTCCCCCTTGGGGAGATATTTGTCTATTCTTCTTCTTCCTAGGACGGTTATGGAAGCTGTAGCTTTTACTTTTGGAAGATCCACTGACTGGCATCATTGAACTTTTTCATTGATTGCACATCATATAAATTGGTATATTCAATAAACCAAGGAATTTTCTAGAATTTGTTTTTGAATTTCTTGCCTTCTAAATAGACAGGATATAAAAAGCGAACATGTCACGACCCATTTTCATGAATCGTGACCGGCGCTAGGGTATGGGTATGGTTGTACCAAAACCTGCAGCTAGCCTTGCGGATAACCAACTTATATCATTTAAAACAATGTACCTGCAGAAAACCACATGCTCGGGGGCAACCGAGACTTCAGCCTATTCTAGCAGTACAATAAGCAACATATATTCAAAGTATACTTATCTGAAATTATAACTCCAACAGTATGGCAATATAATATAAATACCTTAAATACTGTAATCATGCCAAAAGCGATAAAGTAATCATCAACAATCAACAGTCTAAAAATATAATAAAAGACTAATCATAAATAATTTAATACTACTACTGCGGTCTAAGAGTTTAAAACAATTCGACTCTTTTATTCTGAAAATAAAATAAGGAACCTCCGAGAATGAAGAAACGGAGATCGACCAACGCTCAAATCATAAACCTGGAAAATTTGGGAAAACAACGGGGTCAGATTTACTGAGTAGAGTTTATATAACCATTTACATTTATTAAGTTAAAAACCTTTAAAACGTGTAATAAAACATTTTCATTATGGATTATCAATGAAACCCTAAACCACAATTCTAAATCCATTATCGTGTCGGTGAGACGTATCTCAATAACCTATCCCCGACTATCACTTAA
This sequence comes from Mercurialis annua, assembly GCF_937616625.2. Lineage (NCBI taxonomy): Eukaryota > Viridiplantae > Streptophyta > Magnoliopsida > Malpighiales > Euphorbiaceae > Mercurialis > Mercurialis annua. The sequence goes on from NC_065572.1 coordinate 54,934,492, forward strand.
TAAATAGTGAGCCCATGAGACGCATCTTCCACCGGTGCCCTCACTAAGGTGAGACGTATCTCAAACCTACCTCAATACCATAACCATTACCGGTGCGCACGCAGTCCCGATGATGCCCATCGAGTAGCACGTTCCAAATCAAATCCACAATGCCGAAAACAGTTCAAAAGCTGCTTATACATATATATATATATATATATATATATATATATATATATATATATATATATATATATATATATATATATATATATATATATATATATATATATATATATATATATATATATATATATATATATATATATATATATATATATATATATATATATATATATATATATATATATATATATATATATACAAAATATAATATTTTCTTAATAAAGAGGTAAATAGAGATATAAACTCACAGCTTGCTATTCCACGTGAAACTTGACAAGCAATCTAACTCTGGTTCGCCTCTGAAGTACGAACAGTCGACGGGTCTAAATAAAATATTAAAATCATAATTAAAATAAGACCCTAACTCTAAAGAGTAATAGACACCACATAGGACTAGCACAACACAATATCAAGCCACATTAAATAAACACTTATATTAAATGCATTCTAAATATAACCCCAGTTATAGAGTACAAATCATATAAACATATTTAAATAGATTCGTAAAATAATTTAAATTAACCCAAGTAAAAATCCATATCAGTGAGTCAGCCGAGTTATTAAAACTACCAAGCTTCTTCCCACTTGTCGGGCGACCACAGTCTAACCCAAAATAAAACTTATTAAATTCATAAACCCGAGTTTATAGATTAAAATAGTTTAATAAAATAATTATCCATTTTAAAATAGAATTCAATATCTTGCAAATTAAGTAACCTAAGTTACAAACAAAACTTGATCAAATAAGTTTTATAAAGTTTAGGGACTAAACTGTACTTTAGCCAATTAGGGACTAAACTGTACTTTAGCCAAATTGATACCCGAAATTAAATTAATTACTTTTGTTATAATTAAAACAAAGTATAAAATTACTAACCCAAAGACTTACTTAATTAAGTTATAAAAATATTCAAGGGCTAAATTATAATTTAGCCAATTTGATATTCAAAATCAAATTTAATACTCACTCTTAGTTTACTAAATTATAAATCAAAACAAGGATCCAAAAGATAAATTTTAACTTGAATAAATATCTAGAAATTTTTTTAGGGGCTAAATTGTAAATTAGCCAAATTGACATTTTAAGCCAAAAAAAAAGTAAATAATAATAATTATAAGAAACTAATATAAATATTGTTTTCCGACTGTAATTATTAAAACATTTCCAATTAAAATTGAAACTAACATTATTTTCAATTTTAAAAATAATGATATCATTTAACCCAATTATCTATCGCTCGAAAATTTATAGTTGGATTTCAATCGGCAAAACTAAATTAAAATTTTAGTATCAGATTTTAACTACCCAACAAAAATTATAAATCATAATAATGTGCAATATAACAATCAATAGCCATTAACCATAATCAATTTGGAACAATAAATTATCACTGCCAATAATGAACTCAAACACCCATTAACCATAATCAATTTAGAACAACCAAATTATCAATGGCAATAATGAACCCAAACACTGAATCATCATTCAAACGCTGTAGCCCAACAACTTGATTCAATTCCAACACCAACAACTCTCCTTAATCAGACCATAACAAAGACTACCATTAAACCCTATAAGACTCATGCCAACATTATAAAATTGACAGCAAAAAAATCAAGAACGACAACCATGATGCAACAGTAACGGAACGGCAACGAACGAAAGGATTTCTATGTACCTTAATCGGTTATGAAACGTAGAGATTATGATGGATGTCGATTACTAATGTAACGTAGCAATGAAACTCTGAAATCCGCTATAACATAAGGGATGCGAATTAAGAACGTAACAAAACGATAACGGAACGAATAATGAAAAGGAGAGGTGTGAAGCTTAACGGATTGAGATGATTTGAATGAGTTCATATTTTTCTACTAAGGAGGAATGGAGGCTGAGATTGTTTAAACAATGAAAACGATATTAGGTTTAGGAGTTAGAAGAAACGTGAACAAACACGTTTAAATTAAGGGGGAAGGGCTGAGTTCAACTTGTATGAATATAAGGAAAATATGAGTTTCATATCACTGCATCAATTAACTCATTATGAAGGATTACATGGGCTTTTGGCCAAGGATATTGAATGGCCCAGTCATACATTCACGTGGGAATTAAATAGAAGGAGAACATGCATGGCTTTATCATGTTAAAAATAAGAAAGGCCAACATTGTATTGCATGGCATTCAATTTATATTTCATAGAATTTATTTTTTCCTTTTTCCTTTTTTTTTTCTTTTAAAATCTATTAATTCCCACTAAACACGAATCAACCCACGATCCAATCAACGAGCGACTAAAATTAAATTAAATTAAATATATAATAATATTAATAATAATATTAATAATAAATTACTTAAAACTTGACGGAATGCAAAAATTTATAATTAAAGTAAAAAAAATAATTTAAAAAATACGGGATATTACAGAACAAGATCATAAATCAATCTATCACTTCAGCTGATGCTCCACTGGCAACCATATTTTTTTCCAGATGACATATATGTGATCCTCCGGTATCATAGAAGTATTCAGATGTAATTTAAAGAAAATCACACTCTCTGAACATAAGGACACAGAAAAAATAGGTGATGGATGGTTTCCTTACCCTAGTAATAAGGACAAGACAAGTCACTTTTAAACCAAAGTTTTAAGGCCTTTGCAATAGGTATCCCATTGTGGAATATCTTCCAGAGAAAGATCTTGATCTTATTTGGGATTTTCATCTGCCAGAACTTTTTCCAATCCCCTTTATTAAGTTGTAAGTTCATGTTCCCTTATTCCCTTACTGGGGTATTTTTTAGCCCAATACACTAACCCGATCCCACTCGTATTTTCCATATGTTGTAAAATGCTAGATCAACCTATTAAAAGCATGGAAATGAGGAATTTGAAGTGAAAGAATAACATCTGCATCCTCGGCGCAAAATAGTTGCTTGACCAGTCGCACTTTCCACTAATTGAAAACTGGATCAATTATGTCACTCACAAGAGGGGGAATCTCATGTTCCTCTATTCCCTGTCTACGAATAGAAACGAAGGGGTGAGTTCTCGAGATACAAGGATCTACTGTGGTCTAATCTGGTTCCCACTATTGCACTTCCATCTTAATCCTTGTTTTAATAAAGCAAGACCTTTCAAGATGCTCTACCATCCCCACGATAGGTTGTAACCGCGGATGACTTCAAGGAAGGATGACATTCTAAAATATCTACCCTTCCATAATTGAAAAGGAAGGTTGTCTTGGTTGTTCAAAATACATCAGCTCTGTTTGGCCAGGAGAGCTAAGTTAAAAGCTTCAAAGTCTCTTATTCCCAGAACTCCCTCCCATTTGATTCTACAATCTTGGACCAAGCCACCCAAGGAATTTTCCTCTCCTCACAATGATGTCCCAACCAAAATTTTCCTATCAGCTTATTGATCCTATTACATAGAGATTTGTCCAACATATAACACATCATGGCATAGACTGGGATTTCCATAAGCATAGCTTTGATAAGGATTTATTTTCCTCCTTGGGAAAGGAATTTTTCTTTCCACCCACTCAATTTATTTTGAAGAGATTGCAATATGCCAGCAAAAGTTATATTCTTCGACCTATGAACTTGCACAGAAAGCCCTAGGTATTTATCCTCAGCTGTTATCATAGTAATATTAAGACTTGTCAAAAAATGATGCACCACCCTATCATTGTTATTCTTACTAAAACACACTGAAGACTAGCCTAGATTGATTATTTTTCCACTAGCTCTCCCATAGGAGGTAATACTTATGCTAATAGCAGCACCAGTAGTTGTTTTGATTTTGTCAAAAATCAAGGAATCATCTGCAAAGAAAAGATGACTGATAGTAGGACATATTGATTAAGCCTTATACCAGCTAGATGATGACTTAAAATCTCTCTCTTGATCAGATATGATAGCCCATCTACAGAGAGAACAAACACCATAAAGGAGAGCGGATCCCCTTGTCTAAGACCTCTCAATGGTCGTAAGTAGTCCTTGGCTTCACTATTTATAAGTACTGAATACGATACTGAAGTGATACACACCATTATCCAGTTAATAAAGAATTTGTCAAAACCCCAAGCTTGAAGGATCTTCTGTAGGTAGCTCCATTCCACTATGTCGTAGGCTTTATTGATTTTTAACTTAAGGGCGAGGTAGGTGCTGAGTCTAATGTTCTTGGTTTCCAAAAAATGGAGGATTTCATGGGTAATTAAGATGTTATATGAGATAGACCTACCTTTGATGAACTCATTTTTAAGTTTTTTACGTGTTTCGAAAGAACTCCTTACAGTCTAGCTTTTAGGATTTTAGAGATAATCTTCTAGTACAAAGAGCAAAGGCTTATGGGTCGAAAATCCTTAACCCTTGTTGGAACTTGTTCCTTAGGAATAAGGGCAAGAATGGTATGGTTCAGACTTCTTAATATTTTTACCTCCCTTAAAAAACTCTATGATTGAAGTTGTAATATCATCACCAATAATGTACCAGAAGTGGTGGAAGAAAAAACATGTAAAACCATATGATCCAAGGGCTTCAGAGGGATTGATTGAAAATATTGTTGCATGTACTTCTTATTTTGTTGTTAGTTTTGTCAGGTTAATGGTCATGTGATCTGTCACTCGTTGATCAAATCTGGTTAACACATTGTCTATTCTTGAGAGATTACTAGATGAGAAGATATCTCCGAAATACAAACAAATTATCATATTGAACTCTAATGGTTTAGTGCACCAATTTGGATCTGAATCTCGAATACCCGTGATCATGTTTCTGCTTTGACGTTGTTTTGTTTTAGCATGGAAGAATTTTGTATTTTTAACCCCACTTTGAAGCCAATCCTGCCTTAATTTTTGAACCCAATATAGTTCTTCCTCAGTATTTGCTTTAGAAAGGTCTTTTTCCAGAGTCCTGATGTAATCCCAATCGATGAGCTCTTTTGGTTGCCTCTTATCATAGTCGATTGATTTGTTGAGATGCATAATCCTGTCTTTCGATTTGGTTTTATTGGGTCTCTTCCATTTCATGAGTTCGTTCCTGGTCAATTTCAGCTTGTAGTGGATTTTGAACACGAGAGAACTAACCATATCCAGATGCCATGTCACGATACAAAATCTCGAGTCGATGCCGGCGCTAGGGAATTGGAGTACTAGCTCCAAAACCCGTAGCAAGCTTGAAAGTACAGTAAATTGTTTGTTTTTCAAAACAAACATTCATTCATACATTACCAAAATACATATTACCACATTTACAAAAGCATCAAAGTTAAATGCTTTAATACATAAACATTAAGACACCAGTCTACTGCGGACTTCTAGAATAAAAAATTTCTTTTCACATCTTGAATAAAATGACCCCGGAGGAAATAAAATTTCATAAGCTTTTTTTGAATCACACTGGACTTTCCTATAAAATCGGATGGACAATGGGGTCAGTTTGAGTTAGTTCAAAATATTACAAATAAATATTACGTAAAGGGTGAAAACATTTTAAAACCTCTTTATGCAAAATATAGTTCTTTTGAAAATATACGTATAAATCTTTTGTTATTCGAACTCACAAAAACATATACTTAATTATATATATGAAATATTTTAGAGAATATACAATCATATCATACACGTATTTTATAATTTTTGTTTCGTATTCATAATCCTTTAACATCACTCATCTGACTTCAATATCAAAGTCAACCGATGTAACTAAAACGCCTGACATCGATGGCCAAGCCAACCGATGACATCGATATCAAAGTTAACTGATGTAACTGAAATGCCTGATATCGATAACAAAGCCAACTTATTTATTCTATTCGAATCAAACGTATTGCTCTCACATTACTAGTTGTTGATAAGGTAATACTTTAGTACATCGGTCCTTAGAATTTGTACCGAGTAGCTGATGAGATACAGGTCTCGAGAGACACTCACCGAGTTACCTCGTATCTAGAAGTATTAGCGTTGATACAGGTCCCGAGAGATAATCCACCAAGTTACCTTATATCAGTACTTATTATTGGGTGTACATTTGTACGATGTTTTCATTATTCGTAATTTATGTTTTCATTTTGTTTAGTTGTTTTATTCCTTTCTCAGATCATATCAAACACAACACATCTAATAACATACATCTACAAAGCATACACAATTTCAAAACAAAACATATGAACAAAGGATCACTTTACCCCCTGAACTTGGCATAAAGTATAGCAAACGTCAAAATTGCAAAAACCGAATCACTTTTACCCTAAACTTGGAAAAACCGGCTCAAAATCCCCCCTGTGCTGACGTGGCACTTAATTGGAGAGTGAGATTATTAAAATCATAATTAGCTCTAATTAATCACACTTAAATACTAATTAATTCTAATTAAATTTTGATTAAAATAAATAAGAACAAAGGATCACTTTACCCCCGAACTTGGCACAAACTATCAAAAACGTCCAAATTAGCGAAATGGGATCACTTTTACCCTGAACTTGTCAAAATCGGTACAAAAACACCCCTCCCCACTCTTACTTAAAAGAGTGAGATAAACTCTCCGGTTTGTTTTCTCTTTAGGTGGTGTTTAATGAAAAAATGGTTAAAATGATCCTAAATTTAATTTTGTTTTCAAATTAATTCTTAATAATTAAAAAAATCAATTTAATTATAAAACTTTATATATCAAACTTTTATTAACTAAAAATCTAAGGGGTCGTTTTGTACTTTTTATAAAAAAAATCAATTTTTTTAGAGACCGATGAGCAGCTGCCGGAGAAGAATCCGGCAGCCGCTCATCGTCTCCGGCAGCAAGCAGAGACGACGAGCTCGTCTCTGAGAGAGACGAGGCCGTCGTCTCTCACAGAGACGTTTCGTCTTTGATTGAAGACGAACCCAGATGGGTTCGTCTTCAATTAGAGACGGTTAAAGACGAACCCAGATGGGTTCGTCTTCAACAGTTGGAGACGAACCCAGTTCATCTCCAACAGAGCTCAACAGATCTGTTGGAGACGAACCCATCTGGGTTCGTCTCCAACAGGTCCGATATGTTGGAGACGAACCCGATCAGTACTTAGCGGTTGTGGTTCTTGAGTTTTAGGTGGTTGGTCGGTTTCGGGCGGTGGCGGATCGGTTTTAGGTGGTGGACAGTGGAGGTATAGGGATGGTGGTTGGTGGTTGGTCGGTTGGAAGAGAAGAAATTGAAGAAAAAAGTTCAAAAAGATTCTTAAAATTTTAAATAGAATTAATTAGTACTTAAGTGTAATTAATTAGAATTAATTATGATTTTTATAAATCTCACTCTCCAATTAAGTGCCATGTCAGCATAAGGGGGGTTTTTGAGCCGGTTTGTCAAGTTCAGGGTAAAAGTGATCCAGTTTTCTCAATTTGGACGTTTTTGATACTTTGTGCCAAGTTCGGGGGGCAAAGTGATACGTCGTTCAAATAAATAAGATCAGGGATATTTTTGAATCTTTTCCAAAAATAAAATCAATTTTGTTTTCTTCCTTCAACATATTAGCCAGAAAATTTTCAGGCCAATCTGTTGAAGGAGAACATACCCGCCGCCGATGGGTCTGTTAACAACAGACCCATCTTCAGATCTGTAAACAACAAACCCGGTCTGTTAACAATAGACCCACCGTCGGGTCTGTAAATAAATCGCTCCTTGCTCATCAGCCTGAGGAGGAAATCGCTCCTCCTCTGAGAAGAGGGGCAACTGCTCCTCTTCTCAGGCGAGGATCCTTGCTGGAGAAAAAAAAAATTTAAAAATATGATTTTTTTTTGTTAAAAATATAAAATGGTCCTGTATATTTTTAATTAACATTAATTCAATATATAAAATTTTAAACTAAAAAGGATTCATTTTTTTAATTGTTAGGTATTAATTTAAAATGAGTTAAAAAAATTAGGATCATTTTAAATTTTTTGCCATTAAAAACTATCTAGAGAAAAAAAAACTACTATGAAAACCGGAGAGTGTATCTCACTCTCTTAGGTGAGAGTGGGGAGGGTGGTTTTAGTACCAAATTTGACAAGTTCAGGGTAAAACTAATTCTGTTTTGCTAATTTAGACGTTTTTGATACTTTGTGCCAAGTTCAGGAGATTAAGTGATCCTTCGTTCCAAAACATATATAATATTTAATTCATATAGCCAGGGGCGGAACCAAGCATATAACCTGAAGGGGCATCAGCCCTGAAATTTGTTATCTTACGAAAACACCCTTCAACTTTTTTATTTTTATTTTAAATATACGTATTTTTATACCTTTCGCCCCTTAAAAATATATATGATTACATCCCCCCATTTATAAAAGCTAGTTATGTCTCTATAACCGTTAGTATATGAAAATACTTGACTTTATGAATATCCAAAAGCAATAAAGTGTAGTCACAACTTTCTTATCCAAACTTTACTCTTTATCGTCCTGATCCCGAGATCATGAACTCGTCAGTTCCATGTGTTACGTTCGAGTTAACTTCGTTAGAATAACCGTGAGCCCGATAGTTTGAAAACCATCGCTATCGCCGCCCATCGTTTAGCCTCCTTCGGCCATCGCCGCCATCGCTAACCAGTCATATATAAGGTTCTTGAAACCGCTGAGTCCATTTCAGGTGTCAGAACGGCAACAAAATGACCGGAACACAACGAACCAAAAAGAGCATCTTTGACCTAAACTTAAGTCACGGGTTTGCTCTACGTTTTGGTCTAATTTTGCGAAACAAATTGAATTGACGAGGACGTCGATATCTTTGATTTGATATAAAAAGCATCAAATTCTGATATCAGAGTAGAGAAATATCGACCAAACAAGCTCAACATATCAAAACTGCTTTTCAGAGAATATATCGATTAGAGAAAAAAACGTACTATGAACATTTCCTATATATATAGACACATGCATCGCCGCGTGTCGCCGCGTGTCTTTGCCTATGCATCGCCACGTGTCTTTGTCCATGCATCGCCACATGTCGCCGCCCCATGCATCGCCACGAGTCGCCGCCCCATGCATCGTCACGTGTCGCCGCCCATGCATCGCCACGTGTCCGTAATCATTATCTTACATATCCTTTAATTTTTACGTCCAAAATTCCGTATTTTGATGTTTTAAATTTTGCGGATTGATATATTAATTCCTTAAATTTGCCTTAGTTCCCTCACACTCGCTCTAACGAATAATAATTTCCAAAATTAAATTATTATTTCGCGATAAATAAACTAGACTCATTTCAGTCTATATCCTCAATATCGTAACTTATATTTGGCCTCTTTGACTTTAATTAGCAATCAAAACATGCGGCATAATTTAATCTATACTATATATAAAAGCACGGATGGGGGGAGGGGGGGACAGGCAAATTTACTGAATAATCCTTTTCAGTTTACAACTAAATAAAGGTTTTATAGTTATTAACTAATTAGTTATTTAATTAATCACTATTGTAATTAAAGTCCTAATTAGAATAGGTAGCTAAATTGTCTCCAATTTAGTTTTAAGTATGTAAAAAATAATTAAATTGTCTCCAAATTAGTAGGAATACCTATCTTTTAGTTTGATTGAACTACAAAATTAAAATACCGTATTTGGTCAATATAATATTATTTAAATTTCTATCTTATTATTTTTAAAGGTATTATTAATAAAATTAAATTAATTATTTAATTATGGTTATTATAAAATCAAAAGAAGAATAAATTCAGTATGGAAAAAAATTTAATAACCGAATATATTGTATTTACTTTTACAAAAATTATTAACTAATTTAATATTAATTATAAATAAAAAATTGATATAATTATAATAAATTCATTAATATGTTCAACTAATTAGTTATTTAATTAATCACTATTGTAATTAAAGTCCTAATTAGAATAGGTAGCTAAATTATCTCCAATTTAGTTTTTAGTATGTAAAAAATAACTAAATTGTCTCCTAATTAGTAGGAATACCTATCTTTTAGTTTGATTGAATTACAAAATTAAAATACTGTATTTGGTCAATATAATATTATTTAAATTTCTATCTTATTATTTTTAAAGATATTATAAATAAAATTAAGTTAATTATTGTTATTATTGTTATTATAAAACCAAAAGAAGAATAAATTCAGTATGAAAAAAAAATTAATAACCGAATATATTGTATTTATTTTTATAAAAACTCTTAACTAATTTAATATTAATTATAAATAAAAAAATTGATATAATTATAATAATTTTATTAAGGTCTAATGTTTTAAAAAAAAACCCGACCTTTTAGCCCCTTTTCAATCATACCCTAACGTTGAAAATTTGTCAATTTTACCCTATTTTGAATTTTTGTGTTTCAATTGTACCCTGAAAAATTAAATTAACGTCTTTTTCGTTTGGAAATTTGTTTAAAAAATTCTCCATGTCTAGCATATATTAATTGTACGTTTTTAAAATTTATTTAAATTTAGTAAAATTAATTAAGAATTTAAGTTAGTGTTAATATGATTATGGATTTTAGTTAGTTTTTAAAAATAAAAGACTTATTTGTACTTTTTTTGAATAAAAAAGAATTTAATTTCATGTTTAAACTTAGTTAATTGAATGATTTCATCATTTAAGTTAAAAAATTAACAAAAATTAAAAAATTGGGGTACAATTGAAAACGGAAAATTCAAAAGTGGGTAAAATTGACAAATTTTCAACGTCGGGGTGGAATTGAAAAAAAATTAAAGGTGAGGGTTTTTTGAGTGATTAGGCCTTTTATTAATATGTTCATTGACGAGTTACGTTACGAGTCACGTGCATAGCACGTAATGCGAAACTAGTACCTTAAAAATATGGGATATTACATGTCAACTTTGCATCACAATGTTGGTGACTTCATCATAGTCCACCCATATTTTATCAAAGAAAAACCTAGTTGGTATTGTGAGGTTACCAGAAATCCAATTTGTGGTCAGATCCTATATCTGCTATATATCTGCTAAGTGTTGAACCAAGGCTGAAGGGAAGTCTTGAATCCGTTCTTTTGAAAAAAGGACTCTGTCTAACCTTTCTTGAATTATTAAGGGGTAGTTCCTACGATTACACCAAGTAAAGGGATATCCCACAAACTTCAAGTTAATAAGTTGCATATCATAAAGACAATCTTGGAAATTGGTATATTCCGGAGGAAGATAAGGAATGCGCCCTTCTTTTTCATGAGGGCTGAGCTGAGTATATCAGTAAAGTCCCCATAAAACATTACAACATATGAAAGAAGGGACTTCAGACTAACTAACTATCTGAACTAATCTCTACGATTAGCTTCTATTTAGCTTAGATAACAAAACACTACATCAAACTTGTGGCCCCCGGAAACTACCACATTGCAGACTACAAAATAGGAGCCATGGAATTGAACAAAAGTTAATAGGAATCACTCCAAAAAAATAGCTAATCCCGTTGCTCTTCCCGAAGGGTCTACCAGAAAATGATTGGCCATTCCTAAATGCTTCGTTGCTTTCGGAACTTGTTTCTCAGCATTCTTTGTTCTGCACATATTCTTTATTTAAAGGCCGTCCCATAAAAAGCCTCATCACTATAAGAAGAAATTAATCACCAAATTGAAAACTTCCTTACAACAAGACCAATATGAAACATTCTATCTTTCTCATATTTGAAACAAAACCTTCATGTTCTACTGTTTTAAGTTCATCTATTGTTGCATTCAGAAATGCAACCTATACTTTTTCACTTTTAGCCTTAGGTATAATAATCAATTGCCATACTAGACGCGCCACAGTTATTTTTTAAAATTTGCTACATTCCGATAAAAATATTGATATGTAAGCGTTTCAGAGAGTTGATCTCGATTTAATTACAATTGAGTACTCATAATTTTAAGCGATCTACGTATTTTTTATTGACTTGAAAGTAGTCGAATTTAATGCTAAATAAAAAACTGAAAGCTTGAACAAGATTGATTTCCTTAATAGAAAACTAAATACAAGAACTTAAAAATAATTTTATTATTTGAAGGTTAAATACAAGAGCCTAAAGAAAAATTTACTGAAGTGTTTAAGTTAGAAAAATACAAGAGATTTACTGAAAAAAAATTCTAATTTAAAGGGAAATAAGTGTATTTAAACTAAAAGAATTTTGTTATTTGGTTTGACTGAGTTATTTGACGTTGGAAAGCTAGATATACAAAAACCAAATATTGGGATCTAAATGAAAACTTTACAAGTTAAAGGACTTAACCAAGAGTTTTACATTTTTAAACTTTAAAACAAGCACGAATACACCAGAATTAGAATCAAACTACCAAATAGCAAATTTTATATAATTAAATACTTGCTTAATGTTGATGGCGAGCTAAAACATCACCTAATGCTCAATTAGTGCAGGTAATAATTGATTTTAGAAAAGGAACTGCAATTAAAAATTGGATTAGAAGTGAAACGAAGCTTGAAAATTGTCATCTATTATATAAAGTAGATTTTCCTTTTCTTCCCCTTTTCCTTGTCGTGTAGACCTAAACTAAAGCTATTTTGGACTATTTGAAATTGAACAAATGATAAAAAAAAAACCTTAAACTTGGCACGAAATATCAAATAAGTTCAAGGTCGTGAAATGGGGTAAAAATATTTGTAAAAACTGATCAAAAATATGATATCCAAATAGAGTAAGACATCTTTCCCCTTATACTATATAAAAATTGGATCAATTCACCCCTCCATGCACTGGAACCCGCTCTATTCCGACTGCCAACCACCGCACACTCACCAGAAACCGTCATTAATTTATTTTTTAAAAACGGGGAATTTTTTTCCGACAAATGGAGGAGGAGCAACAACTATTTCTATTCCGAGGAGAGATCCGCTCCTCGTTGCAGATTTGCTCCTCGCTTGAGGAGTTGTTGCTCCTCGTTTTTGGAGCACCAACTCCTCGAAAGAGGAGCAACTGCTCCTTCCCCAAATTATTTTTAAGTTTTAAAAATATTTCGTCGGAATTATTTTGTTATTTTATAAATCGTCAAGTATTAATTTGTACAATATAAAAAAACATTAAGGACTGCTTTAGATTTTTTATTATGTTTTTTTTTGGAGAGTGTGTTTCAAATGCTTTGTTAGAGTGGCCGAGCGTGCGTGAGGAGTGTGTTTGAACCGGATTGTCAGCCCTTTTTAATATGATTTTATGATTTTTGACGTATTTAATCTTTCGTGCTAAGTTTAGGGGTTTTGATTTTTTATTCATTTGAAATTTCACATTTGAGCTAAACTTATACTTTATCTCCCAAATCTTTTAGGCCCCCTTTGGAACAATTCTTTTTACTCACTGAAATTCATTTATAAATGAATTCTATTAGAATTCATTTGCAAATGAATTCCGCTGTTTGGAATGAAAAACTGTAAACTATAAAATTAAAATGAATTCTTCATATTTATGTTTGGAATGAATTCTAGAATTCAATTCTTTTTAATCTATCCCTAAATTAACCTTATAACCATTTCACTAAACATTAAAAATTAACAAAAATTCTACTAAAATTTATTATATGCTAAAAATAACTAACTATATTTGTATAATATAAATTTAGTATATACTATATTACATAAAAACAATTAAAATTAATAATATTAAAAATTAACATATATATAAAGTAATGTATTTTTAATAAAAACAAGTATAACATAAAATACTAAATTACTAGCATAAATTGTTAACTTAAATAATTATTAAAATATATAATTTATTTTTTAAATTTCAAAAAATTAAAACATAAAAACATAAACCACAAAGTTAGTATTTCTGGAAAATACCGTGGGCACGTTTTAACTGAAGAGATCTTCTGTTTTATTTTTCAAAAAAATTCTGAAGCACCAATTTTTATAAAATTTATAAATTCAAAATATAACAATATGATTCACCAAGTTAAGCACAAGCTACTAACTTATATAAAGATCAAAATGCATAATTTGTTCTTCAAGTTTTACAAATCCAAAATATAGCATATACTTTGTTAGAAGTATATGCTATATCAACAAATTTAACATACACATTATTGAGTATATTCATAAGCAACAAAATAACAGCTAATATTAAAAATTTAAACCATTCAAAAATTACACACATATAATTAAAATCAAATACATAATATATAACAAGAAAAAAATAAAAGAATTACCCACTAGTTTATTTAACTAATCATAAAAATCTGGAAAAATATTAACAAACTAATTGAAATAGTTAATTAAAAAAAATAAAGATAAGTTGATAAAACTAAACTTTTTAGTTTGAGATTTGTTATAGTAGGTATTATAATGATTGGTTGTGTAATATGGAGTAGAGGAAATTAAAAAAAAATGAGAAGGAAAATTGAAATTAAAATGGAAAGAAATAAAAATGAAAAGGAAAATTGAATAAAATTGGAAAGAAATAAAATGAGAAGAAAAATTGAAATGAGAATGACAACAAATAATGTCAAAATAAAAGAGAAAACTTTTAAAAAGTTGAGGATATTATTGTCAAAAAGGGATTGTCCTTTTTATCATGTGTTGTTCATTTGTAAATTCTACCTATTTTGCTTGGATTTATAAATCCACAAATTATAACTAACATTAATTACCTAATTTTAATTCCAAGAATTGTTTTTGTCCATTCATTCATTCCAAACATAAAAAATTGGAATTATAAATGAATTCCAGCTTTTTTTAAGGAATTCATTCATTCCAAAGGGGGTCTTAGCGAAAATGATTGGTAGTGAAAGTTGTGGGTAAGATCGACTTATACAAGGTATGATAGATAATTATCTTCTTGAATAATTAATTTAATTTATGACTCACATAATTAATAGATATACTTATTATTAAAAATAATCTAATTTGATAATTACTGGACTTACAAGTTTTACTTAAATATCATTCACTTCCCTCTTTAAAAAAAAGCACATAGAAAAAATTTAACTGCTTTCTCATCGCCAAAAATATAAAAACTAAAGAGAGACGATAAAAATCGAAAATGTTAGAATATTAAAATTTAGATAATTAGAGCTCTAGAGAGAGGAGTGAGAAAATCTCTGCTTTTGGGGTTCTCAAGACCATGCATGTCTACTAGGGTTTCTTGTTACAGATCCGAATCCCGTTACTTTATCCTGTTTTAATTACTAATTGTCTTTCCATCTTCTTCTAGTCAGTCTCTTTATCTTTTTATTCCTCCTTTATGGCTTCTTCTTCTAAAACACTTCCTATGGCAGACTTGATTGATAGAACACAAAAAATGTTTGTTTCTCAACCACGATTACAGCTTCCAGTGAAGGATACTTCTTCTTCCACCTTACAACGTTTGGTGTTGGTTGGTAAGTTATTACCTTGTAAACCAACTTCTTTTGCTGCAATTCGTGAAACTATTATTGCATGCTGGAAATTACATGCGCTTCTCACAATCGAAACTCATGAAAGTGGTTTGTATATTTTCAAATTTACATCCCTGTTAGATTATGAGTTTGTTCTTCAAGCAAGGCCTTGGCTGATCCATCATCAACTTCTAGTTTTATGTGAATGGCCTGCTGATACTCCGTTACACCGTCTATCTTTTCACTTATCTCTGTTTTGGGTGCATGCATGTGATCTCCCTCCAAATCAACTTACAAAGGATTGTGCCATGGCTATCTCTACTTTATTTGATCAATTCCTTGAGGTTGACCTGGATGATGATACAGACTCGACGGTTCATTCTTCGCTTCGTATTAGGGTTTTGGTGGATATTACTATACCCTTGCTCCCGGGCTTTTTTAATGACACCACCCCAGATGCTGAAGAGTGGATAGCTTTAAAATATGAAAGACTGCCTGATTTCTGTTTCTTTTGTGGGGTTATAGGTCATTATCACAAGAATTGTACTATCAAAAGGGCCATGGTAAAACCGGGAGAGATGGCAGATACAAAGTTTGCTTATGATTGGTCTCCTAATGCCTATCCTCGTAGCAATATAACACCAGTCCTGTCTTATGTTCCTCCTCAACATGCTGGTTCTACTGGATTTCAGAGTACAACTACAGATGTCTCATCGCCTTTGTTACTGCATCATGTGCCAGTCAGTTACTCACAACCTATGTCGTTATGGGAACATTCGGCTTTTACAACTAATTCCATGAGTCATCTTTCTTTGGCTTTACAAACAGTATTATCTGGTTCTGCATCTTCTTGGATGCCAGGTTGGGGTCCATCGCCTTTAGGAAGTACTCAACTGGAAGCACCTATTCAGTTCATCTCTCATACTCCTGCTATGGTGGTTACTACTCCTGATATTGGCACCTCACTGCTTACCTCATCGCTTCAATGTTCCATACCTGCAAGTAGGCGTCCTTTGCCTCCTCATCCTTTTCCTTCTCGTTTATTGTCATTGTTGCATCCACGGGAAAAGGATAAATATGTGGCATTCTCTCAACTGGATGATTTACCTTTAGCTCAACAAGTTGATGTGGCTATGGATTATTTTAACACTGCAGCATCTTCATCTGACAATCCATTGGAACGTATGTCTGCAGCTGATAGAGCTGAAATGTTGGGTATCCTGCAGGAAATACATACTGCTGATTTTGCTTTTCCTGGTATTATTGACAATCTGTCGCAAGCTATGTTACCGGTTATTACCAATCCATTGCCACCATCTCCACAAACTAGCAAGCGTAAGAGAGTTTTATCACCTGTTCCACCTGAAGATTCACCTGCTATTCTGATGTCAACTGCTATGGTTCATGATTCTATGCAGTTTCAGCCTGGTACAACTACTGTTCGGATATTAGGGTGGAGGAAGCCAGCCCAGACTGGCCCCAATCAGATATATGAAGGTACTCTTCTGGAATTGTCAGGGTCTTGGGACAACTCTGACTCGTAAACATTTGGTTTGGCTTGCTAAGTCCCATAATCCGGATGTTCTTTGTCTCTCAGAAACGAAGACACATTCAGATGCTATTACAAAGTTTATTACTAAATTAGGTTTTCCAAATCTGTTTAAAGCGAATCCTTTAGGTAGTGCATGAGGTTTTTTGGTGTTTTGGCATGACCTTGTACAGCTTAGTATTCAATACTACTCCACTTTTTTGGTTGCCTGTACAGTGACTCAACCACATAGCGATAGGTTTGATGTCATTTTTTGCCACTTGCATAGTTCCCCTAAGGTTTTAGGTAATCAGCTTGTAACTTTGTCAAATATGCACAGGCTTTTACTGCCTTCTTATGTAATTATAGGGGATTTTAATGCAATTCTCCATCCTTCTGAAAAAGAGGGTGGAGTTCCTTATTTGTCTCGCTCGTTTACCTTATTCTCCAACTTTGTTTCTTCACTATCTTTACAAGACATGGGTTTTTCTGGTTTCCCTTTTACTTGGACTAATCGGAGACAACATCCATTTTTAATCAGGGAAAGACTGGATAGAGTATTAGCATCACCTATGTGGTATACAAAATTTAACAATGCTTCAGTTACTCATCTAACGCCTATTGGTTCAGATCATGCTCCTATCATTTTATCCACTTGCTATATCTCTTCTCCTCGCCGAAGTCAATTTTATTTTGATCAACGTTGGGGATCTTTGGATGTGGTTAGAGATATTGTCACTAATGTATGGGATGCCTCAGTAACAGGTACTTTAACCTTTCAAATATTTACTAAACTGAAATGTGTTCGTCGGCAGTTAATTTCATGGAACAGACATTCTAATCCTAATTCTCATCGCTGTCTCAATTCTCTTCGAGATGAACTGAATTTGGCCACTCAGCAGATATCGACTAATATTCAGTGGAATTACATTAGAAGATTGGAAAACAAGATCCTTCAGGCACAATTACAGGAAGAACATTATTGGGCACAAAAGTCACGAATTAGCTGGTTATCTTATGGTGATAGAAACACAGCTTTTTTCCATGCCCATACAAAACAGCGACAACATAGGAATTCTATTTTTGCTTTGCAAGATGTTCACGGGAACTGGATTAATGAGGAGAATGGCATTGCAACACTGATTAATTCTTATTTTGAGGAACTTTATACAACAACTCAGCCATCAAATATTGATCAGGTACTTATTGATTTTCCATCTACTGTGACTGCATCTATGAATACTATTCTGATTTCTCCTGTTACTATTAGTGAAATTAAAGATGCTGTTTTTAGTATTCACCCTACTAAATCTCCGGGTTCTGATGGGTTCACGGCCTTTTTTTTTCATACATATTGGGATATCATAGGACCTTCGATTACATTAGCTATTCAAGATTTTTTCAGAACTGGTAGATTTTTGAAAGGTTTCAATCACACACTCATAGCCCTCATTCCCAAAATCACCAATCCTATTAAAGTTTCTGATCTCAGACCTATAAGTTTGTGTAATGTGTTTTACAAAATAATATCCAAAATCTTGACTTATAGGTTACAACAGTTTCTGCCTACTCTTATTCCAGACAATCAGAATGCTTTCATCAAAACCAGATCTATAGCGGATAATGTGTTAGTTGTTCATGAATTGTTCCATTTTATGAGACATCAGAGGTCAAAAAGAAATCCATATATGGCATTGAAACTGGATATAAGCAAGGCTTATTATAGGTTGGAATGGACATATATTCAATATATTTTGCAGTGTTGGGGTTTTTCTGATATATTCATTTCATGGATTATGGCATGTGTGACTACAGTTACCTATTCGTTTCAACTTAATGGAGTTACCTATGGTTATATTCATCTAACTAGGGGATTAAGGCAGGGCGATCCATTATCACCTTTATTATTTGTGTTGTGTGCACAGGGCCTGTCGTTTATGATCAGTCAATCAGTAGCAAGAAATCAGCTTCAGGGATTACAGATTAATAGTAGTTGTCCGTCTATTTCACATTTGTTTTTCGCTGACGACTCTATTATCTTTACGACTGCTTCAGTTTACTCTGCTACTTGTATTTTATCCATCCTTAATCAGTATGCTTTGGCCAGTGGGCAACAGATAAATTATGACAAATCATCAGTCTATTTTGGTTCTAATGTGTCTGATCAATTAACAACATCCATTCTTTCTACATTGCACATGAACCTTATGGACCATACAAAACCATATCTAGGATTACCCACTATTATTTTTAGTTCTAAATCAGCTTCTTTTGCTTACTTATTATCCAAAATTAAAGCTAAACTTATAGGATGGAAACATCAGTTGCTTTCTCTCAGTGGCAAGGAAGTTTTATTAAAGGCAGTGGTTTATGCTATCCCTATATACTCGATGATGTGTTTTAAATTGCCTGTCTCTCTTTGTAAGCAAATCAATCGACTTATGGCTAATTTTTGGTGGGGGTATCATAATACTGAACCTAAATTACACTGGTTGGCTTGGGATATCCTTTGTCTGAGTAAATGGAGTGGTGGTTTGGGTTTTAAAGAACTCCAGCGTTTTAATCAATCACTTCTTGCTAAGCAAATGTGGAGGATTATTCAAGCTCCTGATTCATTACTATTTCAACTCTTCAAAGGGAGGTATTTTCCTCATAAATAGGTTTTAGAAGCAACAGCAGGCCGTAATCCATCTTGGGGTTGGCGTAGTCTTCTTTATGGACTCACTTTGTTGAAGAAAGGTTTAATTTGGCAAATTAACTCAGGTACTTCAACAAAAACTCTTCTTTCACCATGGGTTCCTAATGCTCCTTCGTTTATCCCTCAGTTGAATGCAGGAATTACATCAGAACAGGTCCCTTTATATATAACTGGATTGATGAATACTACTGCTTCTGATTGGAATGATACTTTTATTCGTAGTCTTTTTATACAGCAACATGCCTCTTATATTTTATCAATGCCTATTCCTTTATTCAAAAAAGATGATAAGCTCGTATGGATGCATCAAAATTCAGGGGAATATACGGCTAAATCTGGTTATTTTCAAGCCACATTGGACAACTCAGGTTATGTTTCTACTTCTCATCTCACATATTCAAAAAAAGATTGGCAGGGTTTATGGTTACTTCATATTGCTCCCCGAGTTAAACTTTTTATCTGGAGAGCAATACATGGTGGATTGCCAACAGGAAATGCGCTATTACAGAGACATAGCTCTTTTTCTTTGAATTGTACACACTGTGGTGACCTGGAATCTTTGGAACATATGTTATTTCTATGTCCGTTTGTCCAAAGGGTTTGGTTATCTTCTTCACTGAATCTGATTACCCTTAATTTACCTGTGCTTCCTTTTCATTTGCTTTGGAAACATATAGTGCAGCAACTCAATACTTTGGATCCATCCAAATCTGCTATTGGTTTATTCTGCTATCTTTGTTGGTTTATCTGGAAATGTCGTAACCTAATTATTTTTGATCAGATATATCAAACTGAGGTTGAAGTTCTTAATGCAGCAGTGGCTTCTTATTCAGAGTTTTTGAGTTTACCTCCACCAGTGAAAAATATTGCTGCTGCTTCTCATGTTGTTCATAGTTCTATTGCTACAATGTTGCCGCCATCAGGTACCATTAAAATTACTTATGATGCTGCTACCTGTTCATTGTATCATTGTGGTTTTATTGGTGCGGTGGCTATGGATTCCAATGGTTTTATTGTTAGTCGTTTTACGGCTCATTATCGTCACATTTGGGATCCGGGTATATTAGAATTCTTGGCTCTTCGGGAATCTTTGGTATGGGCACGTTCTTGTGGTTGGTTTCAGGTCATACTCGCTGGAGACGCTCTTCAAGTTTCACAGGCAGTTAATGCACAACAGTTGGTTAATTTCAGAGCTTGGGGAATTTGTCAAGACATTCGCCGTCTCAGAATTTTATTTACTTCTTGTTCTATTCAGTTTATTAGTAGAAAGTTTAATACATTAGCTCATAATTTAGCGGCTTCGGCTAAACGTCTTTTTCTTGCTTCTTTGTAATATCTGATACTGTATTTGATTTCTTTTTATTATATATACTGCTGTTTTGGAAAAAAAAAAAAAGAGAGACGATAAAAGACAAGTTTTCATTTGAGAATATGTGCTCATCAATGGATTTTAAAGGATATTTAATTTTTGGGTAAAGATATAAAAAATAGATTAAGATAAGTTTCTTTATAATTGAATTTATTATATTATAATTGTAACATTAAAATAATTTTTTAAAATTGGTATGAAAGTGTCTAACACATAAATTCGTTATGAAAGGTGTTTAGATTTTTTTATTTATTAAACATATTAATATTTCGGGTTAATTACATATAAAATCACCACCTTTACACGAATTTTCAAAAATAACACGACCTTTAAAACGTGTCAATTCAGGGCATCACCTTTCATTTCTTTTCAAAAACAACATGGGCATATTTTTTGATAAAATTTTGCTGACTTGGACACCCAATGAGAGTGCCACGTGTCACGCCACGTCAGCAAAAATGCCACTAAAAATGTGCCCGTGTTATTTTTGAAAAGAAATGAAAGGTGGTGCCCTGAATTGCCACGTTTTAAAGGTCGTGTTATTTTTGCAATTTCGTGTAAAGGTGGTGATTTTATATGTAATTAACCCTAATATTTCTTATTATATAAATTACATGTATTTTTCTATTTTATAAGAACTATAAGAACAAATTACTCTGAGATTTCCCACATATTCATAATTAAAATTTTGTTCCTTTTATTTGAAAATCAAATGATATGGTCCTCCACTTTTGTTTCCGCCAACACCTCAGTCTATCCGTCTATTTTTAGCATTAGTCAATTGACAAGAAAATTGGACGGAAAGACTAAAATGTTGATAAAAACAAAAATAAACCACTACAAAACTTTTGATTTTCAAATAAAGAAATGAAAAATCAAATTATGATAAAAGTGGGGGTCTTAAAGTTATTGATGGAAACACATTATATATCTACTAAGGAAGGACTAGGTCCTACGAGGGTTTGGCTAACAAGCTGTAGAATTGATTGTTTTACAATAAAGTATTGAGGTCTTTTGCTAGCTAACATGAAGCTTTCTTCTAGATCGTAAGATTATGTAATTGAGGAGTTCAAATCTCGGTTGGATTTATGGAAGTGTACTCTGCTTTCTCCTGCAAGCAGGTAAATCCTTATAAAATATGTCATGTTCAGTGTTCCAGTGTATTTTATACCCATTTCTAGTATGCCTAGCTCGATTTAGACTCACCTAGAATCATATATGATGCGATTTTTTTGGATATGAGATGTCAATTCTCTGGTTCTTAGTAAATTTTTATGGATGGTTGTTTGTCAAGATTTTATAAAGGAGGTTTAAAAATTTCTAATATGCATATTAAAAATTATAGACTTTTATTTAAATGGATTTAGAAATGGAGAATGAATAATGCAGACTGCATTTGGTTTAATGTCATATCTTGTTGCTCTAATATGGTTGATTGTGTTTCTTATAGCATAGGGACGTAAATAAATAACTTTTATTTGAAAAGGAATTAGAAAGTCTTGTTGGCAAGATAAAAATGCATGGAGAACATTTATTGGTAACGTGAAATATAATATTAGTGTGGGAGTTTCAATTTCTCTTTGGAATGATACTTGGATGTGTAATGGTTCAGCTTTGAAGTAGTTTCCTAGGCTTTTTAATCTTTCGAACCAAAAGCGGGTAACTATTAATGTTATTTATAGAATGAGGGTTGGTAGTGAAGACATCGTTTGAGAGGTGCAGACTTGTTATTATTGAGGGATTTTCAGTCAATTTTTAGTATGATCTCTCCTAATTTGGGTAAGTTGGATGAGGTGTCTTGGACTCTAATTCTCGAGTCTATACTTCTGCTTCTTTTTATAAACTGCTGGCTACAAATGCATGGAGTGTTATGTGTGTCGGAACTAATGGGATGAAGGCTTCGGTTAGGACATAATTGGATGTGCATTTGACTGCTCGTCGGGGTCAGAACTGGAATGCTTCTATTGCTTTAGGTCTAGCGTTTTTGCACGCACCTGCTACAGGAATAACAGCTCACCACAAGATTAATAGAGGAAGTTAGGTTACGGTTTGGTTTTTAACAGTGAGGGAGGATGGGCGTCATGTTTAGGTTGCTGGCCAGGTTGCAGGAGAGGGGCTAGTCATGGCGTAGGAAATTTGAGGCGTGAAACCGAAGCTACAAATCCTTTTTCATAACAATTACAAAATAATACTAAATAAATAAAAGCAATAGTCTGAAAAAGAGAGAATGGAGTTAAAAGAATTTAAAGAAATTTTTAGAAATAATTGAGTTAAAGTACATATACAAAAATGTTTGAAAAGAACAAGTTTTATTAAGATACTTTATATTAGAAAGTATGTCTATTTAAAAAATTTGCAAAATTTATGACTCTTATTAAAAATTTCATTGAGATTATAAAATTGGTTAGTGTTGATGTCATTTAAAAATAATTATGTTGACATTTTAAAATTTATTTTTTACTTTTTTTTAAAAAAATTCATCAAACTTCATTAATCGAATATGAAACAGTTAGATTTGTAAAAAATTTGGGAAAATTCGAAAACTAAACCCGATGACTTGACATGAAACAAACAGCATGCTGCCTGATTCGCAGATCTACTTACGAAAATAAAAAATAAATTATCAAACTGTTTCACCAACAAAGTGTCGTCTTCACTCAATCTTCACCATCACCCGCAAACTGATTTATGAAATCAAAAACTATAGCCGTGACATCGGATACAACCAACACATGAAAACCCTTCATAAAAAAGGGAAAACAACCTTTCATGTAGAAAGGACAACAACCTTTCACATGAAAAGGACAACAAACCTTTCATATAGAAAGGACAAAATAAAATTCTCAAAATAAAATACAATATTAAAAACAATAAAAAAACTACTATGGCCCATGAACGATTTCATAGTTATTGTTGAAGGATCTCCAATCTATCTTCGATTCTTGATTTATGAAAATTTGAATTGAATTTGCGCTTCGTTGTTAAATGTTAATCAATAAAAAAAATGAAAAAAATTAGTTTTTTATTATACTATATGAAATTAAAATAACATAAAAAAAAGATGGCTACCGTCAACGGCATATACCTAAACAGCTGGAAAAAATTTGAAAAAAGAGCTATAGACGCCTAGAGTTTTTTCATAGAAAAAGAGAGAAGAGAGGCTAGAGTTTTTTTATTCCTTTTTAAAGTTATCTCTTCATTAATTATTCCAAAATTTATTTTTGAGTAATGCTATATAACCCAACATTTTGTACCACCTTCTTTAACCTACCTTATGTGGCATTAAAAGAGTGGATGAATTAAAAATTAGAATTTAAGATATACATTTTTAGAGGTAGATTTGACGAATTAAATGATGTCACGTAAGGAGGGAAAATGAAGATGGTACAAAATATTGGGTTGAATAGCATTTTCCTTAATTTTTTATTTAACAGTGTAATAAATTGTGCGTGTATAAAACAATTTAATGGGCCGTAATAAGTTTGAGGCCCTAGACCTAGGTCATAGTGGCCTAACCCTAGGAACGAGCCTGCAACATATTGCTCCAAGAAGTCTTTACTTGAAATTATGGAAGAGTTTATTGGTTCTTTTTCTTTGGAGAATATAAAAGTCTAAAAAAGAGAGTTTTTTTAGAACAATGAGAATATATTATATTTAGGCGGTGATTTTTAACAATTTTTTTAAAGCTGTATTCCTTTTTAAAATTTATAATAGAAATTTTACATACTCGAAATTGGATTTTTTTAAGAATTCTTTTTGTCTTATTTTTTGGATTATGATGTTTTTGCCCTTTTTTAGTCGTAATTTTTAGTGTGCTAATTTGAATGTGCCACTTTTTATGCAAAAGCTATCAGAAAACAAACAGAGTAACCGAGCTTTGATTGAAGTTTGTGATTACAAAACTTAAAAACTAATACAAACCTATTCAGTTGTATTTATAGTAGAAAAACTAATAACTATTTCTAACTCTATTCACACGCATAGAGCATGTTTATCCAGCTGTAATCCAGCTGTTATACAGCTGTATCCAGTTGGCAGTGACAAGTAATCAGCTACAAGAGCAGCAGAGATGGAGGCATCAAACCATCACAGTGCAGGTGTTGGGAATTAATCGCAAGTGTACGATATCGCGCAAGTAATATAACTTGGAAGACCAAGTATCGATCCCACAGAGACAATGGACTTAATCACTAATTTCAAATATTCTTTAATCGGCTAGCTAAAAAAATCAATAGGGTTTTGTAATTTAATTAAACTAATATAAACTGAAAACAAATAATAAAATAGGGTTTAAAACAATAAGATTAAAAAGTTCAAGGATTGATAATCCCAAATAAATAAGTAAAATTATGGAATAGGATTTCTTAGTGATTTTATCGCGAATCGAGCTATTCTAAAGCACCGAATCCCGCCCTCTCAAGCCTCAAAGATCCGAATAAAATCACAACCTAATTAACTAACCAATTATTAACTCGCTCTCACGATATTAAAACTGAATTAAATAATCAAATTATAATTATGAAGCAAACTCAATGACTACCTAAATTCCAACCCGCTCTCACGGCGTTTTTCTCTAAGTTCTTAATTATCTATGTCTATTTAATTAACAATCTCTCAATTAGTTAATTAAACACAAAATCATGAACTAAGTAGCTAATTTAATCCAAGCAATAAGATTAATAATTAAGACACGAATTAATACTAATCCATCCAATCCAAGTAATTACCAATTTATAAGTTCATATCAACCTTTGAACAAGGGTTTTAGTTACTCATATTAAAACTGAAACAAAACAAGAAGGATGATGAAGAAGAAAGCATAATTAAACAATAAATACCGGAGTTGTCAATTTCGGAGAGAATCGTCTTGATTAAGCTTGAAATCTTCAACAATCGTCTTGCAGAAACTAATTATAAACTACTTATAAACTGCTGGAAAAAACTAAACTAAAAGCTATTTAATAAAAACTAAATTATAACTACTCTAATCTAATGTCTAATCTATTCTACATCTTCAATTGAGTCTAGTACAAGGTCTTTATATAGTAGGAGAAGTTCCGGAGTCTTCTAATTCGTATTACAAATCAATTTGTAATAGGAATTGTAATTGTAATTTGAGGAGGAATTTCAGTCCAATTCAAAGTCTGCTGCACGTGTATTTTCCTTCTTTCTCGTTCGGGAAACCATAGTCCCGTTCGTGACATGCCCAATTTTGACATGGTTCCCGAACGGGAGCCTTATTCACGTTCGAAAAAAAACTTGAACCGAAAGCTTTGAGATGTTGATTCCTTCTTGAGTCCCGAACGAGACAAGGCCTTCTCGTTCGGGACTCATGCTCATTCTGCATGGTTCCCGTTCGGGAAACCTTTGTTTCGAACGGGAACAACCTATTCTTTTCTCAATCTCGTTCGTGAACTTCAATTCCTTCGTCCGCAAGCTACGCTTTTTACTCGTACACGCAATCCACCATAAATTTGCCCCAAATAGTCGTTTTTCACCTAATTTCCACTGAAACACTAACAAACACTATTAAACGTAAAAACGCCAAATAATGTATAAAAACAATACTACACATGATGAAAACCGAGTAAAATCGACCCTAATTATAGGAGTAAAATACTCCTATCAGCAGGCCTCATCTTTGATCTCTGTTAGCCCCCCTCAAGCTGGACATATGCCACTTATGTGCAGCTTGAAAATGATATATGTTGAAAGTATAATGCCTTGACTGTAGATCTATAGACAGTAGTGGAACTTGCAGCAATAGAAATACAACATAAGAGCAGTAATTTCAGAAGTTTTAAAGCAGTTTTGCAGCATTTCTGCAGCGGCAGCCTTGCAACACTTTCAGCAGCGGTTTGCAACAATTTCACAACAGTTTTGAACCATCATAAGAAGCAGCAACATCAATATGGTGAAGCAAACTTCTCCACACAGTGCAGGCCTCATCAATTACAGCTCCAACAAAAATAGCACACCACCAAAGATCATATACAGTTTCGTTCTATAGAAGTAGACCTTTCGTTGAGGAGTTTTGTCAAACATATAATGAGCGTACTGGAAATAAAACCATTTGTCTCCGCAAATGAACAATCTCAAACTGACAACTGAATTACCTCAAACCATCAAATGCCGAAATCTGAAATTATTAATATCAGAAAATCCAAAAACAATTTTAATCAAGAATTCACTCATTACTTAACTAATAATTTGCTTCTTCAATACGAAGAGGAATCGAAGAATCAGGCTGAATTTTGAACTGATTTGAGAAAGTCGACAAATCATCGATAACAATTAATAGAGAATGATGGAAATTGATCGATAACTAAACAAATCAGACATTGAATGAAAAAGAAATTGATAGAAGGAACCTGAAATAGAAATTGAAATCATCGATATCAATGATTCATAAGAGAAAAAGATCGATAACAAGAATCTGAGATTAACTGAAACATAAAAGAGATTTGAACAAAAAATATGAGATTGAAGCTGATAGTCACGATAATAAATCGCAACTTATCAAAACTGATCAAAAAGAACCTGAAATTGAAGCTTTGAAGCTGAAAATCATTGATAGCAATGATAAGAACCTGAAATCGAACTTCGAGTCACCGATAGCCATGCTCGTAAACTGAAATTCAATCCGGACCGCTGGGACTGGACATCCAGTTTGGTACAACAGAGAAGAAACTGAAATCGATAAATCTGAAATCACGGAACTGCTGGGACTGGACATCCAGTTCAGTTAACCGGAGAAGAAATCTGAAACGCGGCGGCAACTCCGGCGGCAATGCCTGATCCCGGGCTCGGACCCGCTCTGATACCATATCAGAAAACAAACAGAGTAACCGAGCTTTGATTGAAGTTTGTGATTACAAAACTTAAAAACTAATACAAACCTATTCAGTTGTATTTATAGTAGAAAAACTAATAACTATTTCTAACTCTATTCACACGCATAGAGCATGTTTATCCAGCTGTAATCCAGCTGTTATACAACTGTAATCCAGCTATTATCCAGTTGGCATTGACAAGTAATCAGCTACAAGAGCAACAGAGATGGAGGCATCAAACCATCACAGTGCAGGCCTCATCTTTGATCTCTGTTAAAAGCTACGAGTTTAGATTTTACCATTTCTTTTGACTTTTAATATATATTATTATTCATAAAAATATATTAAATTACTTTATTTTTACTATGAGATATTTGAATCATTTTCTAACAAAATTAATCAAAATCGGTTAATTTAACTATTCATGAATGACAAATTTTTTGGTTTGATAAATGAATAGCTTAAAAATATTTTAAATATTTCAAAATGGGCTAAACTAGCCGATTTTGAAAGTTTTAATTATAACTGATAAAATCCGCAAACGTCTAGTATTTTATTGGGATTAACCCTAAAAATAATAAGATTCTTAACCATTTAGTTTAACTTTGTAAGTTCAGTGACCAATATAATTTTCTTTCTTTGCCTTCTTAACACTACCATGGATGTAGGATTTGTTTTGAAATTTCTATAAAAAATTAAAATATGTTTTGTATCGAAATTTATTGTAGGAATTAATTTGTCCACTATATGAAAGGGTTAATCTGATTTAATGATGATTTTGCACAATTTTCTTCATATAGTGACTAAAATAAAATGATTACTTTAAAAAATTTAATTATTATTATTATTATTAAATTTGTAAATTTGTCACAATAAATTTAGTTTAGTGCTAGAACCATTATTTAGTAATAGAATTATAATAAAATTTAAAAAATTTGACTTCAATGTTCAATTATAATAAAAAAAAAACGAAAAACACAATGATTTAATGTATTAATTACAACTAGGTCTAATGGTGCTAAAGGACCGAATTGTTTTTTGACTTTTTCAAAATCTATTCAAACTTTTAAGACTGTAAATTTATCTAAATTTAACAAATTTTCTGAAATCTATCTATTTTTTAAGATTAATTTAATTATATCTACAATAATAATTGAATGTGTAATTAATTCTAAAAAATTTAAAAGAAAAATCTTTGTCAATTGGGACGTCACATGTTATAGATGAATTAATTTAAAAAATATTAAATTTATTTTAAAAAATTGGATTGATTTTACCGGATTGGCTAAATAGAGATAACAACTTTTGGATAATTTAAAAAAAAGATATAAATTATACTATTAGGCCTTAAAACAATGACCAAGATGACATACATATTCGTAAAAAAATAACTTCGCTAGTTTGTCCCGTAAATTTTATAATTTTGAGCATAATATTCAATTAGTACTTAACCAATATAAATTATATAAAAAATAAAATATATCTTTGTTTACTTGTCTTTATGAAAATTAATTCATAATGAAGAAGTATCTACAAAATTTTAATGTTATGACAATTCTTATCTTATTCTTATAAAATTTTGTATGGAAAATTTCTTCAAATGTGGACTAAATTATAATAAAAATATATGTTAAATTGTATTCTATTTTTTATCATCTAGACTATTCATCTTTTTACTTTTAAAATATAAAATTGTTGTGACTTGTTAAATTAATGATCACACTCTTAAATTTTTTAAGTAAAGATAGTATTGTCAATTTAATGATACATAAATTAATTTCACTTAAAAGGAAGTTCGAACTCAGTGTGTCCAATTTCAACTCACTTTAAATAGATTGCTTTGCATAAACCCCCCATCTAAAACCCAACTCCACCTCTCTTACTAATCATCATGAGTAATATTCAAACAACCCAAATCCAAGAACAAGATCAAAAGGCCAAGAATACTAACAATATACTTCTTTTAGTGGTTAATTATTCATTTTTGTTCGTAGGTTCAATTTCTTCTAGCTTGCTCTCTAAATTCTACTTCATCCACAAAGGTTCAAGTAGATGGGTTTCTACATGGGTTCAAACGGCCGGTTTTCCCCTTCTTTTGTTCCCCATTTTCATACCTTACTATCTCTTCAAATCCACAGAAAGAAAACCATTCAATGGATTCACTTCAAAAATGTTCATTTTATCAATCTTGATAGGGTTCATGATAGGTGTAAATAATCTTTTATTCTCATGGGGTAATTCTTATCTTCCTATATCAACTTCTTCCTTCTTTTATCATCTCAACTCGTATTCAATCTCATCCTCTCCGTCATCATCGTCAAACAAACGATCACTTTTCAGAATCTTAACTGTGTTATTCTCTTAACCCTAAGCTCGGTCCTGCTAGCATTCGCTTCCGATCATGATAGACCCCAGGGCTTAACTCCAGCTAAGTATTTCATAGGGTTCTTCTCTACTATAGGAGCTGGTTTGTTATTTGCCCTATATTTACCCATCATGGAAAAAGTTTACAAGAATGTTTACTGCTACGCGATGGTGATCGAAATGCAGCTCGTGATGGAAGTTGCAGCCACTGCGTTGGCCACCATCGGAATGGCGTCCGACCGCGGGTTTTCCGAGATGAAGAAAGAGAGCAAAGGTGTGTTTGATGAAGGTGAAAAATGGTATTGGATTACAGTGTTTGGTAACATAATTACTTGGCAACTGTGTTTCATGGGAACTGCAGGAATGGTGTTTTTAACATCATCACTAACAGGAGGGATATGCATGACTGCACTTCTTGCCATGAATGTGTTGGGTGGTGTTGTGGTGTATGGAGATGAGTTTGGTGGTGTGAAAGTGGTGTCCACTTTGCTTTGTGGTTGGGGTTTTTGTTGCTATGTGTATGGTATGTATGTTGATAATCGAAAGAAATATGATGAAGATGAGAAGATAAAGGAGAATAAAAAACTTGGGATTGAGATGGTTCATGTTGTACAAGGAGCAGATGTGGTTTGATGGTTATCAATAATTTAATGCTTTGTTTTATTTTTCTTTGTTTTTGTTGGGTGCTCTTATTATTATCATCATCAAAATTTAGATTAGATTTTGTATAGTGAGATTTTGAGGTGTTGAATGTGATTTGATGAGAATGACACGTGGCGTGATTATTTACATGAGCCAATTAATAAAATGCACAATTATTGATGATTATTTAATGTGTTTTATTTAGAATTAATGTGCCTTTTATTAATTGGCTCATGTAAATAATCACGTCACGTGTCACGTATCAAATGTATGGTTCATAATCCTACGTGGTGGACTTGGTTCAACTAAAAATTTCTCTGATTTGAGGGTGGAATCATTACCAATGTATGCAACATCAACATCACTATCATTATAATTAATTAATATAATGTACATTAATTCTCCACATTAAATCCATATATAGTTGGGTAATTGATCATTGGAAAATTTAAAGTATCATTAATTATATTTTGAAGACCGAGTTTTTATTTAATTTATTTTAATTAATTAATTTTATTTTTGTTTCAACAATTCCGGCCAAATGATGATGTGGTAACAAGATTTTTTTATGAGGCAATTGCTTTTTGCTTCTATTGTTTTGAAAATCTGTCATTTGTATAATTTTAACTCAGCGGGAGTTTTCCAATTAAATTTTATATAAATATTAAGTTTTTAGACAACAATAATCTATTTATGGTCTTAAACACGCACGTAACAATAGTAAGAGAAGTTTAATCTGATAATGATGGATATACTGTGGTTATAAGCTTATAAGTCCATAATATGCTTATCTTTGAAACCCATATAACATAGTTAATAAAACTAAAAGATTTCTTTCAAATTTGACATGAAAGATTCAGGAAAAGCTGATGTTATTTTTGTCATTGGAATAATCAGAATTCAAAATGATATATTTTTGTGTCATTCTGTATTACTATTTTTAATTATTTCTTAAAAAATCAAATTTAAAATACAGACACAAAGAAACGTCTAAATATTTAAATATTATTATATTTATTAATAAATAGTTTCATTTTTGTAGAAAATTATATTATTTTTGGCCTAATAATAAAGTACTAAACTTTTACGTTTTGTATTAGTTACAGTCTAATTGTTTTCAATTCACCAAAAGTAGCTAGTTTCGACATGTTACATTCCTTTTAAAAATTTAAACCGAACCGTTTTTCAACCAGCATGCAGGGGGAAATTTAGGGGAGTCGAGGAGGGTCGGCCGACCCTCATCGCCAGAGAAAATTTAAGGACCCGTGTTTGCAACTAAATACAAATATAGGGGCGGTTTTTTTATCTTGTATTGGTGGTTATAGCCGCCCCTATAAGTGCTAGTTGCATTTAATCTATAATTTTTTAAAAGTTAAATAATAAGTCATTTAGACTAATACAAAAAATAAAAATAACCAAATGATATGTCAATTAATATTTCTAGTTATCTGAACGCGGAAATTAAACCCTCCTGAGTTGGAATCCTTAGTTCATCATTGTCAGCATGCTGGCTATTTTAGACCTGATTCAGACGTCGTATTAAGTTAAATTTTTTTTTGCTATAATTAACACACCACGCAAAGATTTGTTCATTATTTTTTTTGTGTAAATAGACTTATATATATTATGAACAAAGGGTCAATGCGCCCTCTAAACTTGTGACACGGGATCATCTAACCCAATTTATATTTTTTTGCCCTAAAGCTCTTCATTTTTTGGTCAAATAACCCATGATTGTATTTTTAAAATGCGTAAAATACAAATCAAAGGTGAGAGATGCAAAAATTCCCTCATTGTCGCGATATCATTATTCTAAATCCATTTTTTGAAATAAAAATATATATTATAAGACCCGAAAATGAAGAATTTTGTGGTTAATTGTTCAAAAAAATATAAATTGGGTGACTCTGTATCATAAGTTCAAGGCGCGTTAACCCTTTATTCTATATATTTTTTTATCAAACTTTATTCTATATATTATTGTGGCCAAATTTGGACATTCTGGATCCTGTCATTCCAAAAGTACATGGCGTCCGAAGAACCATAAACGAAGATTTGGCTATATTTTGCCAATGATGGAAAAGATATACGAGAAAGTTAATTACAGTTGTGAGGAGTTGATAGATTGGTTTGGAATTTAGTGGAAGATTTGTCATCTCACTCATCTCCATTAAAATAGAACACTGAATTAACTAGCCATTGATATTTTTATGAACAAAGGGTCAACGCACCCCCTGAACTTGTGACACGGGGTCATCTAACCCAATTTATACTTTTTTGAGCAACAAACCCCAAAACTCTTCATTTTTGGGTCAAATAACCCATAATTGTATTTTTAAAATGCGTAAAATACAAATCGGAGGTGAGAGATACAAAAATATAATTAGATACTTCCCTAATTGTTGCGATATAATTATTCTAAATTCATTTTTTTGAAATAAAAATATAAATTATTGGGTTATTTGATCCAAAAATGAAGAGTTTTGGGGTTAGTTGCTCAAAAAAGTATAAACTGGGTTAGATGACCCCATGTCACAAGTTCAGGGGGCGCGTTGACCCTTTGTTCATATTTTTATTGTCATTTTAAAAAAGTCGCAATCCACTGAGAGGAAAATATAAAAGGGGATAAAATGATTAGAAGCATGCATATACAATAATCATTATTGGAAGATAATTTCAATATATAGTGCCTTAATATCTGCTATTTCAGTTTATTTATTTTCTTTTTGTGCTTTCATTTTTTAAACAGTAATGATATGTTTATTCATTTTCAGCCAATAATATACAAAATATATAAAAAACATTCAATAATTATTTAGATATAGCTGGTTTTTAATTATTAAAACAAAGTGATACTGTGATTAGAGTAAATGAAACATCTTTCCATATGGAACCAATTTTGTAAAGTATAAAAATAAATTATTTAATTGATTAAAGTATGTATTGAAAAATTAGAGTAACATTCTTTAGAAAAATCTAGAGACTAATAGTAATTAAGAAACATTGATACATCATTTACATAATTATTTAAATTATAATTGCGCCTCCAAATGGTTTAAACTGGTCTCTTTTGTGTGCAGGAAAATTAGTTCTGATTGGTTTCTAGAGCTTCCACTTTCAAGTAATCAAAATCATTGAAAATTACTAGCTAGTGGCCAAGGTTAGAAAGGCCATATGGATATTAAAAATCCAAACATAATTGATATTTTTCAAAAACATCCATGAACATTTTAACTCTTATAACTTAACTCATTTAAAAAAATATGCAATTTTTATCCAACTTTAAAAATTATGTTAGAATTTCTCTTAAATTATAATTA
Organism: Mercurialis annua; assembly: GCF_937616625.2. Lineage (NCBI taxonomy): Eukaryota > Viridiplantae > Streptophyta > Magnoliopsida > Malpighiales > Euphorbiaceae > Mercurialis > Mercurialis annua. The sequence goes on from NC_065572.1 coordinate 54,968,702, forward strand.
ATTTAAAATTAATAATTAAATTTATTTTAAAATATTTTGATTATTTTATCATACCTATCTTAGTGTTTGACATGGAGTAAAAATTACAATCATATTAAGATGGATACTTTTTATTTTTCGGTAACTGATACAAGTAGAAAAATTTGAAATCGCCTCTTCGTATTTGGCCTACATAAAGAACAAATAAACTCAAAGGGTCTCAAGCTGGAAAGCTTGAAAGCCACTCTGATGCCTAAATCAGTAAGGATTCTTTGATAGATAATGAATGGAATAAGTGTTTAGAGCTTTTAGAACGATTACCTTTTCAAACAGCTGGTAGAGTGGTATTTATAGACCTGTTATATGCCTTACTTAGCGTTTGAGATCGTGGTTTTCTCCCACGATCTTCTCTACGTGTGTGGCCACGCTTTTTCATATCCACGCGTAGTGGGATTGAAAGCTTCACATAGGCGATATGAGAGGATGGAGGACCGCCCTAATAGTGGTAGTCGAGATCTTTCCTTTAGGCAAAGTAAGAGTTCTTTTTAACCGACAGGACTTCGTTGGAGAGCTATGGTCTTCTAGTGTCGACCAATGGCTCGCCTGGAGTTCAGAAATTATTAGATTGGTATCAAATGTCCCCCCTGGTTTGTCCGTCAAAGACTTTAGGCGGTTCTTTAATCATTTCAAATTTTAAATTTTAAAATTTGAATCTGTGTGAATTTCAAACGTTTATAACGATTACTCGGAATATAAAGAGTCACATCTCTTAAATTTCTAGAATAAATGTCTTGTCGAAGAAGCTAAGACATGATGTACAGCTCGCAACCGTTATATTTATTTTCAAAAGAAGGTCAGTAATTTCTTTCTTGTATTTTACATTTTTGTTTTTCTTATCCTGAACCTTTTATATTTTCTCTCTATTCTTGTTGACTTCTAGTCTATTTTCATGTGTAAGATCCAATTTCGTGTTTGCCATTCTCCTAGTAAAGCTTCAAAACTTCTTCTGACATCAGTAAGATTACTATTTCTCCTTATTTTCTTTTCTATGTTCTTCTTTTTTACAAACTATGTTGTCTTCTTCTCCCATGTCTTCTTCTAAGAATTCTAGTGATAGATATGTTTCACACGTCCCTACTAACATCCTAGATATAGATTTTGATGTGGAAGAGCTAGAAATAGGATGGTAGAGGATATTCAAGACATATTCTCTAACTTAAAGTTGACAATAGTGAGACAAGATGGAGGCAAGGTTGTGCTTGCCACCGATGCTGCTGGTAGAGACACTGAAGGAGCGGATCACCTTATGGAGGAAGAGGAAGGGATATAGTTTGAGGAAGAAGTAGTTATTGTGAAAAAAAATGAAAGAAGTCTTCCAAATCCTCCATCCATTAGTCCAAAAAGAACTACATATTCCTCTGAAATATCCCGGTGTCTTGAAAGAGAATGCTCTTATTTAGATTAAGAGATGATAAGAAATTCTTGCTTCGGTTACTAGAAGACTCCTTGGGCCAAGATGTTCTATGGAATAACTTTTGGCGAGAGACGACCAAGTTATCTTTGTTCAAGATTAAGAAGCGGGGCTCAGGCTGACTCTTGACAAATATACCCAGTATGTTGTTTAGCAACTAGAGATTCCTTTGGCCCAACTTCATCCCAATACTAATAGGCATTTGACTGGTTTATTCATCTGCGAGATGAATTTCAAAAGGGAGGTGAACTACTACACGATCTTGTTCGTCTACACCCTACAAAACAAGGGCCCGTTAAGTTCCGCTTCCTCTAACCTCGCAGAACACCTTTAGTAGACTCCCTAATTCATTAAAGAGGTGGAAAGATAGATTTTTTATTTCCAAGTATGAGGTTAGATGGGGTAAAGTGCCGAATGTTTGGGTAGACAAGGCAAAGAAACTTGACCCTATGGAGTTGGAGTCGGTTGACAAGAAAGTCATAAAGCATTTTCGCACCTTCGCCCCTTTGAATGTGAAGGAGATGATAAATTGATATTTCGGCTGGGAGAACAATCTTGACTCGAATATCAAATCGCACAAAACCTTTTAAGGATGTATTCAAGAGCCTATGCGTTAAATTCCTTACAAGTTTATCCGTTTTAGTGAACGCTCTAGAAATTTTGCCCAAATTTCATAAGAGCGGGCCCACTTCCACATTCACAAAGATGAAATTATTAAGAGTACACTTATAGCTAGGTACTTTACTACATATGGAGTAAAGAATTCATTAAGATATTTTACTAAGTTATTCTCTAATTACTTCAAGAATCATGCTTTAATTTTTCATATGTTGGCTCTCTCATTATTTCATAACTTGCTATAACCCATTAAACCTATTTCTTGGGATCTTTGGTCATTTAGGTTGGGTTCCCATTATGAATGATTCGTTCTATAAGCAATAGTCCCAATTCTATTGACGCTTTATGGACTTTCTTTCTAGCTAGTTCTTTCGTCAAAGGATTTGCTAAATTATCATCACTGGGTACATGATTCACTCTAACAGCCCCTGTTTAAATGAATTCTCTAGCAGTGTTATGCTTACGACATATTTGTAGTTTCTTACCGTTATAGTAATGGTTCTCAGCTTTTACAATAGCGGCGATACTACCGCAATGGATCAACACAGCTGGTATAAGCTTTTCCTATAAAGGAATCCAAGCTACCAGGCTTCTTCATTTCTCGAAATTCGGCTTTTAGCGATAGATTTTTTTCGTCGCTGATAACAGGTAATCCATTGCAAAATTGGTTTAGTGATGGATCCGTCGGCAAATCATTCGTCGCTAAACCAATTAGTGACGAGAGATTATAATTCGTTGCCATTTAGCGACATATTTTTGTTGGATTTTCTAGGTTCATACCACAGCGGAATTTCAATTTTTTTATCAAAAACCCAAAACAAGATCCATGTAATTCGAAGAGATAGACAGGTTGCATGAATAAAACCTACTCGAATGTTGAATTCAAACAACAATGTAGGAAGGAATGAGGTTGTTCACTTTGGTGATATCTTGCCTCGGATCAGAAACGCCGCCAAAAGGATATGTTATCTACAAGTATCCACACGAATAGACCTTTGCCAAAACGAGTGCTTGTGTGCTATCACTATTGCTCCACAAAGCAATTATGAATTATTTAGTGATCATGTCTTTTGTTAATTTTGAAAACACATATGTAAAACCCTAGCCTTAAAAGTGTATTTATAGGAAAATAATACATCTAAAGTTTACTCAAAAAACGTACTTTGCAATCAAATTCAAACACTACATTTTTTATAACTCTTTTAAGTTTATGTTTATAAAAAAAAACTCCTTTTTTGATAATACACACATATATATTAATTATTAATATTACCTTAAAATAATATTTTAAAGATAACACTTATCCTTGAATTCAAAATCAATATATATATATATATATATATATATATATATATATATATATATATATATATATATATATATATATATATATATATATATATATATATATATATATATTATATTACGAATTATTTATATAATAATTTATTAATCACGTTATTCTATTGGGTTTGTACAACCCATAACTGTTTTGAGCCTGTTCTTAGTGTGCGACCTTGTATGTTCATATAGCGTTGGCAGTGGGCTAAAAATCTCTATTTCGGCCCACAAGTCATAAGTGGTCTCTAGCAAGACATTATGACTACCCAAGTCATATGAATATCGATTATTTGATTTAACCTTATATATGATATTTTAATCCCTATGTCTCGCGATATCCAGATTGAATATAAGGTATAATATTGTCATCCTTATAATAATCAATCATTAGTTTCCTGATTTCAAGTACACTGAAAATGATAACTCTTTATGAATTCATTTTGCATGACCGTGCATTTTCTTTAGTCTATCTTTTCTAGGGGCCCATAGATATCTTACTCAAATAATTGAGAGACAAATTCCTTCTCAGTCACTCACATTTCTCACATAGTTACTTTCATATCCAACGACAATCTATTCAGCTATCCTGTTAAAGATAATGTAAGGCTCTATCAAAATTTGAAAGAGCTATGTAGAAATCCATGGTGATTTCATGGTCAAGGGATTTGTTTAATATTACTATAATGAGAGATACTTATGAGAATGACCAATATAGAATTCTCATGGTGGGTCATCCAGTGCTTGATTTCTTAAATGGTACTTATGATTTGACTTAATACTCATACACATGATTAGTAAAACATAATCATCAGTTAACATCATACTAGTCTTAATATGATTGTTAAGACTAGGGATAGTTTAAATACAATTCTTTCTTAATCCTAAGGGTTTTACTATCAAGTCACATACTTGATGACCTTAAAAACAATTAATAATTCAAGCATTTAATCATAATATATAATTAATAAAAGTGCCAACTAATAAATAACCAAAAATAAAGTCAATATACGGTCAAGTATGATTAACCTAGTACATATCACTAACAATTTTTTCACTGCTAAATGGCGACATCCATTGCTAAAGGGGCAACCAAAAGCGACGGTCGCCCAACCATTTAGCGACGAATTAATCTGTCGCTAATCCGTTGCAAAATGTGCTTTTTAGTGACAGAAATCTGTCGCTAAATGAGGAAAATTCGTCGCAAATTTACAGAATTTCCGATGGATATTTCCCGATTTCCGGCCTAATCTGTCGATTCAAAACTAAAACCTTTTTAATACAAAATTTGAAAACATAAAATTCATTGACGCAAGAAAAGTTTTTTTTTTTAATATAAAACCCGGTAAAAAATTACAAAATATATGGCTATCATTCATAAACAACATATATAATTAAAAAACTAATAAAAATTGGTTAAATATTACAAAAACAAAACCATTTATCGGTAGTGTCCTCATCGTCTGCTGGTGGTGTGGGCAACGTGGACGGCCACCGAGAAGTAACTTTGCTATCTCCGAGCGAATCCCCTACGCTACCTCCGAGTGAATCCGCTCGTGGAGTCCCTCTCAGACCGTACACATCTCAACACAGATTTGTTCTTCTACCTCTTGCCGCAAACGGCCCTCCATCACTTTTCGTACCTCAACACAGATATGCTCGTTCATCTCCTGCTATGATCCAGGTGACTCGATCCGTAAATCCGTTTCTTCTTCACCCTTTCGAGAGCAAGGAACAGCTGGTTCTTGTCAACTGGGGTAAAAGTTGTACTCCCCTTTCCCGGTTAGGACGCAGCGGTTAACTGCTCATTTAAACGGTCCTATAAGAAATGAAATACTTAATTAGTATAATTTTATAAAATCACACAACACAGTATTATTTAACTCTACATTTCTTATGAAAATTCGACAGCATTTTCTCTATAATGAGCATCACCCATTTTTCAGGGGAACACTGCAGATATATATATATATATATATATATATATTGTATACATATATTTCGAACTGTTTTTATCATTATGGCTTATAATTGGAACACGCTACATAATGGGCATCATTAGGACTGCGTGCGCACCGATATTGATTTGGGTAAGGTAATTGTGAATTGGGGTAACCCGGTGTGAGCCCAGCTCTCGGAACCCGGTAGAGTAATTCGGAGTAGCTCGGCTCTTGGACTCTGGTTATGGATTAAGTGTGGTCGGTGGTAACTCGGTGTAGCTCAGCTCTCGAGATCAGGCCTTTTGGATTAAAAAGAAAACCAAACCCAACCGAAATATTAGAAAAAGAAAATATTTCAAACCGAACCAAATCGGTCGGTTAGGTCGTTTATTTCGGTTCGTTTCGGTTATTTCGGTTCGGTTTACATGTAAAACACTAAGAAATTTTTTTACACTCAAAACCGAACTGAACCGACCAACTGAAAATTATGTGCAATTTTCAACCGAACTGAACATAATTTGTCGGTTCAGTTTGGTTTTCGGTTTCGATTCGGTTTTGCACACCCCTATTTGTGGTTTAGGCTTCCAACTATTAGTCGTAATGTTTATGTAAAATGTTTTTACTGTTTTAAAGTTTTTCCACTTAATAAATAAAAATAGTGATATGAGCTCATCACAGAATATCTGACCCCGTTGTTTTTCTAATTTTCCAGGTTTATGATTTTGAGCGAGTCAGCCGGTCTCTGATTCTTTAATTTTTCTCGGAGGTTTTCTTTATTTTTAATAAAGCTGTCAAACTGATTTTATTCTTAGACCGCAGTAGTAACTAGAAGTCCTTATTATTCTAGTTTGTTGTCAGATTAGTCCGACTGTTTTATTATTGATTTGGCATTATATTATTAACTTTGGTTTTATTATTTATGTCATGTTTGGAGCGTTAACCGAACATTTATTATTTAATTGTTGATATTATGAACTGCTAGAATTAGGTTGGAGTCTCGGTTGCTCCCGAGAAGTGGTTTTCTTGCAGGTTTATATGTTTGTATGTTATCCGTAAGGCTAGCTACGGGCTTTGGTACTACAATACCCACACCTTAGCGCCGGTCACGATCCATAAAATTGGGTCGTGACATTCCTTCGATAGGTGCTTCTGGTGGAATTTTGCTTATTTGGAATTCAGTTTTGGTAAGAAATGCAATTTCAGGTGATTTGCTTCAATTTTCTTTGGTGCGGACAGCCTGCTCGGCACATCCTTATTTACGCCAGAAATAATTCTTCAGGCCGTTTGTTATTTTGGACTGAACTTCATCCGCTGCTATCTTTCACCGGTTTGGTTTTAGTTTCGGGTGATTTTAACGACATTAGTAATCTTTACGAGAGGATGCACTGTTTTGGGTTTACCTCTTCTATGGTTGCTTTTAATAATTGTATCAACGATTCTGAATTAATTGATATTCCTTTGCAATGTCGGGCTTTCACTTGGTATAATTCTTTTTCGAGAACAAGAATTGAACGGTGTCTCATTTCGAGCAACTCCACAACTATTTGGCCTTTTTTCATCTCTAAAGGCATTTCCAAAACAACTCTCTGACCATACTCCAATTTTATTTAAGTCTTCAAACGACTTCGATTGGGGCCCAAAACCTTTTTGTTCTATTGATACTTGGTGGGATAATCAAAACTTTAAAGATTTATTAGATAGCTCTTGGAAAAACATCTCTTAGCAGGATGCAAATGGTTCTTTTGTTGACAAACTTAGGGATTAAAGGAAGTTGATAAAAGGTAGGAATTCTAATGTTTTTGGAGACCAAAACAGGAAATCTATTGAGTTGGCTGACAAGATAAATCAACTAGAGTCTCTGGCAGATTTGAGAGTTCTTATTGAGGCTGAACATGAAGAATTAACGAGCAATAAATCTGCTCTTTGGAACGCAGAAAAAAACTTAGAGTCTCTTTGGATTCAAAAATCTTGAATAAAATGGAATCATTCGGGGGATAAAAATACGAATTTTTTCCATAGGTTAGCTTCAGTCTGTTACCGTAATAATGCTATTACGGAGGTGTAGGTGGGGCAGAATACTTACTCTGATCCGACAGATATTAAAGTTCAAATCTGCTCCTTTTTAGTGCCCTTTTCACTAAACAATCATTAGCTATTATAATTTATCAAGTTTGAACTTCAAAACCCTTTCACAGACCCAAGTTGATTCTCTTGTGATGCAATTTGCAGAGGAGGAAATATTAGCAGCTATTTCGTCATGTGGTGAAAAAAAATCATCGGGACCAGATGGATTTAATTTTTATTTTTATTAACGAGCTTGGGAAATTTTGAAGTCAGATATTCTAAACTTATTTAAATCCTTATTTAGAGCATATTACTTACCTAAGGGGTTAAATATTTCATTCATGGTTTTGATTCCAAAGATTGCAGGGTCCTTGGATTTTAAAGATTATCGTCCTAATAGTCTAATTAATGGGATGATTAAGCTCATTTCTAAAGTTCTCTCCTCAAGACGGGCATCGGTTTTACCTTCTATTATTTCTGACAACCAAAATGCTTTTAATAAAGGAAGAAGCATCCTTAACTGAAATGATTGCTAATGAATTCCTCCACTTGAAATCTCATAGAAAAGATAGGTTAATTCTTCTTAAGCTTGATTTTCATAAAGATTTTGATAGCATTGACTAAGAAATCTTTTTCTTTGTGGTTTGATAAGTAGAGCAATCAAGGAACTGCAGCTATTATGTTCCCTAGATTACTGATCTTGTCTCTCCAAAAAAACTTCAACGGTATTTAACTTCTATCTATCTGGTTGGAGTTGGAGACGTCGACTCCGAAATGCTGAAAAGACTGAACTGCAGCAGCTTCAACTCTGTTATCACATGCACTCCTAATGCTTCTAGACGAGATTTGATTTGAAATCTAGAATATCAGTTTTCAGCAGCGTTGTTCATCAAACTCAACAGCCCTGATATATTGAATTTTCTAACAACCATTATCAGCTCATTCAAGCTGATTTGGAGGTCAATTTTTCCACCCAGAATCAAGTTTTTTCTTTAGACAGCAATACGCTTTAACTTTTCTAGCTCATAGACAAGTAATGTTTAATGGCAATATTACTTGTTTTTTTTTTCGGAATTGAGGAAGACCAAAATCATATCTTCTTACATTGTGCTTTTGCAAAGATAGTTTGGGATTTGATTTTTTGTAAAATTGGAATTGCTTGGATCATGCCTATGAGTCTCACTGACTGTCTAATTCAATGGAGATCTATTATTGAAAGAAAAAACAACAACATTCTTTGGTACACGTTATTGGACATGATCGTTTGAGAGTTGTGGAAATGTCGAAACAAAAGGATTTTTTAAAAAGAAGAAACTCATATTCATGGTTTAGTTCAATTATGCTTTGTTAAGGCTGTTTTTGTATATACTTATTATAGTCCTAGATTTGCTTATTCGAATTTGGATTTCTATAGATATCCTGATTGTATTTTTTTTTCTCCGGTTGTATAAACTCATTCCTCAGAGTCGTAGACTTGAGTGTGCATAAACTCTTGAGTAGTGGAGTATTTTTAGTCACTTCTTGTGGCTTTTTTTAATACAATACCATTCATAAAAAAACTAATATGGTTTGAGATAATAAAACTTACATACTACTTTAAAAATAAAAATTCAAACCTAAGCGATAATCAACTCAAAGTATAAAATATATTTAAAATAATAGAATTAATAGTAGTTTTGTGAATATGCGTGTGTCAAAGAGAGAGAGAGCGTTAATCGCGTACGTTAAAGTAGTAAAAACATAACATAAGAGTAGGCCCCTGTGGACCAATCTATGACCGAACAAAAACGGGTTTATAAAATTTACAAATTTTGATGTGTTTTACAATTTTAACACGAATTTTAGATTTTGACAATATCGGGCACCAACATTTAATTTTTTGCAATTCAAAATACCAAACAATTCTCTAGCAAAACAATGTTGATGTGGACAACAGAACAATATTTATTCCAATATTAATATCAGCATATTTTTGACACAAAATTGACCGGTGTTATGAATTGTAAAAAAATGATATGTCATATATTAAAATGCAAAATTAAAAATGTGTGTTAAAATTGTAAAATAAAATATTTCAAAAAACAATTGTAAAATAAAATAAAAACGCATATGGTCTTTCCATCATTGAACAGAAAGTGAATTTTTTTCGTTCTATTCAGTTTACATTGCCCTTGCTCCTCTCACTACAAGAAATATAGTATTTTGCAATAATAATTTTGCAGCTAATTTTTTTTGCTGCTAAAAAACATTTGGCATCAATAATTTTTAAAATTGCTGCCAGTAATTAGTTATAAGCAGCATTTTACAGTAAATTTTATAACCAATTATTTAAGACAATATTTTATTAGCAGCAACATGTCATAATTGTATTTTTTTTCTATATGTTATTCGTAATAATTTTAACACTATTAACAGTAAAAATATTTGCTGCTAATTCTAGTATTTTTTGTAATGTCTAAAACTAATGATGTATAAATTGTTAGTAATATATATCTGGGCACTAAAATAAAATTTGATTAGCTTGTCCACATTCTGTGCATTTTTCAAGAACATTATAGGCTACTTTTACTACTAAATATTTTAGAATTATTTAAATCATTTGGTGCTATATATGGTGGGTCTTATGTAAGAAAAAGAAAATGAAAGATGATAAATTAGAAAGATATTAAAATTTTAAAGCATGAAAACGAAAGGGGAGAGGGAGCTAGTATTGTTTTAATTTATTTAAATATAATTATATGTAAGTACCCAACCTTTTAAAAATAAAATCTAAATATCTAACTGAAATGCAACCTTTTGTCTTCTTTATTAATCATTGCTTAGTCACTATTACAAAAACTTTCCAAATTAGTAGTACCTTGGTATTTTTAAGGATGGCTACAAAGAATAATAAATTAAGTATTGGATATTTTATTGGAAGGAATTTTGAAGTGCTTAAAAGCCTCCAATGAAATAAGAAACTCTACATTTTTTTAGAAGGAACTAAAGTTAAATATAGTTAATGCTTATAAATAGTAATGGATTTGCAATGAGATCATCCCTACTTATAGTGTTGTAATTAAGAATTTCACTAAAAAGGTGGAATTTTTTATTTTGTGGCATGGCATGCTATTTTGATTATTTTATTTTTATGTTTTCTTATTTAATAATTGTTTTTTTATTTTAAAATCAAACAATACATCATTTTACTAAAGTTTTTAGAAGTTATTATGTCTTTTTAAAATATTTATCAAATACATAAATTTATTTGTACATTTTATAAACTATTAATCCATTTAATTCACCAAAGATTAATTAATAATTAATTTATATAAAATATAATAAAGAATTAATTATTTGAAATTTAAAGTTACCAAATTACAGGAATTTAATTTATTAATCAGCAATAACTATTTCAATCACTAACCAATATCAAAAGAACTAAAATAAATGATTTGATTATTGTTTTATTCATTTCATCACTTTTGATTGTTAAATCAATATAAAAATTTAATACATATAGTTTAATAGAATTACGTTTTAGCTATATAAATTAAACTAATTTATATAATAATGATATTCTCGGCCTTTTATTTCAAGACTAAATTAAGCCAAACACCATCTTTTACTAAAATATTTTTTAAAATATCCATCGATGTTTGTTATTGTAAAAATACTCTTTTAATTTTAAATATTCACAAAAGTACATTTTGTCTGAATATAGGGATTAGAGTTTAGAAGTTAGGTTTTAGAATTTAGCAGGTGGCCGTCGATGGCCTCGATGGTGGACGGAGGTGGCTAGTGTTAGTGGACGAAAAAAAATAGTGTGTGGAAATATATATAAGTGCATATGTAAATTGAAGTTATATTGACACATATCAATGAATTATAAAATTGGTTGTATACATGTAATTGCATGAGTGTATAAAGATAATTAATAGGATGTTGACAGGTGTTATTATACGTATTAATGAATTTTGAATATTTTAGAAAACGTTCAAATTGAAAAAGGGAGATACAAAAAAACTATGATTGTCAATTTGGATGTTTATCAGTTGGAATATTTGAAAAGTGCGTAATATGCGAACTTGCAAGGACGAAGAAACCGATGCTCTTTCTATTTTATTATCAAACATTCACAGAGCTATCTTGCTGGAAACTCGTTTAATCAAGACTACAATAATGAGACGAGTCCTATGAGGATTCGTTCAGTGAAGACTACTTCAAGACTCACCCCAAAGTAATTAGCAATATGTATCGATACGGCCGAATTGTAAGAGATTTGCCTACCTGAGATCATGCTCATGTGGATTTTGCCCGAGCAGATAATAATTGAATCTTCAAAGAGTCAGCAATACAAAAAGACTGAACTCTAAAGACATATAGCTCGCTAAACGATCGAATCCAAAGTCAACTATAACAATATAATCACAAAGATAATATAGAAGATAAAGATCTTCTAGATGTATGTTGATCCGCAATGTTGATCAAGTCTTCATCATTTTCCCGCTTAAGAGATCTGATGTCATCCGCAAAAAAACAAATTGACTAAAAAATTATTCACAACATTAAGATTAGAAAGTGGGGGAGAGCTCTACCTCTCAATCCAATAAAAAATATTGGACCCCTTTAGAAGGAGCAGCAGACGACCTGATCCTCCTCCTTCCATGGAAGAAAGAACAGCAAATGATCCTTCTTCTATTGTTATATACAATTGGTCAAATGATCACTTGAGCCTCTAATTCAATTGAGAACTTTAACCTAAATTTTTAATTATCGTCCGCAACAATTACGGAAACTAACTCATAATTTCATGAAATTTTACCCATAAACCCTTCAAAATATAAAACAAATAAAAATATAATTTTTATTCGCATGAGACTTATATTTTATTTAATATAAATATTTAAAGATATATTGGATCTCGATCAATCCCACTTAATTATTTTAACTACGTCCAAATGTTATGAAATTTCGACGATAACTTCTTAAAAATATTTTACGAATATTAACTTTGAAAATATTCGCTTAGGACTTAAAAATTATTTTATTTTAATTTTCTAAAACTTTCTTAGTCCCGGTCAAACCCGCTTATTAAAATTTAAATTTTCAAATTTAAATTTTAAAATCATATAATTACGATATTGTTTTAGGGACACTTATAAAATAAATTTAAGGTTAAATTAAATTTACGTACTCCCGACTATAGAAATCATGAAACGTGGCCTAAATTGATATTTACAAATTGCGGGGCGTTTCATTCTCCCCTCCTTATAAAAATTCGTCCTCGAATTTGAAATCTAAGCCACATAGCTCGGATAATTTCGTAAGACTATTCACATGTCAAGCTGTATGCTTAACATAACATAAGCTTACTTCAAATAAAGCTAGGTTTCAAACCCTATTTTTAAAGCATTTATTCTATGATCATACGCTTCTTAATCTCTTTTATTCCTTCTTTTTGAATCTATGCATTTTGTCTATCAGCATAGTGTAACTTCGATCTCTATTCAACCATATTCGCTTTATCAGCTTCTGTCTCATACAACCTTCCTTTCCTCTCTTTTTTTAACACAAAGAAGATCAACTTCTTCGATCGCCTTATGCTTCTTATATTATTAGCTAGTATTAAAACGATTCTCCTAATCATACATACTTTTATAGTTCCACAGTTTAACATACACTTGGGGTGTGTACTCTCACTGCTTGGTCTACTTCTTGTAATCATCTGCTACTTGTAAATGACAGACGATGCTTTACTCTAACCATATATCTAAAACTTTTTACAAGTTTTTAGTCGTCTATTGTCTTTCACTTTACTCTAATATCTCATATACATGATTAGTAAAACATAATCATCAGTCAACATCATACTAGTCTTAATGTACTATTAAGACTAGGGATAGATAGAATATAATTCTTTTTTAAAACCTAAGGGTTTTACTATCAAGTCACATACTTGATGACCTTAGAAAGAATTAACCATTCAAGTATTTTAATCATAATATAAAATGATAAAAACTGCCAATCAATAAATAACAAAATGATAAAGTCAATACATGGTCAAACATGATTGACCTAGTGCATATCACTAACATTATTTTCTGCTAAAATTGGTTCAATCTTTTCTAGACTGGAAACTCGTTGTCCCGTACTTTCTAAATGGTCTGGGCCTCATGCCCCCTATTGTCTAGATGGTGGTGGAAACCCCGAATGCCGCAATATTTGGATGGTGAGGACTTTGATGCACCCTGCTATCTGGATTTCTGTCTCCGGATAGCGGAGGCATGTTGCCTATTATGGGATCTTCTAGTAGTGGAGGCCTGGTACCTATTGGAGGTGTGAGGTCTTTGATGCCCCCGACTATCCGGATTTCTGTCTCTAGATAGTGGAGGCATGTCGTCTATTCTATATGGTGGAGCTTGGTTGCCCCTATTGTCTATTTATTAAGGACTTTGATGCCCCCCCTACTATCTGGATTTCCGTCTCTGGATAGCGGAGGTATGTAACCTATTCTGATTCTAGAATTGAAGGCCCAACACCTGTTCTGATTCTGGAATTGGAGGCCCGACGCCTGTTTTGATTCTGGAATTAAAGGCCCGATGTCTGTTCTGATTATGGAATTGGAGTCCCAACGCCTATAATGATTCTGGAATTGGAGGCTTAACGCCTCTTCTTGATTAGAGATGTATTATGGGGGTAAAGGCTCGTCGCCTGTGGATAGCGGAAGCATGTCGACTATTCTTATTTGAGCTATAAATTTTGCGAGAATTTGCCCCACTTTTTATTTTTCTGATAGAATTTGACATGCTGGTTGCTTCTAGACTCTGTATTGCCCCCTCATTGAAGCATTCAGTTTTCTGGATGGGGACTCGATGATTGAATAAAGAATTTTGTTGTTTTGCTTGTCTATTCCGGACTCTACTGTTTGACCCTGGCAGGACTCGTCTGTTCGTTTCTATATCAATCAGGCGCATTTAAACATTTATATGGTGCGACTGGAAAATGCATAAGAATATTTTTGAATTGCAGAATTTATCAATAGATATTTTTGTCCCATTGTCTTATGGATTATGCTTCTAGAATTTATGGTCATTTTCCTGTTCTTTCTAGGTACATGTGATGATCAATAATCAATATGCATGCCTAATAAAAGATCTATATTACTGGCTATTGAATATCTGGTACATTAATTGAGATACTTTCTATTTCAAGTGATTATACCCCTATCGTGAATTTAGTTCTTTCAGAATTCCATTATTGACTATTTTGCCTCTCTCTTGCTCTTGTTTCGTAAGACTTTGTAGCATTATTTCTAATCCCTATAGGACTTTTTTTTATATCTTTCTCTTGTTATTTAGATTATTCTACTCTAAGATGGTCATCTGGGCATTTAAGTCTTTTACACAATTGGTAGGAGACGTTTCCTTTTCTATTTCTTTTTCTTTTTCTCTTTTTGTTTATGACGACCTTTTTAATATTGAATTCGAGTGTCATCCTCTTTCTTTTTAGGATATTTTATTCGCCTTATATTTTTTGGTCGAGAGGTTCTTGTGGATTCTTTCAACAGGTTGTTACCGTCCTTTTTAAGACGGTCTATTCGTTTGTAATTTCACTCCCTCGCATTTCAAGCGTAGAACCTATTGAAATAAAATTATCTATGGACTTTGATTTTATCATTTTCCTGTACGAGACATTGAATGTGCTGGTTATATATAGCTCGATTCTATCACTCATGCATGTATGGCGATTGAAAATAACATGCCCGTTAGTCAAGACATCACATAAATGAGCAGAATTAAGAGTTCATCATCGACTCTGAACTTGAATGCATCAGATAAATAAATTGTTCAAAAATGTTCAAAGCAGAAATGGGAATGCTAGAAGTCTTGGCTCAGAACTTTGAACGCCTCAAACGTGGGCTGGGTCATCACATTCGAAGGGTGCCAAGTCTGCGATAGAGTCTTCCTCAAAATTCTGCTGCTCCATTCGGTTGTTCTGAAATAATTTCCATTATGCTTGTCCTTTTTTGATAGCTGGAACCTTTCGTTGTTCCATTCGGTTGCTTTGAAAAGCTGAAACCTCTATTGTGCAGACTGGTTGAAACCTTCATCATTCCATTTTGCTGTCCTGGGTCATTGAAACTTCTATTGTTCCATTCGATTGTTCTAAAAATCTAAAACCACCATTGTTCCCCTTGATTGCTCTGAGAGTCATCGGATTGAACTCCAATGTCATTCCGCGCACCATGCTCAGAAATCTTGGTTCCATCCTTCGATCTAGATATCGTGTTAGTCGAGCTTTTTGAAGATCACGATGCTTAATGGATGTCTCGTGATTGATTATCTTCTGAACTTATGGTCTGAGTACATTGCGTTTGATCGTCATAATAATGCCCCCGAGCTTAGCGAAATGTGTTGCATTGTCGTGATTAATTAACTTCTAGACTTCTGGTTTGAATGCATTGTGTTTAATCGACATTATGCCCATAAGCTTAGTGGAATGTATGGCATTGAAGATGATGAGGTTGTCATTTGTAAACTAGCTTTGACAAGTTCTCCTTTGAAAATCTTGACTGCAGATTGTACCTCCTTTGTTAATTCTGAAATGCTGGTTGAACTGTGGTTAGCACTTTCTGGGTTGATTCCGACATTTCGGCTGAGCTGACTGATCCGAAGCTTCTACTAGATTAATATTTTCTAGGTGACTAGTTGCTTAACCGTCCATCTGGATTTTTATATTACTGATACTGCAGTCGTAGAAGACTTTCTTCATTGTTTGCTGATTCGTCGGGTTGTCTGGATCGCCGATGCTGGAGTTGTAGAAGACTTGATAGAAACCCTTTTTTGATTCATCGAATGTCTGCATCGCGATGCTGGAGTTGTAATAGACTTGGTATAGACCTTATCTAGTCCTTCGGCTGTCTGGATCACCGATACTGGAGTGATGGGGGACTAGGTGGGCTGGTTGCTTGACATTCTGGATGTTGGCTAGGTACCCAATAGAGTAGTCAGTAGAATGGATGCAAGACAACTAGTCAGTGTATGATGCATGTATGCGGCTGCATCCACAAGGGGTTAGTATATGATGTACAATATTCTAGATGCATCAGATGCGTGATATCCATGATACGGTATGTAGGGTTAGTTAACACATAGCACGTAGCACGTAACATTTAACACATATAACAGTTGATATCATAGAGACACATTGTTCCTTCCAACCTTATTTCTCCACAAACGTGTTCCGGGCGAGGTTTCATTCCTAGGATTTTTGGTATGGACCTTTGCATCGCAACGCTAAGGTCGATGTGTACCTGCATGCTCTCTTCTAGCAGTCCTAAAACAGACAAGTGGTAGTAGTCAATGTAAGAATTGTTTGTCCCCTTAATTGGAAGGTGTTCAAACATAGAAAAGAGGTATATTTAGCGGTCCATTGAAAGAAAATCTAGAAAACAATTGAGTCAGACAGCTAGTCAAGTAAACGGACTATCACTTGACTAGACTAGATATTAGAGGTTTGACCAAGTAAATGGACTTTACTTGATCGGATCAGGTATTTAAGTCTAGCCTAACAGGGTGTTTTTGAATACTAAAAAGTTGCAGGCCTGACCTAAGATTGAGATTGAAATGGGAATTTTTGATAAACAGATTCAGAATCCTTACATTGACATTGTGCCTCAAATACAAACACTATATTGGGTATTTTCCTAGAGGGTAGTGTCTAAGATAAAATGCATGTAGGCTAAGTCGATGGGTTTTGGTAGTAACCGGTTTAAGGTCCCCGCAGACAAATATACCTTTGATGGGTCTCCTCAATCACGAGTACAAGCGACCGAGGTACTGGGCTGTGAGTGATGCTACTCTGCATAAGAAGATCCGGATGTTGGAGTTGCAATGTCAGAACGTGAGATCGGTTATGAGCATCGTGGCTGATAAAGGGACTCTTAGAGAGTAGGTGAGAAGAGAAATTTCTAATGTTATGCAACAGGTGCGCATATGTCCGGTAAATTAGTACGACCAATAAGAGGCAAGTCGTGCGATTATGTCCATGGCAATTTTCTTTGAAAATAATTCTGAAAACGTTTTTGAGTCATGTTTTGAAAAACAGTTTTATCATCCCTAGTGTAGTCGCCACTATGAGCAGAGCGACTGTTTAAGGCCCCACTGGCTTAGATATATGGTTGACTTTGATTCTCGAAAGGTTTGAAAATTATGGAGTCACTGCCTAGCTCGGCCAGGAAATACCTTTTCTACCGACTAGATAACCTCACTCGCTTATGGGTGAGATTATCGTACATCAGACCAAAAAACAGGGTTTGTGAATATTTTACCGAAACTCTTGTACTTGTCTCATCGATCATATTTTTTTTACATGACATATCTCTCATCTCAACAATCATGCAATTCACTAGATATAATGCTGGAAATATAAACACGTTTGAAAGTGGTAAACACGTATGACGCGCATATGACTCGATCTATGACTGACATGTGAGACATGTAGCATGTACACCTAAACATTCATCTATTCCTGGTGGTTTCTATCACGTATCAGACAATAGTGGGTCTTTACCATTTTGCATGCATAAAACCTAAAACCAGATGTACAAGTGAGGTTGAATTTATTTTTAGTCATCTTGAATGCCTAAACAACCACTAATTATATTTTCATGGTAATCTTATGTTTTCTGCTAGGCTTGCTGGATTTACTCAGTTAACGTGATTAGGTTCATTAGCCTGTTAATACTGGATGCTTTGGAAAGCGATAAACAATTTAAATATGCCCATACACAGTTGATATACATACAAAGTTAGAAATACTTTTTAACCTTGTAAACCCGGAGTGCCAGGCACTCATCTATCGTTTGGCAGTTTATGAGGTCAAAATCTATCTTTGGTTAGAGCATGCAAGTTCTTTGTCTCGTTGATACGGTTCTACTGGTTTAACTGGGGTCAATTCCGAGTTCAGACGAACCCGGATTCGCGTTTGAAATATTATGGTTTCGTCGGACTTGGGCTTCGAGGTTTGTATGACATGGAAGATTACATATTTAAGCTTCAAGACCATTAAAGATTACAAATATGTTCTACAACTAAATACAAGTCTGTGGGCTCAAACAGGGCCCAATTTCGAGTTCAAACGAACCCAAAAACACAAAAATACGATTGAACTACGTAACAAAGATCTGGAAAAGGTTTGGGAGGAAGAATAGGCACCACCATGACGCCATGGTAGGGGGGCGGCGGTGCCGTCATCTCTAGGTCGCTGGGACTCGTCGTTTCGGTTCTGTTTTCATGAAAACATGCTAAAAAACCATCAAAACGCAAAGGAAAACATTCCAAAACATATTTGGATCTAAAATGATACATGTTTCTAAAATCAAATTAAACACCATAGATACATGTTTCTAAAATGATTTCATGGCAATCATGGAAAAACAGCTAAAAACACAACAAGCACGGCAATCATGAAATTACGTTATAAACGTACACTCTAAGCGTCTGGACTAAAAAGTATCCACATGTGATTATACCAGCACATATAAAGAGCCTATATACATGTTTCTAAGGCAACCATATTGAGAATTTAAAGGCACGGCAATCATGGCAAAACAGTTTATATCACAAACACAGTTTTAGGTGATTTCATAGCAACACAACCTAGCATGCGTTCTAACAAGTCAAATTAACAATTCTAAGCTATATGAAATAAAAAGTGATGAGGGAATGTACTAGATCCTCAGATTGAAACGTTTTAGTTTAGTTTGATCAACTAGTGTGTGTGTGTGGGATGGAATGGTTCGGCCACTACTATATTTTCTAGGATTTATTGTCTGTTTTGTATATCACCGATTTGACCTTTAGCTAGACTGTCCTAGTGTTCTATATATAGAAGTTAGATTATGGGGGTGTTAGCGAGAGTCTATGTTTTGCTAGGATTCTGTTAACTAAAGTTGTAGATGTACATGGAAAGTGAAAGAGTGTATAGAATTTTAAGATTAAGATTAGTTTTTACTATTATTAATAGGATTAATTAATTAAAATTCGGATTTTATCTTTCATACTAAGCAAAAAGGGGCACTAAAAGTTTATTTTGGTGTATAGAAATATCAAAAATGACTTATGGGACCGTAACAGTTTGAGTATGGTTAATTTTAGTCCGTCAAACTTATAAATTGGTCCATAAACTTCAAAAACATTATAATTAGTCCAATTCTAGACTTACATCACAATCTCTTTGGATTTTATAGGCAATTTGCAGCTAATTACGTTTTAATTCCTGAAGTTTACAATTGTGCACAGAGCTGACTAGTTTGAATCCAACTAAGCGGATTACAAACTCGTAAGCTGGATAAATTTCTCTGGAAATCATCATTAGACGTTTTAGTCTCTTATCACTTTTTACCTGTACGGTAAATAGGTGTCTACATTAACATTGAGTTTATGTTTAGTTTATATCTAGTTCACAGTATTTATTTAATTAGGCTAAATTTAAATTTGTAATCAGTTTGATAAAAAAATTATTTTAGATTATTTACTTTAAGTTGATATTCACTTTATATTGAGTTTAAGTTCAGTTTACACTAACTGCAACAAGTCCGACCACGAACCGCCACGTATCCGACCAAGACCACTTCAGATTTGACCACCCGACCACCACTAGCCCGAGTATCGGCCCCATTTACCAATATCGACACGTGGAAACATTTAATTAGTCTTATTCATGCATTCACATGTATTAATAGAGAAGGTAATATATCAAATATTAACCGCAATAAGCATTTTGCTTAGGCCAAAGCACATGATCATTTACAAAGAGGTCAAGGGTTCACCCTCATAAATAGCAAAATAGTATTTTATTAAATCTTTTAATATTTAGCCGTTGTTGGTCCGACCATCACTGTCGGCAGGACCACTAATCATAGTCATTCAGTCCATAAACCATTGATAGTTCAGCCACCAACCACTGGCCACTGGCGGTCCGACTATTGACCTTGACGGTTTGTCCACCGGCGACCGACAGTCCGACCCCAATGGTCTGATTCCAAATGTTCGACCCCAATGAACTGGTCCAACCAATCTCATATTTATTCTAATCTCTAAGTGGAATTATAAAAGAAATAAAATAATCTTTTAGGCACATATACAAAAAAGTTTTAAAATATGAGAGATTATTATTAAAAAAAATTATGAGTCCCTACATAAAAGCTTGGTAAAAGGTACATAAAAACTCTCAATTTTTCCTCAAAAGTATAGATCAGCCCTTTTATTTTTTTAGGCATAATTAAGCCCTCGTGCTTTTAAAATTGAACAATTAAACCCTCATTGTTTTAAAATCGAACAAATAAACCTTTTTAACTTACTTTTTGGACACTTACCCCCTCAAATTTTCGATAAATATTTTAAACATTTAAATTATTTTTGAACTATTTTCCTATATGATTATAAGAGACATGTCAGTCATTAAGGATTGTTTTTATGGTGTTGGATAAAAGGGGTTAATATTTGTTCTATTTGAAAATAAAGAGGCCTTAATTATAACCAGAAAAAGTAAAAGGGCTGATCAATACTTTTGTAAAAACTACGAGGGTCTATTTTTTTCGTAGCTTTAGCCTAAAATTTTCAAAAATTTAGTGGTAAGGTGTATTGGGTCAGAAAACAATTTGGGCTGGGCTAGATAGTTGAAGTAGAGTCTAAAACAAAGAAATGAAAATGGAAAAACTGATCTGCTATAGTGACCACGAAAATTATTGAACAGCTTTCACATCTTCTTCAGTCACATAGAACTCTCTCTACATTGCAAATCTATCACATGAACACCAAATAAAATGCTCACAAACATGTCAATTAACTAACCAATCCTTACCCTCAACATTGTACAAACTGTCTTTTAAAAAAAAGATTTATATAAGCTTACAGTGATGATGACAATGGCTTTACAACTTCATCATTTTCCATTACTTTATTCATCTTCTTCATATTCTGTAGATACCCGTTTCCATTTTGGATACTATAATCATCAAAAACTATGTTCAAGAACAAGATTGAGTAGTTTGTGCTTACATGGTAACAGTAATGGAAGGTGGAGAAGGAAGAGGAAGAAGAGTGGGTTGTTCGTTGGTAGAGAAGACATTGAACTGCGCGTCTTAGACGACGAAGATGATGAAGAAGATGAGGATGAAGATGAGGAAGATGCGCCACCTCCTTCACCGGAAGAGCTTCAATACATTGAAGAAATTAAAAGGGTACTTTTTTTTTTTTGTATTTTATGTTCGAGTGTTTATTTCATGCAATCATTTTTACAACAAACTAATAAGTATTTATCATTTGCGATCGAAAATCTTTAATTATTGTATATTTTTTTATCATTAAATATTCCAGAGTCGTATGAAATCGGCACGCATCATTGTTTTGTTACACAAATGATATGACGTATAATTTTCCTTTGTATTTTCATTGAAGTAGATAATGTGTATTTTGTTAATGTTTTCTGTTAGGTGTTGAATCTTCTCAAGAAAAATAGAGACATGATGTTTAATGAGGTAATGGGGCTTTATTTAAATTTTTAGTTCTCAATTTATGTTTAAACTATGCATACATACTTTGGATTGTATTGATTTGTGAGTTCTATTAGTATTAATCATGAAGTACTTTTAGTTTGAATTGTCAATTGCTCTGTTTAAAAGTGTGTAAATTGTTCTATTTGCTCTTCAAGATGGTCTGAGAATGCATTAACTTTGAAATCTATTAAGTCAATATATTTGGAGAAGTTGCTACAATTTAATTCTTACGAAAACATAAAATTCATTTTAAAAGTAATGAAACCGTGCCATTTTCAGAGTCAGGTGTTTCATTTCTATATTCAGAAGTGCTTCTAATACTCCGAAACTCTATATTTATAACTTATTCTTATACTAAAAGATATGGTTTCAGAGTTTCTTGTTTCTGCAGTTTTGGTTTCTGTGTGAAATAGGTACTGAGTATAGCTATTTTGTGTTACCTTTTTATTTGCTCTTTCGTGCTTGCTATTTCAATTTTAATTTCCTAAACTAAAACAATGTGTTCTATATATCGGAGTTAATGCAATCACTAAGTTCTTTCATTTTTTAATTTATTTTTAGGTTAAGTTGACAATAGCGATTGAGGACCCCCGAGAAGTTGAGAGAAGGAGGCTACTTGGCATCGAAGATCTTGATGCCCCCACCAGAGAGGACTTGGCTGAAGCTCTAGAACAAGTAAGTTTCTATATTTGTAACCATTCCATGCTTATGTCAAGTCTCACATGATTCACTCTAAATCTGAACATGTGGATGAACTAATATCTTAATTCAGTTGCACAATTAATAACTTTTTGTTTAATTTTTATTTCTGCTTATGCTAACGAAACCTTGATACTGCCTAGAGATAATCCAGTTCTGGTTCTAGAGATAAAATACATGATTGAATAATTGGAAAGAGTCACATTGTACTAACTTCAGCGTAAAAGCTAATATGCTTAGATTTTGTTGTAATTTTCATGTTTCTCACTCATAAGCTAGGACATCAAAATCCTATGTGTTGCAAGTGCTTTGTGGAAGTGAATAGTGATCGGCTGGGCGCTATTGTAATTCTCTGCTTGCTACTTTTTTTTTCTGATTCTGAAATAGATCATCGAGTAGAAAGGAACCAGATATTTCCAAAAGTGATGATAGTTCTTGTTTATGACTGTAAAATAGGTTTGCTGTTCTGAAAGAACCTTGATATTTATAAATTATCCTCAAGGTCTTGGTGCTTATTAGGAAGTACTTAGAGAGTCAGAGTATTGAACAAGGAAATTGTTATATTACACTGACCAGTTTTATGTCTAGTAGAATGAGGATCAAATTAAGAGATAAGTGGAAAAGTTAGAATAAGCGTAATGCTTTTAATTTTATTCACCGAAGAGTGCCAATGGCAATGAGAAAAAGGACAGTGGATTATCGTTGGTATGTGTAATGGGTTAACATCCGGCTCCAAAAACGGATGTGCCATCAACTGGTTGGGAAATATGTGTGTTCCTTAGTCATATGTGAACCCCTTCAAAATATTCTACACTTTGCTAGGGCTTATTTGGAAGTAACTAAATATTTTGCTCCAGTTTACAGAAAGTTAAAGCATACTATCCCAACTAAGTTAAATCAATTCTATGCTTTCTGGGCCCTCCTTTGTTTTGATTTTCTAAAATGTTAACTAAAAAGGGAACATAGTATTCCATTAGTAATAAGGACTACTAGAAATGATGTTCAACTTGCCTGGCCCTTCTAAAAGAATCTGGAGAATTATTGGTCTTTCCCCTCTCTAAGATTCGGGCGCATGCATTGTAGAGCACTTAGCACAATTAGTAAGCAAGAGCTTTGATGTCCTCGATCTAGTATAGTGAATAAAGCTGAAAATATCACATGAGAGGAAAAACATAAGACATGAAGAAGTTAGGAAGTCAAATACATATGCTGATATAATCAAAACGCAAGCATGATGCTAATGAATGGCGAAATTATTATGCCCGATGTCATTTCTTTTCCAGTTCTGCCTTTTCATTTCATTTAAAGCAGTCCAATCACCTGCACACCCCACGGAAAAGGAATGAAAATATTATAATTTAGATTGACAAAAATATACGTTCCATCTTCGTGTGTTTTTCTCGATATGCCAATGTATATAGTAGCATATAAAACGGGTGAATAAATTAATAGATAATCCACATTTAAAATTTGAATGAGTTTACAAGTTGAGTGTGGTTATAAGTTCTGTTACCATATCTCCATGTTGGGATTTAAAACCTTTTGTCATATCCTGGAAGTATTAGATTTGTTTTCTTTATATGTAAACAATCAAGTTGTTTCTATTTATTTCTTTTACTGTTATTCTGTAATGTAGGTGAATGAAGGTAAAGTCCCGAGAAATCGTGTTGCACTAAAAATGCTAGCAGAGGAAATGACGGTTTGGCCTAATTTAGAGGTAATATATGACATTAATGATGTTAGAAATGCTATGATTTGAATTTCTTCTTGTTAGCTTATTTCATTACTATAACTTTAAAAACGACAACAACTTACGTCAAAATGTTCTGTTTCCATTTAAAAGACTTATTAATACTTATTCTGATGAGACTATCATAGATACTCTGCGTCTCTGAAACTGCTTTAGTACTAACGCGTCGAATTGCTTCAGAGTTCATTCATCAACTACATTATGATAAACTTTAAGCTAACTCAAAGTCCCCATTTTCTCTGTGGCATGGTTTTTATGATTACAACATTTGTTATCTAACTTGTACACCATTTGTCGAACAACAGGTAGCAATCGGGTTGACGAAACTTCTTTTTTTTTTTTATTCATTTGGACTATGTTTTGACATTATGATAATAGAAATCTCCTTGTACATGTGATGATTATAAAGGGCAACTCATTATAGCAGTTGAAAAAATATAATCCTTAGGCAAGAATATAAAGCAATATTCAGTAGGCCATGTAGAGAGAATGCAAACAGAATTTGTCCTGCCATTTGTTGTTAAGAGAATAATATGGTGTTTTTTCTGCATCTGTTCCGCCTAAATAGTTCTAAATTGAGGCTTTGACACATAAATTTCTCACGGAAAGTGGCCAATTAAGATTTTAATTTATGTTGTTGATTTTAGCTAGCTTTGTATTGTTATATATATAGTGTTTTTACAAAAGAGTGCTGTGTCCCCCTTATTGATTCTACCATGTAGACGCCATTTATCTTTCGTTTATCTCATATTCTGGATTTCAAAACTGTTGATGTGTTTTTCAATAGTAATTTTGCATTTTTCGACAATGAGTTGAACATGTTAACCCATCTCCTTGGTAGAATTTTGTTGACATCAAGGTTTTAGAAGTCTTGTATGTACATCCCTTCTCCCATGTTAAAGAAAATTAGGAGCAATTACCAATTGTTCAATTTCTCCAAGCTTCCTCTTGTTCTTATCTTTAACTTTCCAACATTTTTAATGATTTGGTTCTAAATTATACTCAATATCGTTTTCTGAAATTATTGTACGGAACATGTGCTGATGTTGTAATTTATTATATAATTCATACGAGATATGTTTATTGAACAGGTTGAAATAAAAAAGACCAAGCCAAAGAAATCCCTATATGCAAAAGTAACCGACATTGGTGTAGATCCTCGAGAAGCTGCTAAAAGATTGAACGTCGATTGGGACTCAGCTGCAGAGATTGAAGAGGTTGACAAAAGCAATGAAACGGAAGTGCCTGCAGTTTTGGTTTGTTCTCTTCTTTAATTAGTTTAACGCTTTTCATCGACATTTCCTGGTTATATATGCAGTATTTATGTCCTAGTTGGCTTTCTTGGTTATACAGTTGCTCTTACAGTTAGAAATAGCTAATCTAACATTAAACATTGATGATTAAGAAAATGAGGAGGAAGGCGGTAAGTTATAAATATATAGTTTTGGAGTTTCGTGAACATTTCTAGAAACATAAATGAAACGTCGAAATGTAGGATTCAAAAAGTTCTTGTATAATACAGTTAGTGACTGATGAAGTTATAACCAAAATCTCGTGCAGGGTTATGGAGCGTTATACTTGGTGTCGGCTTTCCCGGTTATCATCGGTATTTCAGTAGTATTAATTTTATTCTATAATTCTCTTCAGTAGTGTGAATATCATGTAGATGAACTAATGTGAAAAGAGAAATGTATATGTTTGCTTGAGCCAATGTTATGACAAGTCTCTACAATGGTTTCTTCTTTATGCAATACTAATCTGTTAAAAGCTTGGGTGCTTCCAGTGGCAGAATTAGAAATTCAAGGGGGAGGGTGGACTTTTAACCACAAAAAAGTGTCATGTAAAATAAATTATATTTCCTCTAAAAAAAAGTTTATATTAATTACATTATTTATAAAAGCGAAGTTTATTTTTTGATATTATAAAACCTTTGAAAAAAAAAAGGTTTTGATTAATTTCGGTGAACACCTCTCGCTTTTAATTTCAATATCATCATCATTCTCAAATGATTTTCAAACTTATGGATCAACAACTATGTCGTTAGAAAACTCGATACTTATATAAGCTTTCTTTTGTATTTCGAACTTAACATAAAATGCCAATTCAATTTTCACTTTAAAAATTTAATATAAATTTACATAACTTCCCGTCTATAAAAGTAAAAAATTCATTAACCGTTTAAAATTCATTAGTTCAAACTAACACCAACTAATATAGAAATTTATAAATTCGCCCATTCACATAACAATTAACAAAATCATATTTAAACATTTAGATAGCTCAAAAATTTAATTAAAGTGTCAAAACGATCGAGGAATTTAAACAAGATATCTATACAAAATAACATAGTTAAAATATAAAATTATTTAAACTTAATATATTTTAAAAAAATTGGTCAACCACTAAGAGAGCAATTTTATTGCTTAAAAAAAGAGATACACCACTAACCAGGCCATAAAAAGGCCTCACAAGACCAAAGGCCAAAAACCTAAGACACAAGGCCTAACAACTAACATCACCAAGCCCATATCACAATAGCTCAACCTACAAAACGAGAGATTTACATATTTACCTTAAAAATTAAAAATAGGCAAAAGGCTCACTTTAACCCTTAACGTCAGACTAAAAGAATTAATAAGACCTTAAGGTGGAAGCTGACTCACTTTGATCTAATGGTTCATATTGAACCAGACGCTGACTCCGTCAGTTTTTTTCTGTGATGGCACATATGAAAAAAGTTCAAAAACATTCTTAATGTTTAAAATACTTACCATTTTTATATTTATAATTTTTTTAACCATTTTCACCCTCTTCTACATTTAAATATTAATAATTAAAATATTTATTTAAATAATCAAAACTCCATCAAACACTTCAAAACCTAATTAAACAAATCGAAATTCGATTAAACAAATCAAAATTCAATGAAACCAATCGAAATTCAATTAAACACCATAATACAAAATCAATTTAAAAATTTAATTAAATTAGAACTCATTTTATCTTAAAACTTAATTTTTATTCTGATATAATAAAAAAATAATTCCGCTACCGCCTACCACCGCTTTTTTTTCGGACACCAATAATGGAGCACCTCGTCTCCTCCATTAATGGAGGAGGCGAGCTGCTTGTCTCCCCAGTAATGGAGGAGATTGGATCTGCTGGTCTCCCCCATTAATGGGAGAGACGAGCTCGTCTCCTCCATTAACAAGGGAGACCAGCAGCTCGTCTCCCCCATTAATAGGGGAGACCAGCAGATATGGTCTCCTCCGTTACTGGGGGAGACGAGTTGGTCGTCTCCTCCATTAATGGAGGAGACCATCACCTCGTTTCCTCCTTAATGAAGGAGACGAGGTGCTTCGTTGTTGGTGTTCGACCGGAGCGGATGTGGAAGAAGACGGCGGTAAGCGGTAGTAGAATTTTTTTTATTTATTATTTTGAAATAAAATTAAGTTTCAAGATAAATTGAAGTCTATTTTAATCAAATTTTATGTTAATTATAAAAAAATCATTTGATTTAAATTATGCTAATTGTAGTTTTTCAATCAATTTTAGTTAGGGTTTAGGATTTTGTACTATGGTGTTTAATTGGATTTCATACTGTAGTGTTTAATTGAATTTCGAATGATTTTATTGAATTTCGATTTGTTTAATTAGATTTTGAAGTGTTTAATGGAGTTTCGATTGTTTTAATAAATTTTTAATTTTAATTATTATTTAATTATTGATATTGAAATGAAGAAAATGATGAAAATGGTTAAAAAAAGTTATAAATGTAAAAATGGGAAGTATTTTAAACATTAAGGATGTTTTTGAACCTTTTTCATATATGTCACGTCATCACTTCACAGAAAAAAACTGACGGAGTTAGCGTTCGGTGCAATATGAACCATTTTGGACAGCCTCAAGGACTAAGTGAGCCCGCTTCCACCTGAGGGTCTTAAAAATTCTTTTGGTTTGATCAAAGAGGCTAATGTGAGCCTTTTATCTTAAAAATATATGCATTTTTTACATCAATACGAAAAAGTTACAAAAATACCTCATATTTTTTTACATATTTATATTTTTACTCTTGGTATTAAAATAAATATGATTTTTCTTTATTATCATAAAAGCAGTGAAATTAGCATCTCGGTATCATAATTTTTCTGTAAAAATATATTTTTGGTACGTTATCATACTATTATCATTAATTTCATCATATTATTATCATAACCTATTTTTATAAAAACATTATCATAATATACTTTATTATAACAATATCATAAAATATTATCATAACATTATCATGACGTACTATATCATAAACCTTATCATACTATTATCATAACCGTATAATATTATGATACTGATATGATAGTATTATGATACAAATATGCTAATGTTAATCAGGCTTTTTTTGACAAAAAATTGTTTTTCTCTGCTGTGTTATGATATCGATATGATAATGTCATAGTGATACCGATATGGGAGTTTTCTACTTATGATTTGGAAAGGGGAGGTAATCGTCATTTCCTGCCCTTCTGCACTGCCGAGACTTACTCGAATATCCGCTGCTCCCATCATTCGGAGCCTTCCGCCTCCCACTCCTCGAACGTCCTCAGATCTTTGTTTCATCCGGATCTGGCTTCCTCCTGTCGCCCAATAGGCCTTCTCGCCTATAACATTGACATCCGCTCCCGAGTCTACCGATACTCTTCGGATCTCTTGCCCTCCAACCTTCGTTGTTATCACGGTTGGTTTCTGGTTCACCTCCCGAGAGGTCCGGGCTTATGATGCATTTGATAATCGGTAAGACAATTCTTTTCCACTTGTATCTCCGCTCCCGATCTTCGACCACCTTATCCCTCTTTCTCTTGGCAATTAGGTTTCTTTTAAATGTGTTCATCTCAGCTTAATTATAAATGGTGTTGTGGGTTTGTACTGCTCTTACCGCTCCCCGCTCCTATCACTAAATTT
Organism: Mercurialis annua; assembly: GCF_937616625.2. Taxonomy (NCBI): domain Eukaryota; kingdom Viridiplantae; phylum Streptophyta; class Magnoliopsida; order Malpighiales; family Euphorbiaceae; genus Mercurialis; species Mercurialis annua. The sequence continues at coordinate 54,998,062 of NC_065572.1, forward strand.
GTTTCGACAACAGGTTTCCACAGATGGCGCCAAATAATAGATGTGGTGATACTAGAGTTTTATACAGAGTTGAGCTAATAGTACTTTATTTGGTTTATACATGTAAGTAAGCATCTGGATGTCTGCCCCCTGTATGGTTGTGAGATTGATCTATTTATAGACGAGCTTGTTTCCCTTGTTTTCCTTAATCTATGTGGGTTTTGTGCCAATCCTAGTGCTTTGTTGGCTTATTCCATCATGAACTACATTGCCTTTTAGGGTCTGTTTGTATTGAGGGTAAGGAAGGGAAAGGGAGGGGAAGGAAAGGAAGGTAAATTACTTACCCTTGACTGGGAGATAAAATTTAAAGAAGGAAAAAGGAAAAGGAAGCCTTACACTCCTAATTCATGAAAACCCCCACTTTTCTTACACTCCAAATTGGGGTGTAAGCGATGGAGAAAAAATAATTATGATGTAATATCTTTATTATCAGTTTTATTTTCATCTTAAATAAAAAAATATTAATTTTATTTTTATTTACTGTAAAAATAGAAGTTATTCTTTTATATGAAGTTAACTATTAGTTTTATTTAATCGTTTATAAAATACTACTAAACTTAAAAAATAGTTATATTTTATTTTAAAAAATTATTTTTTTATATAACTTAACTACTAATTTTTATTTTTATTTTCTTAATTTCATTTTATAATATATTAAAAAAATTAAGATGATAATGAATATGTAAACCGTTAGAATAAATTTTTCTACTACATCATATATTGTTTAATATTTAATTATCTTAAATTTTTTAAATTAATTTTAAAGTAGTTATCTATGTTTAAAAATCTATATTTTTTTCATCATTAATCTTAAACAAATTAATATTCTTAATAAAAATAAATATAATATCTAATTTTAGTGTATAATCATATATTTTTAAAATTATAAAACTATTTTAATAATTATAATATTTAATTTTTTTTTACTTTACACTCCTTTAAAATTCTCCTCCCAAACAAAAGGAAGGTAAGCACTTTCCTTTCCCTTCCCTTTCTAGCTTTACTCTTCCTTACCCTTCCATTACTTACACTTCAACTCACCCCATCCGCCAATGATCTCTACCTCAGTTGGCTAAGGAGTGAGGCATAAGTCCCAAGGGTCCTGGGTTCGAACCCCCTTGTGGACAAAAAGGAAGAAAAAGAAGAAAATTTATGGAGAAGACATCTGGAGCAGGCTCACACGTCAGAAGCGTCAGAAGCAGCGACTGCGGCATCATTCCGTCATCTTGGCGAGCTCGGCGATGCATTACGTAAACGTTGTGGATGGCGTGAATGGCGAATTTGCAGATATTTGTAAAAAGGGCAGTATGTATATATATAGCTTTGTTTGTAGCTTTGTAGATTTGTAGCTTTGTAGATTTGTAGCTTTGTTTGTAGCTTTGTAGATTTGTAGCTTTGTTTGTAGTAGTAGTATGTAATATCTATCTCTGTTAAAAAAAAAAAAAAAAAAACTCACCCCATCCAAACAAAGTGTTAATCTATACTATATATAAAAACACGGATAAGAGGGGGAGGTGAATATTACCAAACTATCCTTTTTTAATTTATACTAAACTGATTACTTAACTTATGTAGTCATTTACTAATTATTAGTAATAAATAAAGTTTAAATGCACCAAAAAACACAAACTTTTGCGTGTTTTAGGTATTTAATATAATCTTTTAATTTTGGCAATATTTAACATGAATTTTTCAATTTTTTGCAATTAAAACTATGAGTGTTTTCCTTTGAAAAATAGTGTCATATTACACCCAAAACGGTGCCATTTTAATTTAAAATGGTGTCGTTTTACATTCAAGATGGTGCTGGTGTTTTTAATTTCAAACTTTTAAAAGTTGTATTTTTTTTTTGCCAAAATTAAAAGATTATGTTAAATACCAAAAATACCCGAAAGTTGCTGATTTTTGGTGTATTTAAGCTAATAAATAAAGATACAGTTTAGTTGAAAATAGACTCTGATTTCAATGGAAAGTAAATTACTTTGAATCGATATTTAAATTCTTGTAAAACTCAAACGTTAATATTAGTTTTATCTTGAATATTTTGAAACAAATGTTTATCATCATGGTTCCTATTTATAGTATATATCCATTATGATCAGTTATAAGTTTAGTGATTGGATGGAAGTTTGGCTTTTCAGTTATTTTAATTAAAATATAAAAACAAAAATTTAGTTAAAATAATGTTATTAAAACTCAAACGTTAATACAGTCGACCATCTAATAGTTAATATTCTATAAATTAATAATTCTAATAATTAATAGAAAATTGAGAGAACCAACTTCGTTCCACGTCGGATAATTAATAATTCTATTATTTAATAATTAATAATATTTAAAATATATTCTATATGAATATTAATTATTAGAGAGATTTTTTTAAAGAAATATATAACAATTGATGATTTATTGAGACAATACTAACCTTAATTCATAAAGTGAAAGTTAAAATACTATCAAATTATGGTTTTCTTATTCTTTTAAGAAATTTTAAAAGAAGTTATTAGATAAACAAATTAAAGTAAATAAAATATCTCTAGTATAAAAAATATTAGAAATTATTTTAGTTTATGAATACAACTTCTTAATAATTATTTTTTAGTTTGATATCAGTTGATATTTTTTAAATTGAGTGATTGTAAAGTGTATTTAGTTAGTTTTTTTATAATATAATATTAATATTAGGTCTATTAATGTAGATGCTTTAAAATATCTTTTATAATTTTTTTATATAAATTCAATAAATTAATAATTCTAATAATTAATAAATTTTTGATCCACCGTGTGTATTAATTATCAGAGGGTCGACTGTATTAGTTTTATCTTGAATATTTTGAAACAAATGTTTATCATCATGGTTCCTATTTATAGTATATATCCATTATGATCAGTTATAAGTTTAGTGATTGGATGGAAGTTTGGCTTTTCAGTTATTTTAATTAAAATATAAAAATAAAAATTTAGTTAAAATAATGTTATTAAATTAATTTAAGTTAAATTTTATGTTTGCTATAAATAAAATAAACTGGTATTAATTATAACGAATCTAATTTTTTTTATAAATTATAATAAATTGAATTAATATATAAATTGATAAGTCACGTCACGAGTCATGTACGTAGCACGTAATGCGAAACTAATAAATAAAATATCCACTCATACTTGCTATATCACCCTTGTATTTCGGTTGTGCATCAATTTTTCCAGTCAGATTTTATTAAAGAACCAATTAGTGAGCAATTATTGGATAAGAATCAAACTGTTGGACCATTCCTAAGTACAAAACACGACTATAATTTGAGTTAATTTAACGAGTGTTTATCCCATGCAACCGTTGCGCCACGTCATTTTTACATCAAGCCAATGAGCATTTGCGATAAGGAATTTTTAAATTATTATTTATTTTTTTATCATTCAATTTTCCACATGACTAATGCACAATTGGTTTGTTGCACGAATGACATGGTGCAACGATTGTGTGCAATAATTTTTCTAATTTGACTCATAAATTTCGTGACTTAGGGATATAGAGAAAATATGGCATTTCATTTCAACAAATCGTGATATTTACTTGCAAAATTCAACTGTCAGATAACGCATGCATGCTTCTTTTGATTTTGGTAGGGCCGACAGCTAAATTCAACTCTCAGATAACACATGCATGTTTCTTTGATTTTGGTAGAGCCAATGGCTACTACATATGTTCAAAATATTGAATATTTGTTCCGTCCGTCCACATCGACCGATGAGTCTTCATATTCAACTCTCTGATAAATTTTTATTTTTAGTTTAAATTTTATAGTTTTTTTAAAAAATCAGTTTATGGATTCGTATAAAATAATCTATAAATTAGATTAGATAATGAATAGTAAATCCAAATTGAAAATGAGTCGAGTTTTAATTTGTTTACAATCGAATCAGATGCGGTTAAGTCGGTTTGAATTGATCCAAACTAGATTTAAAATCAGATTTAATGGCCATGCTCCTTTTTATGAGAGCTTAGAATCTACAGTTTTTATATTTCAACAATGTCTCATTAATTACGACTATATAATTATGAGATTATTTTTAATATTTTGGCAAATTATTTACAGCATTTTAGCTCATCTTTCCTTTATTTTCTAAACTACCTATTTTCTAATTTATTAATAAACGTACCCACTATATATAGAAGTCTTATCTCATTTTAGATTAAACTTTTATATAGCCACTCTTTTCTCCATTCGCGCTAGTCCGTTCATCTCTTCTGTTCGCGCTATAAATTTCTCGACTCGTTTTAGATTTGTGTAATTTTTTTAGGTTTATTTATAATGATTTAAACATTTTGTAAATAAATTATTGTAGATCTATAATTTTTTATTTATAAAATTGTTCTATTATTTATATAATTATTTATTTCGTCTTTCTCTTATTCATAGATTTGTTTATTGCTACTGATTTTGTAAGGAACAAATTGATTTATGGTGCATTTGTAGTAATTTTATAATATATTTATGTTTTAGTGTATTTTTGGTGTATTTTTGGTGTATTTTTTTTTTGATATTTAGGGAGGGGGAGCGCTTGTGGGAGAAATTGAACCCACGACCTAGCAGTTTGCTGTCTAGCGCTTATACCATTTGAGTTATAGCTTATTGGTATTTTTTTGGTGTATTTATAGTGTTTTCGGGATATCTATATTTTTTTAGTGTGTTTCTGCCGTTTTTTAGTTTATCTATGGTACATTTAAAATGTTTATGGTGTATTTGCAGTGTTTATGTTGTTTTTGCAGTGTTTTCATAATATAGACCACAAAAACACTAAAAAGTGTCATAAATACACTATAAATACATATATATATACTATAAATACACTATATATACACTAATCTTACACTATAAAAACACCATAAAAACACTATATATACACTATTGTTACACTATAAATAAATAAAAAACAATTTCAGGGAAAAAAATCTATAAAAAATAAATAAATTATTAAAAATTGAAAAATAGGGCTGTGCAATCAGTCGGTTCGGTCGAATGAACCGAAAAAACCGAAAATCAAAATTGAAAACCGAAAAAGAAATTTTTTGTAAATAAAAAAAATCAGAAAAAAAAAATCAAAACTTAACAGATAAAAGTGTAAATAAATTATTAAAATATGTATTTTAAAAATTACCACTATAATTATATGTGTTCCAACAAATATCATAGTTTCATAGTAATAATTTGACTACAATTTGAGATAATTATAAATAGTCGTTTGTGGAATAAACAATTCATGATACGTAAAGCATTTTGATACCTATTTCTTTAATATTTATCTTGATTAATTTTTCCATCAATGCAGACTGCTACACATCATTCCCATTGACATATGCATTTTTAATAATATTGGATAACTGTATTTTACTGTAATGTGAAATTAATACTTTTTTCTTTGGCGAAAAAAAAATAATTAATACTTTTTCTTTATTCCTGCTAGAAATTACTATACTAATTATTCAGATAAAAAATATAAAAAATCGTCGATATTTTTTTAAAAGTACAGATCGGTCTTCGTTTTTTAGGTACAAAAAAAAGCTTCTCAGTTTTATTATCGAATAAAAAAAATCCTTTCATCCATCAAAGTTAAAAACCGGTATTAACTGATGACGTGCCGCTCATATATTCATAGGAAAAAGTTTTAAAATAGTCTCAATGTTTAAAATATTTTCATATTTTATTTTTATGAAATAATTAATACTTTCACCTTCTTTTTCAATTAAATACCTGTAATAATATCATATTTAAATTTATAATATTTAAAAATAAAAAAAACAGACTTCCGACAAGCGGAATTTATTTTGTGTCGCTTCACCTAATTATTTTGTGTTTGTTCATAATTAAACAATCATATATTTCAAAAATCGCTGGCTTTTTCGAAAACAGTATATTTAAAAAGAAAAACAAACGCTGCTAGCCCTCCTCCTCTGGCTCTTGCCTGATACCGCCACAGATCCTCTTCCTTCATTCAGTTCCCTATCAACAGAGAACACCTGTGAGCGGAGCGGGGTTCGGGGGCCGCTCGCCCAAGATTTATGGCCGACTTCTCGATCTGAAAATGGTTTGAAAAATGGAGTCGCCTCCTAGTTCAACAAGGAAATGCCTTTTAACCGACTAGATAGTCTTACTCGCCTCCAGTAAGACTATCGTGCATCAGATCAAAGACTAGGGTTCGTGGACCTCCCCGAGACTCTTGTGCTTGGCTTATTGGTTGCCGGCTTTATTTACTGGATATATTCGTTTTATATCTCATCTCAACAGTGTATGGAGTTCACAGGATATGAAAGCTGTGCATAAACAAGTATTAAAGTTGTAAACACGTTTGACGCGCATATGACTCGATCTGGACTGGCATTTGAGGCAAGTAACAGGTACTCCTAAGCATTCATCTAACCTTAGAGGTTTCTAGCAATTAGCAATAAGTCTGACTTGTCTGAATTAATTACATGCACAAAGCCTAAAACCGGATGTATAAATGTGATTCATTGATTTTATTAGGTGAGTCTTGAAAAACCTATACAACTGTTACTATGTTTTCATATTAGTCCTACGATGTCTAAGTGATGGGCTGGAATTGCATTAATACGCCAATTTTAGGTGATTAGTCCTTTAACAAGTTATTATTTAATTTGAAATGCTTTTGGAAAGCAGTAAACATTGCAGGCATGCTCAAGGGTAGTTGGATATACATATAAGGTTAGAGATACTTTTAAACCTCGTTAACTTTAAGTGTCTGGCACTCGCGCGGGTTTTGAGCATCAGTCTGGTCAGAATGGGCTCACGGTCAGATCACGGGAGTTGTGCGTCTCATCGGTTTGGTTCTACTGGTTTGATCCAGAATCGATTCCGAGTTTAGGTTAGCCCAAAATCGGCTCTGGAAGTTATTGGTTTGCTGGGCCTCGAGCTCGTGGGCCCGGTTTATACACTATGTTACATATTTGGACTTCTGAGTTCGTTTTACATTGTTTTTGGCCTGTTACAATATAGAATATGATTCTACACTAAATTATCTACGTCTGGGTTCAAACTGGGTTTGATTTGAAGTCCGGATGAGCCCGAAAACACGATTTGAAGTTCGTATCGAAGTCTGGAGGATCTAGGAGTGAATCTGGGGAGCTGACGAAGGAGAAGCACGGAGCCAGCTTAAGCTGCCGGCACCGGCATGATTATGTGGCGGCGATGCCACTTTATTCCAGCGGCGGCGTCGGTTCTTGGAGCGGCGGCAGTTCGATTTGTAGCAGTTTACCGGGATTTTGTTTTGCTTCGTTGTCAGTTGTTTTTACTCCGTTTCTCATGAAAAGGTAGTCAAAACCGTATAAAATAGAACAAGGAATCCAAATATGGAATAATTAGAGTGTTTAAAGCTCATCTAAACAAAATTATTTTTCTAGGCAGCAACTCGAAAATAGGATTTTTATGGCAAAAAACACTTAAAACACCTAAAAACATGCATTCTAAGGCATCTAATCAATTATTTTCTAGGTTTAAACATTAAAAACAACTAATTATAGTGATTAACATGCTTTTCATCGAATTCATGGTAATTTATTGAAAGTATTGATTTTTTTTAATATGGCACTTTTAATGGCAAAAGCAATAAAAAGACTAAACATGCATCCTACATCATGATAATTCAACAATTATGGCAATTATGCATATATTTATAGTAAATCAAAGGAACGTAATAAGAGGGTCCTTATAATTACCGGTCTAAGTCCTTGGCTTATTTGTTGACGAAGTGGGTGCGGAATCCAGCTTCGAATCTGTGTAGGGCTTGCGTTCTTGGAGAATCAAAGCGTTCTTAGTGTTTCAAGACAAGAGATGATGTGTGTGTGTGGTGGCCGAATTTACCGTCTAATTTTCTAGGGTTTGTGTGCTACCTTTTGTCAGGTTAAATAAGGGTTCTCTTTATAGTGGTTAGGGGTGACCTACGGTTAGCTAGAGGTTAAGTTGATTTTAAATTCTCTCAGTTATAGTTTAAGATATACAACAATAGTCAAAGAGTGTTAAGTGATAGATTATTAGAATTAGGATTAGATTTAAATTATATACATTAGGTTTTTACTTTTTAAATTCGTATTAATTAATTAATTAAGTGATAGTTATGTATAAAAGTGTTATTTGGTGCCCGAAAGTATTAAAAATGACTCTTGGGACCCTATGGGTTTGGGTATGGTCAATTTCAGTCCATAAAACTTGCAAATTGGCCCATAAACTTCTAGGATATGGCAATTAGTCCAGTTTCTAGACTTAGATTATAATTTCTTTGGATTTTTATGGGCTATTTACGCCTAATTACATTTTAATCCTCCAAGTTTGCAACTGTGCACAGATTATGCCTGCTTAGATTCCAGCAAGCAACTCGAAAGCTCGTCACCCGAACGAATTTCTCTGGAAATCATCATTGAAAGTTTGAGTTCCTTATCACTTTTTACCTGTCCGAAAAATAGGTGTCTATATTTTTCCCCCTCTTTAACGAGAATTAATGAAGTAGTTCAGTTCTTGTTAAAAAAGAGACTTGCTGTTAGACAAGCGACAAGGATATTGCCCACCATCAGAGACATTCGCTCGCCCGGTGGCACGGTAATGCCCTAGCCTGAGCATTACCCGCGGTGGTGCATGACTCTGGCCTCATGCACCTCTAGTTCTTGTCTACTCCTCATCTGACTGGGAGTAGTCTTCCCAGCTGCCATTGAACTCGGGCTGCCTGAGTGCGTGCCCCGTGGAATGGAGCTATAAACTCTCGGCCGTCCTGAGGGTGATCTAATGGCTCGAACCCTGATAATTTTTATGTTTGAGACTTCTTTATAGAAAAGACAGGATCCCTTGGCCACCCTATTGAATAGGTGTCTGGATTCTGTTAATTATTCTACGCTTAACGGATGCTGGTGTCTTCTACCAGGCTTCAATGTCTTTCTACCGTATGCTAATATTTTCTATCAAGATTTGGCGTCTTTCTGCCACTTATGGTGTATCTATACCAAGTTTTGGTGTTTCTATGCCATTTGAGGAGTCTGGCTCTTTTGGGTCCCGTCTTCTAGGCAACTCTCTGTTTATCCGGGGTCTATTAGGCTCTAGGACTTGCTGGGTTTATTCTGAATGCTCTAGGACTTGTACGAATGCTCTAAGGCTTGCTCTGATTCTCTAGGTTTATTCTGAAGGCTCTGGGACTCATCTGGAGGATCTGGGGCTCGTTTGGATGCTCTGGGACTTGTCTGAAGGCTTTAGGATTTTTTTGAAGGCTCTAAAACTTCATCTGAAGGCTTTGGGACTTCTGTCTGTTTTTAAGATTGTCTGTATTCCTCGGTTGTTCATCTTTTGCGGTGTCTACATCTTTGTCTGTCATTTTTCATGATTGTATGTACTTTTTGGTTGTTTCATCTTTTGGGATGTTTGTCATTTCGTCTGTCCGTATTCAAGGTCGTCTGTCATTCTAATTACGTCTTCTCGCTTCACATCCTTAGAGGTATCTTTCTGGCATATCCTTAAAGGATGTAATTTTTCGTCTTTTAGTGGATTCTGCCTTTTTAAGAGAGCCATCCCCTCATTTCTCATTTGTATTTCTCTTTCTTCTTTTTCTATGCTCTAAAGCTGACTGGCAGGCTGCTTTACTGGAGGCGAGCGAGGAGGTCCCGCTTTTGTTGCATCTGGAGGTGCATTTATGTGCCAAGACTCATCGAGAGGTGCACTTTTATCGTTTGTTAGCTTGTAGATAGACTTCTATTGTATGTATGTTTGAAATACGTCTGGAATATTGTCAAAAGTGGGCCCATTCCCGAAACATTTATCCTGGAGAGGGTAAAAAAGTGACGGTGGCGCAAAGTCATAGTGGCACCGCCGCCACTATATTCTGGCGGGGCCGCCAGAATAAGCTGGCGGCGCTGCCAGTGACACTGGCGCCGTGACGGTGGCGCTTGTGACTCTGTGGCATGCGACCTGCGATGTGTTTTTTTGACTATTCTGGTTTTACTTCTAGTGATTTTGACCCCGTGTTTTGGTCTTTTGTGCTTTCAGGAGAGAGATGTGTTCCGTACGTCTGGGAATTTTGTGGATGTGAGTATTTGGTACGATTCTTTGTCTGCTGTTGGTCGTTCTCGGGTAGATGCTACGGATTTTGGCTGTCTTGCTAGCGGTCTATTTACTGCGTCACTTGGACATGTAGTAAATATAAGCTCTTTTATGAAGAATTCGGTTTAGTTAAATTTATAGCATGCTTTTGGGTCCCGTCTTCTAGGCAACTCTCTGTTTATCCGGGGTCTATTAGGCTCTAGGACTTGCTGGGTTTATTCTGAATGCTCTAGGACTTGTACGAATGCTCTAAGGCTTGCTCTGATTCTCTAGGTTTATTCTGAAGGCTCTGGGACTCATCTGGAGGATCTGGGGCTCGTTTGGATGCTCTGGGACTTGTCTGAAGGCTTTAGGATTTTTTTGAAGGCTCTAAAACTTCATCTGAAGGCTTTGGGACTTCTGTCTGTTTTTAAGATTGTCTGTATTCCTCGGTTGTTCATCTTTTGCGGTGTCTACATCTTTGTCTGTCATTTTTCATGATTGTATGTACTTTTTGGTTGTTTCATCTTTTGGGATGTTTGTCATTTCGTCTGTCCGTATTCAAGGTCGTCTGTCATTCTAATTACGTCTTCTCGCTTCACATCCTTAGAGGTATCTTTCTGGCATATCCTTAAAGGATGTAATTTTTCGTCTTTTAGTGGATTCTGCCTTTTTAAGAGAGCCATCCCCTCATTTCTCATTTGTATTTCTCTTTCTTCTTTTTCTATGCTCTAAAGCTGACTGGCAGGCTGCTTTACTGGAGGCGAGCGAGGAGGTCCCGCTTTTGTTGCATCTGGAGGTGCATTTATGTGCCAAGACTCATCGAGAGGTGCACTTTTATCGTTTGTTAGCTTGTAGATAGACTTCTATTGTATGTATGTTTGAAATACGTCTGGAATATTGTCAAAAGTGGGCCCAGTCCCGAAACATTTATCCTGGAGAGGGTAAAAAAGTGACGGTGGCGCAAAGTCATAGTGGCACCGCCGCCACTATATTCTGGCGGGGCCGCCAGAATAAGCTGGCGGCGCTGCCAGTGACACTGGCGCCGTGACGGTGGCGCTTGTGACTCTGTGGCATGCGACCTGCGATGTGTTTTTTTGACTATTCTGGTTTTACTTCTAGTGATTTTGACCCCGTGTTTTGGTCTTTTGTGCTTTCAGGAGAGAGATGTGTTCCGTACGTCTGGGAATTTTGTGGATGTGAGTATTTGGTACGATTCTTTGTCTGCTGTTGGTCGTTCTCGGGTAGATGCTACGGATTTTGGCTGTCTTGCTAGCGGTCTATTTACTGCGTCACTTGGACACGTAGTAAATATAAGCTCTTTTATGAAGAATTCGGTTTAGTTAAATTTATAGCATGCTTTTGGGTCCCGTCTTCTAGGCAACTCTCTGTTTATCCGGGGTCTATTAGGCTCTAGGACTTGCTGGGTTTATTCTGAATGCTCTAGGACTTGTACGAATGCTCTAAGGCTTGCTCTGATTCTCTAGGTTTATTCTGAAGGCTCTGGGACTCATCTGGAGGATCTGGGGCTCGTTTGGATGCTCTGGGACTTGTCTGAAGGCTTTAGGATTTTTTTGAAGGCTCTAAAACTTCATCTGAAGGCTTTGGGACTTCTGTCTGTTTTTAAGATTGTCTGTATTCCTCGGTTGTTCATCTTTTGCGGTGTCTACATCTTTGTCTGTCATTTTTCATGATTGTATGTACTTTTTGGTTGTTTCATCTTTTGGGATGTTTGTCATTTCGTCTGTCCGTATTCAAGGTCGTCTGTCATTCTAATTACGTCTTCTCGCTTCACATCCTTAGAGGTATCTTTCTGGCATATCCTTAAAGGATGTAATTTTTCGTCTTTTAGTGGATTCTGCCTTTTTAAGAGAGCCATCCCCTCATTTCTCATTTGTATTTCTCTTTCTTCTTTTTCTATGCTCTAAAGCTGACTGGCATGCTGCTTTACTGGAGGCGAGCGAGGAGGTCCCGCTTTTGTTGCATCTGGAGGTGCATTTATGTGCCAAGACTCATCGAGAGGTGCACTTTTATCGTTTGTTAGCTTGTAGATAGACTTCTATTGTATGTATGTTTGAAATACGTCTGGAATATTGTCAAAAATGGGCCCAGTCCCGAAATATTTATCCCGGAGAGGGGAAAAAAGTGATGGTGGCGCAAATTCATAGTGGCACCGCCGCCACTATATTCTGGCGGGGCCGCCAGAATAAGCTGGCGGCGCTGCCAGTGACACTGGCGCCGTGACGGTGGCGCTTGTGACTCTGTGGCACGCGACCTGCGATGTGTTTTTTTGACTATTCTGGTTTTACTTCTAGTGATTTTGACCCCGTGTTTTGGTCTTTTGTGCTTTCAGGAGAGAGATGTGTTCCGTACGTCTGGGAATTTTGTGGATGTGCGTATTTGGTACGATGCTTTGTCTGCTGTTGGTCGTTCTCGGGTAGATGCTACGGATTTTGGCTGTCTTGCTAGCGGTCTATTTACTGCGACAAGGATCTGTGACAGAGTTTCTCTGCGTGCGCTGATGGAGCGGTGGATGGATACTACCCACACTTCATTTTCCGGTTAGAGAGCTGACAGTGACACCTCTGGATTTCTCGCTGATCATGAGGATTTCTTTATGTGGCTTACCTGTGCCCTTTGATGGTGGTTTGGGATTTTATCCTCAGAGGGATGCGTACATCTTCGAGATGTTGGGCTACGTTCCATAGATGAAGGGACAAAGTCTTCGACTTCCTGAGCTATATGATCGTTACAAGGAGAGCTTTCCCCGAACTAGCGAAGAGGTTGATCTAATTGCTCGAGCTTTCATCTGTTACCTGTTAGGGGTCTACTATGTTCTTTAGTTCAGGTGCGACTCTGCTACCTTGCGGGCTACCAGCCTTAGAGGACCTGGACCCGGTCAGTTCCTATGATTGGGGGTCTACTGCTTTGGCCTATCTTTACACCAGTATGGAACGAGTAGTCCGTGGGGGACCCCATCTCTCTGAGATGTGGCCTGCTATACACGTGATTTGTTTTATTGCCTTTTTAACTATGCCGTGTTTTTATTTTTGATAACTTAGCTGGTTAATTTTCTTCTGTTTCAGATCTGGGCTATCCAGATGGGCCTTGTGACTGGCTTTGGTGTCCTTCCACGGTTAGGATACCCCATGCTGAGGTTTTGGGACTTTTCATTTCCTCTGAGGCAGAGTCAGGGAGCTGAGTGTAGAGGCCGGCTGAACGAGCTGGAGTGGACAGATGTGAGTACTGAACCCTATTGTTGGATTACTCTGGGTATTATTTGCAGTGTTGACCCCGTTCTATTGGTTGCAGGTGGTCACTTCTTAGAACACTCCGTCTGGAGTTCGCTGGCCTTAGTTGGTACGGGGTGCTGTAGAGAGATCGGGCATGCGTTATCTGAAGCATGGCCCGAGTTGTAGGTATTGGTTTCTGGGGGAGCGTGTTCTCCGTTGGTGGGGTGGCGCATGGACGCATGGTCCCGGTTGGACCTCCTTCGTCGATGCTGCGTGGCAGGGACGTGGTATTGCATACTCTTTGTATGGATCTGAGAGGTTACTCTGCTACTGGTCTGGTATCCGTTCCTCAGCTGAGCTTCCTAAGCGTTTTCGTTGTTTCTTGGTGGGACCACGAGGCGTTTTGCTATTTTATGGAAGAACGTTGGCATTCTGTTTGTGCTAATACCCCAAATTTTATTCACAGATTAAAGAGTTTAGAAAAAAAAAGGCTTGGAATACAGATTTTTAGAGACAAAAACAAAAAATTTCAGGAGCTTGTTGTGCAGTTGCATTCTATTAATTAAACTGCAAAATCAGGGGTTTAGTCATAGGAGGAGAGGGCTGATTATATTAGAATTTCGGCTGATCTATAGGAAGCAAAAACTAATGTGAATTGTATGTGGGTGCCAAAATCAAGATTGAAGTGGAATGTGGAGGGTGATAGAAACACGAAGTTTTTTCATAGCATGACCTCCTCTCATTACAGGAATTACCATATTTCTTTTGTTCTAATGGATGAGATTACTTATTCTGAGCCTAATGATATAAGGTACCGTATCAGGAATTTCTATAAATCCTTCTATAGTCGGGCAACGAGTGTTAGTTTTGATATAAGTGGCCTTCTCTTTGATGAGATTACAGATTCGCAAGCTATCTCTTTGATCAAGACTTTCGAGGAGTCTGAAATCTTCAACGCCATTTCTTTGTGTGGTGACAAAAAGACCCCAGGCCCTGATGGTTTTTATTTTTATTTTTACCAGAAATCTTGGTTTGTGATGAAGGGTGTGATTGCCGATTTATTCAAGAAGTTTCATGATTTTGGTACCTAACCTAGATGAGTCAATTTGTCTTTTATGGTTCTTATTTTGAAGGTGACGGGTTCTTCTAATATCAAGGATTATTGTCCTATCAGTCTGGTGAATTGTTTTATAAGATGCTTTCTAAAACTCTTAGCATGAGATTAGAAAATATTCTCTCGGGTGTGATCTCGGATTGTCAACATACTTTCTTGAAGGGTAGAAGAATTTTGGATTGCTTGATGATAGCAAATGAGCTTATTCATGTTGCTACAAGGAGAAAGGAAAAATTACTTGTCCTAAAGCTAGATTTTCATAAAACTTTTGACAGTATTGATTAGGGGTACATGTGCTGTAATGAGTTGTATGAAATTCATTGAAAAATGGATTGAGTGGATGTCTTGTTGTCTTTTCAAAACTTTTACATTGGTTCTTGTTAATGGTAGCCCGATTGATCCTATTACTTTACGTAGGGTGTTCGTCAGGGAGATCCGATTTCTCCATACCTATTCGTTATTGCAGTGGAGGCCTGCAATGCATTTTAGACAGGTCAGAAGCTTTAGGTTTACTAAAAGGTTTTGCTTCGCTGCATAGAGAAGTCCTATTTCTATGCTTCAATTTACAGATGACATTATTTTGTACCTTCCATATTATATGGAGAAGCTAAGCAACCTGATCCATATTCTTTATTGTTTTGAATTGCTCTCTGGGTTAACTATTAATTTCCATAAAAGTTATATTATGAGAATTAAGGTAAGCAAGACTAAGCTGTTCTCTGCGGCAGAGTTAGTGGGGGTGTAACACAGATTTTTTTTTTCCGATTAGATATCTAGGCCTTCCTTTATCTAATAGCAGGCTCACTACGGGTTCATAGGATTTTGTTATGTTGCTCTTTAAGAAGCATTTGACTCTTTGAAAAGGTTCTCTGCTCTCATATGCAAGAAGGTTAGTACCCATCAAATCAGTTTTGTTTAGCGTCCCGGTTTATCTTATATCTTTGTTTAATATTCCTGGTGCTGTGAGTAGTCAATTAGACTCGTATATGATGGGATTTTTATGGAAGGGTGATGTGAATTTAATGGTTTTGTGTATAGTTTCTTGAATGTTATTTGTTAAGATTTTAACGAAAAAAGTTTGGGTATTACTAATCTTCACAAAAAAATCATAACTTATTGTTTATGTGGTTCAAAATTATCTGTAGTTTCTCTTTGATTATTGATTGGAATTTTATTTTGCATGGTGATGTGAAAAACATTATCTTTTACATAAAAAGGCATTAGAAATTGTGTTGAAATGATGTTGAGATTTGGATTGTTTTCATCAATAATGTTAAATATGTTATTGGAGAGGGGGATGAAATTTCCTTTTGGAATGACAATTGGTCGGGGAATGGACCGATAACATTTTTTTCCTCGACTAAATAATCTTTTGAACCAAAAGAAAGCAACCGTTAAAGATATTTGGTGTGATATTTGGCGATGGAGACAAAGGTTAAGGAGAATGAACTACTTCTATTTGCTGATTTACAAACTTTATTTGCTTCTCCAAGTCAATCATTAGGTCATAAAGACGAATTCCTGTGGAAAGTCTAATTCTGGGGTTTTGAGTTCAGCTTCCTTTAACAGAACTCGGGTTAAAGTAAGAGCTATTGTGTGTCATTCTAATGCAGCTAACCATCGAGCTGCTGCTACTGTTACTGTCCGTCGGAGTTCGGCAACTGCTGCAGGTACAAGATTATTATTGAGTGGAACTGATTTGGATGAACATAATATTAGCTTGGTGTTGGCAGCTAATACAAGTAACCATATAATGGATGATATCGACGATTTACAGCAAACTGTTTTTCATAGGGCTGTTTCTATTGAGTTGTTTAATCCGTTCAAAAGTGTTTGTAATTCTTTAGTTCCTCCTCGAGTTAAATTTTCTTATTTGGCTTGCATCACATGATAGAGTTCCTTCACTTTATTTTTGCCTATCCGTTCTATTGTTACTTTGGATAATTCTATGTGCTCCCTTTATAGTTTTGCTGAAATACAAGAACATATTTTTATTCATTGTAGATATGTGAGAAATATCTAGTATGGTATTCTTCAGAATTTTGATGTAGCTTGGTTTTTATCCTTCATCTTTTATAGACTTCATGTGTCATTATCCTTCGCGGTCAGTATAAGAAATTATGGCAGGTTACTTTGATGCTAGTGATTTGGGAAATTTAGAAATGAAGAAACAAAAGAGTCTTCAAGAGTGAAGTTTTAAACAAGGAAAATGTTATTTTTAACTATTTCTCTAAGTCAGCTTGGTTGTTTAAGATTTGCAATAGAAACTTTGCATATTCGGGTATGGATTTCTTTAGGAATCCCAAATGTATTTTATTCTCGGACTTGTATTTACCCTTTGCTTTATAAGTCGTAGCCTCTAGTGTGTTTTTTGTGTTCCACTTTTTGTGCGAAAGTTTATAGTTTGGGTTTTTGTCACTTATTGTGACTTTAACATACATATTATTTATAAAAAAAATTCATATTGCTTCATTTTTAATTAATAATGATAAACATGTAAATAGAATAATATAAAGTAATAAAGACGGCATATTTAAATATTTTCTCATTTCAATTTGGACAACTGGTTATAATTGAAAGTAAAAATTGAAAAATAGATTAAAACTGAATAAATTAAAAGATGGGCCTATAAATAAAATAATAAAAATAAAATAATTTCAAGTGACTAATCCTGATATAAATTGGTCAAATTAGAGATATAAAGATATTTACCTCAATGTTCTTCAAAAACACAATCATGACCAAATCTATAAATACTTGTTTATGTATAAATTAAGATTAAATGATAGCAAGTTTTTTTAATAATTTGTGTAATGAAAAGGAGCATTGATTTCTTGGAAATATTAATAAAGATATAAAAAGGTAAATAAATAAGAAAAAGTGTTGAAAGGGAAAATGTACTATGTATTAGGTAGGGAAGGCAAAAAGACAATAATTGCCCGTGCGATGAGTAATTATAAATTATATGATGGAATCTGTTGACACATAACTGCCATAACTACCGCTGCTCTTTCTTCACATGCACTGCTTTTAATATTTAACGTCCTTTTTTCGCTCCCCCACGCACCCACCCAATTATGGAACAAATACTTGCATGAATGTAGGTCTAATATACTATTTCACCCAAAAATTATTTAACCACTTTTTAATTGTATTTTTTTATGGTATATTCTAATTATTTTTTATAGCATATTTTAATTTTAATTAACTTATTACACACTTTAACCGTTTTCTTTCTCTGTGTGATGTTATTTAAAGGCAGGCACACCTCTTTATTCATTGATCTTTTACTAGGCATATTTGGTGTAGTGTATTGCACAAATTAGATGTTAGTTGGGTTGCTCCGTCTTCTTCTATGGATTTTTTTGATTCTGTGGCAAAAATGTCATCTCATTCAGTCGTTATTGGATGTTATGGCAAATTCTAGGCTATCTTATCATGTGAAAAATATGGAGGTACAGGAACGGAAGGGTCTTTAAAAATAGCAATGCGGTAACGGAAGATGTGATTTTTAGCTGTTTTATTCGGGCAGTTTTTCATTATAGATTTTGTAATAGGAACTTCCCTTATTCAAGATTGGATTTCTTTAGAAATCCAATTTGTATTTTGTTCTCGGACAGTTGATCGTTGTTCCATCGCTCTTTGCGTAACCTTTTAGTGTGCTTTTTTATAAGTCACTTATTGTGCGAAAGCTTTGAGCATTAGTTCTTTTTTTACCACTTTTTGTGGTTTTTAATATACATATTATTCATCAAAAACAATTATTATTATTTTTCCTATTTAATCTCCAAAAGAAACAATTACTATAAATTAATCTATTTATTAAAATTATGTTAATTAATAATATTAATCTAAAGTAAATATTTTTTTATTTATTGATTTTAACATTTAATAATATCACATGTCACATATTTAATGAATGATTCATAATTTTCTATGACGAACTAAGTTGATAAGACCCTCTTCTAGTTTAAGTGAGATTGCGGATTCGAATCGTACTCATGCATGTAGCTGTTTAAAATTTGGAGTCAGAGTCTTATCTCCCGTGAGTGACCTACCTGAATTGAGTGGAAACTTGTCTGAATATAAAAGATTTAAATGTACTTTTTTATAGTTAAAATCTGTTCAAACATTTTAGATCAAATCACACACACAAAAAATTATTAGTCAAGGATAAATACATTGTCCTTTTCAAAATGTGTGGTTGTGTGGAGACGCTCGCACGAGTGTGGATGTGATCGTGCGTGTGTGTGAGTGTGTATGTATGAGTACGCGCGCGTGTTGTCAATTTATAATGGTAACATATTTCCGTAGGTTGTGCAATTTATTTCTAATTTTAAAATTTTTGTATATTTAAATGATTATGGGCTTCCAAAAAAGTATAGAAATAATCAAAATATTAAAATTAAAGATAGAAATATATCTTCATCTTTAATAAATCATTAAAAATTCTCACATAAATTTATTAATATGAAACAATGCATACAATATAATATGGTTGTCAATTAAACTAAAAGAGCTCCTTTATTGAATGAAAAGATAACGTGTTGGAGTGCAAATATTTAAAGTATTTATAGACAATAACAACTTGATCAAAACATACTTGATTGAAATTTTATCAAGTTAGTTTTCTTTGCTAAAAAAAGAACTTATATATATATATATATATATATATATATATATATATATATATTATGGTTATTGATTACTCCCTTCTAATCATCATTTATAACAATTATTTTCCAAAATGCAATTAAAAAATTATATTTAGAAATTTGTCAAAATATGATAATAAAATTTAAAGTAATAAAGGAAAACATAAGAAATGGATAAGCTGTGTATAGTACTGATCATAATGTGAGTCATCGCCACATAAGTTGTCGGCAGAGTACCAATATGAGCAGGCAGCCTTGTACCCTCCTCTCACACACCCCTACTCCACCAATCATAATGAGCCTCCCATACGTATGCTAAATACAGGCCTGTAAGCTGATCGAAGTTGTTCACGAGTTTGGTATTTTAAAATTATTTGATGGGCAGAAGGTTCAAAAATGACCCTCATGTATGCTCCGTGTCTCTTATTGGCACCTAATGTATTCGCGATCTCAAATATGACCCTGACGTCGATAAAAAGTATAAAAAAAACACACCGAATTAACACTGTTACTCAATTGCTGTGAATGTGCTGACATGGATTAAATTTTAGACAGATAAGCAATTAATAATCCTGACATCACCACCAACCTATACTTACTCCATTCTTCTTCTTTATATTTCAAAAATCCCCAAATTCCTTTCTCTACAAACCCTAGAAATTTTTTCTCTAAAATTAAATGGCCTCCTCTTCTTCTTCTTCCACCAGACGGTATAGTATTATTAATAATGAGATCGATTTTGATTATGAAGGGCCACCTAGGTTTTGTTATTGTTCATCAAACAGATTTAGACTCAAAGCTCCAAGAAGAACGGCATGGACTGAAGCGAATCCAGGCAGAAGATTTTTCAACTGCCATTATTCAAATGTAAGCGAACCCTTTAATATTGATAAATAATTTTCTGTAGGAAAAAAATGTTGAGTATTTCCTGGTTATTTGCAGGGAGATCCGTTCAATGAGAAAAAATGTATGTATTTCAAGTGGTACGATGGAGAGATGAGCGAAAGGGCTGTGATGGTGATCAATAACCTTATGGATGAAAAAAATTGCTTATGGCTGAGTTGAAGTGTTTGAAGAAGAAACAGTTGTAGCATAATGTCCATATGGATTTTGATTCTGAAATTACTGAAGTGTGGGCAGAGCTTAAGAAAATAAAGAATGAGGAATGCAAGAGAAATGCACAATTGGTTGCAGCACAAAGGATGAAGATGTGTGCTTATGTAAGTGTAGTTTTGGCTTGAATAATATTAGGATGTGTTGCCATTTCAGTTTATAGCTGATTTGTGAACAATTTGTAAAAGATTTCAAATGCAATTGTCAATTTTCTTCATTGGTTTCTTAAGATTTCAAATGCAATTGTCAGTTTTGGCTTGGATAAAATTTGGCTTGAATGATGTTAGTATATAAGTGAAGGCACTGTTAGGGCACTGTTAGGATAATGTCAGAAAAAGTAATTAAATGAACCCCTACAATATTTAGCATTGCAATTGTTTAGTACAAGCAAAAACTACTACAATCTACAAGCATTGTAACTGTTCAGTTGTTACAAGCACAGACAACATTGTTTTGTTGTTACAACCAAAAAATATCATTGTGTTGTTACAAAAATTGGCATGGAAAACCCCAAAATCAAAAACAGCATAGTGTCATGCCCAGCACTAGTTGCTCCAGATGCAGGCCCAAAATAAGTGGGTACTCTAAGCTGAAGCCAAGGTGGCAATTCCACATTTGGAGCAGTAGTGGCCCCAGCAGTGGCATTTTCCTCCTGCAGATGCAATAATTAACAACCACTCAACACAATTACTCAATTCACAACAACATTTCAACCTAAATTGCAAAAATAATTGGAAAACAGTTACCTGATGTGGTCTTATGAGATTATGACAATTGATCCTGTTGTGACCTTCTTCTCCACATTTTCCACAGGTTTGTTTCTTCCCTCTTTTGCTTAACCTAGTTGTAGATGTAGATCTGGGTTCATTAGAACCTCTGATTCTCTTTTTCCTTGGTCTTCCTGTCATCTTAGGTATTGGGGGAGGTTCTATAGGCTGGAACAGATGGCATTTGAAGAACTTTCTTCCAGGAACTGGTTGTAGGCAGAATTGATATGATCTTCTGTACATTTCCTTTGAGTACCAGTGGCTTAAATGGTTCTTTGGTTCACCCTTAAGACTTAGTGTAGCACAAATTGCATGAGGACATGGGATTCCAGTCAGTTCTCATGCCCTACAAGTGCATTGTTGCTTGTCCAAAAACACAGTATGCTTATCCTCTCCTTCACCAACCTCAAAACCATTATCACCATTGAAAATTGCCTTACAATTTTCTGCTGCATACTCTTTGTGATCTTGGAATAAATCCATGCAAATAGGGCTCCAATTACTTCTCCATTTAGCCTCTCCTCCTCTATGTTGGGCTATTCTGACCATTGTTTTCAGTCTGATCTCATCAAGCATGGAAACAATTGGCTTGTGCCTTGCCTCTCTGATCCAAGAATTAAAGCACTCTGACATGTTGTTGTCCACTGTCCAAGAGGCACATCTGCTGGTGAAGTAAGCCCTACACCATTTAGATGGAGTGTAGTGCATAAGGTCTGTAACTGCCTGCAGATTGACTTCACCAATTGCTTTTTAGTTTATCCTCAAAATCTTCCTCAAAGGTGCTCCATGCTGCAACCCAAAACAGTTTCTCCAAGTCTCCACCCTTCCAAGACTTGGACCAGTTTGCTAATATGTGTCTTGCACACCAACGATGCTCCGCATTTGGAATAATTAAATTGGCAGCTTTTATCAGACCCTGTACACATAGTAGCAGTTCCACAATTTAATACAAGCACAATTTA
Source organism: Mercurialis annua (assembly GCF_937616625.2). Lineage (NCBI taxonomy): Eukaryota > Viridiplantae > Streptophyta > Magnoliopsida > Malpighiales > Euphorbiaceae > Mercurialis > Mercurialis annua. The sequence goes on from NC_065572.1 coordinate 55,020,015, forward strand.
CAACTATACACAAAGATGAATATTCCACAATTTAAGAGTTAGAATTTACCTTCTGCATATCAGATATCAGTGTACATTTGGTTCCATCTTGAAGATTTAAATCCTTCGCCAATAACTCTATAAACCAGGTCCAATTTCTAGTGTTCTTTGTCTATAACTGCCCAGGAATTGGGTACATTTGGTCATTGGCATCTTTGCCTACTGCTGCTAGAAGTTGCCCCTGACAGTGAGCCTTTAAGAAGCATCCATCTAGCCCTATGAATGGTCTACAACCAGCCAACCAGCCCATTTTACATGCTGATAAACACACATACATCCTATTAAACACCCTTTTTTCCTCCCTCAAACTTGGCCCACAAAGATCTATCCTAATAGTACTTCCAGGATTGCTCCTAATTAAGGCATCTGCATATGCTTCTAAATAGCCAAATTCAGCCCTATAGATCCCATTTAACTCCTGCATCACCAGTCTTTTAGCCCTTTTGCATTTAGGAATGGAAACTCTAACCTTCAAATCATCCTCTACTGCTTGCTTAAGCTCAGCAATTCCCATGGTTGGCTTGTTATACAGTTTTTTCTTCATTGCCATAGCCACATACTTAGCAGTATAACTAGTATTTTCAAATATCCTATAACAATCATGTTCTTCAACCAAGGTCTTAACAGCCAAACTAGGGTTCTTGCCATCTTGTGATATTAAAATGACAAAGGGACATCCATCACTACTCACACATTTTGCTCTAATCCTATTAGGCTCATTAGGTTTAATCTTCAATTGGACACCCCTAGACACTGCATACTTGGCAAGTGCCAATCTAGCATCTTTGGGACTGCCAAAAGTCATGCCAAGTACAAACTGATGCATCCCTTCTCTCTGTTCATATTGGACATTTGGTCCACTATCACTTTCACTGTTATCCACCTCCTCATTACCACTGCTATCCCCATCCTCATCACTCTGCTCTATTCTATCATTAGCCTCACCCACACAACTAAATTGTGTCCCTATTTCTGGCCCATCTACAACCCCTTCTGCCCCAGCTGCAACCCCTTCTGCCCCAGCTGCAACCCCTTCTGGCCCATCTGCAACCTCTATTGGCCTATCTCCAACCCCTTCTGGCCTATCTCTAACTCTATCTGGCCCAACTGCAACCCCTTCTGGCCCATCTCCAACCCCTTCTGGCCTATCTCCAACTCTATCTGGCCCATCTGCAACACCTTCTAGCCCATCTGCAACCCCTATTTCATTTAACTCCCTTGATGGTTCATTTATTTCCCTTAGTACCTCATTTACTGTCCCTGATGGCTCAGTCACATCTACTGGTTGTTCAAGATGTAGCATTAATCTATGAAACACTGGTTCATCTATCCTATGATCAGCATATAAGTATATATCACTGCACCAACTATTTTCTCTCATGTAGTTCAACATTGTTCTAATATCATCATCATTATCCACTAGAAATAACCCATCATTTAGCTTTGCACCAGGCTTTAACACAAATATGTATTCAACATTTTTAAAACCTAATTTCTCAGCATATCGCCACTGTAAATCACTCAACTTTATGTAATCTGGATCAAAATTATACACTGTATCCACATCACCATTCACATATTGCAAGTCAGGATTATAAACCCATTCCCCTCCGTAATTAAAATGGATATCAACCCCTTCATCCAGTCTGAAAATAAGCAAAAAGTAACATGCATAAATTAATTTACAATACCAGCAACCAATTTATGAAATTAATAGTTAAAAATTTAACCCTAATTATTAAACAAATATCTTTTTTTTAAACCCTAGGACTGTTCCCAGTATTTTAATGGTAAAAAACAAATGGTGGTCCACATTACCCTGTTCCTTTCAACAAAATAATTAACAAAAAAGAGAGAGGACCACATTACCTTATGGAGTCCATGTTTTTTTTTCTTTGTCTTTCTCATCTCTCACCACTGACAGTCCTCCTTCCTTTCTAATTAAAAAAAGTAGCGATTTAGGGTTTGAAGTTAAAGAGAACAATGAGGAGACACAAGATTCGACATGGGTTTGCAGACTAAAGAGATGAAAGAAGGGACATGAGATTCGAATCAGAGATTTAATTTAGGGTTTTAATCATTCTGATTTTGGTAGTTGGGGGAATTATCAGAGATACAAAAAGAAAAGGAAGGGGAATCGTTCGCACACGTGGAAACTACAGATTTGCCACATCAGATATCAAACGGCTATTTTGATCCATGTCAGCATGTTCACAGCAAATGAGTAACGGCGTTAATTCGGTGTGTTTTTTTTTATACTTTTTATCGACGTCAGGGTCTTATTTGAGATCGCGAATACATTAGGTGCTAATAAGAGACACGGAGCATATATGAGGGTTATTTTTGGACCTTTTCCCTTATTTGATGTTCTAGATAGTTGTTAGCTTGATTTGTCTTTATAGTTTGATTATGTTTGTTACACATTATGGATGTTTTGGCTAATTATTGATTAGATTTAGCGGCTGTAATTTAATTTTTATTATAGGCCAAACCTATCTAGAGATCCTTGTACTTTACACTTTTTTTCCGTAGATCCTTATATTTCATTTTTGCATTATCTGGTCCTTCTAATTACCTATTTTTTATTTTTAGGTCATTTTTGAGTTTTTTCTAGTCTTTTTATGTGACTGGAGAAAATAAAATATTATAAGTAGAGGGACTGGAGGAAATAAAAATTGTAAATAAAGGGACTGGAAAAACTCAAAAAGGCCCTGAAAATCGGAAATAGGTAAGTAAAAGGACCAGATAATACAAAAATAAAATATAAGGACCTACGGAAAAAAAAAGTAAAGTACATGGGCCTCTAGATAGGTTAAGCCTTTATTATATTAATAACTAATATGTATCTAAAAATTGGTTACTCAAAATTTAAATCTTTTAATTTATAATTGTTCGTTTAGGTCTGCTCCGTCTTCGACTCGTATTCATTTAGATACTAACCAATTTTGATTCAAGCTTGTTCACAAGCTCGGCTCGTTTAGCAGCTCAACAAAAGAATACGAATTGAGTATAAAACGAAAATGAACACTATAAATTTTAAATGAACCAAACACAAAAACCTTTTTCAATATCCAGGGGCCGATGTAGGTTATAAGGGGTGGGGTCCTTTTTAGAAAGAAAATAATTATATATATATATATATATATATATATATATATATATATATTAATTAAACCTATTGATATATCATCTCTATACAATTTAATCAAAATCATTACATAATTGCTTAGATAGTTTTTCCTATCAAATTAGCTCATAATAATAAAATGATAAAATCTATTATTCAAACCATTTTTCTATTAGATGTCTAATATATATTTTGTTAATTAAAATAAATATAACAAAAAATATAATTTAATTCTTTTAGAATTTTAAAATTCTTCACATGTATCAAATTAAAATTATAAATTTCCTATTAAATTGAGATGCGCATTACAAATCATTGAATACAAACTAAAATTCTAAGAAATTGAAGTATAAAATTAATTAATGTACATATAAATTATTTATTAAGTTATTTTTATATTTTAATTTAATTTATATATAAAGTATAAATAGATAGTTAATTTTTTTTATATATTTTATTTATTAATTACTATTAAACTTTAAAAGTGTATAATTAATTAAATAAGTTTTTACATTTTTTATAGTTAATTATGTTGAGATATATGGAAACATAATAGAATTTAATAATTTAGTTTTTTAATTATTCAACTCCACATGAAAATAAATTTCTAGCTGAAATAAAATGCTGAATAATTATTTATTCACATTATTCAATATATACTTTTTTGTATAAAAAATTATATTTTTTTTAGAGAATAAAAAATTATACATTGAATAGTGTAAATAGTAATGTATTTATTAAATACTTTAATGATATAAAAATTTAACAAAAGTAATTATAAAAAAATTTATTTATTATTTTAATATTTATATATATGGACCCCACCATCCAAAGTTTCTGGATCCGCCGCTGCCAATATCGAAGACCATGAACACATAAATATGAATAATTTTTTAAGTAGATGAAATAATATTTAACCAAATGAACATATATATTTGAAAGAAGGTGTAAAAATGACCTAAATGTATAGCCCGTATCCAGGGCCGATCTTAGAAGATATACGGCCCTAGGCGATTTTTCTAAGTCTCCTAAGAAAAATATCAATTTTTGTCAAATTATTTTAAAAAAATACGCTCGTTTTATTATTTTCACAAAAATATGCTCTCTTTTCATATAATTTTATTTATAAAGGTATATTTTTATTAAATTATTAATAGATTTTTAGTAGAACGTTGGTAGATTTTTGGTATATAGTTTTTAGATTTTTAAAATATGTATTTTTGCAAAAATAAAATAAAAAGACATATTTAGCGTAATTTTTTTTATTTGGAAGATCACATAAAAATTGACTTTAAATGATTTAAAACATATAAATTATGTTTTTTTTTTGGTATTAGTATTAAAGAAATTAAATCAATTATAGAAAAATTACAAAACAACTTATTTAAAAGAATCGATATAAATATATTATAGATATTTTAAAGACTTCATATAAACATGAGCCCTTTAGAGTTAATATTTTTAATCATTAATGGGTTTAATTAATTTTTACAATAAATATTAGAACATCTATCATTAAAATAATCAATAAATATATATTTTCTAAATATTTATTAGAATTATAATTATTTTTCAATTATGGGGCCACTCATAGGCCTTAGTGGCCTATACCTATGACCGAACCTACCCGTATCTCTTGTAAGCACGTAATATACATCAGATCTAAAAAATGATCCTAAGAACTAAAAAGAACATAAAAATTAGATGGTGTTAAATAGAAATATAAACAGAATTGAGTTATATTGTGTCTTTTTAATGCTTTCAAGACGTTAGGGCCATTTGTGAAATCCGAAATATATGAGGTGCTTATATCTCGAGTTATACATTAAGGTCATTTTTAAAATCCGAAATATATAAGGTTCTTACAATTCGGGTCATATGTTAAGATCATTTTTTCACCTTTTTTTTCAAACATTTTAAATATTAACTTGGTTCGGTTCATTTACAGTCCTACATATATATAAGACTTTGTTTATTTAGTAACCAGTGTTTTATAAACCAAACTGAACCGGCCAGTCGAACCGTTTAAACAGGGAACATGTCAGTGGTTCGGTCTAAAATTATAAAAATCGGATCTTTTGGTTGAATCGGATTTGACCAGATTAAACCGGATTGAACCAGTAAAAAGTCGGATGTTGAACCGGTGAATCGAAGGTTGACCGGTGAAAAACCGGTGAATTATAATTTTTTTACATTTATCAAACCGCTCGTATCAGCCATTGAACCGGTTGTAGCGGGAATCGGTGGCCTCACCGGTTTGATTTTTAAAATACAGTTAGTAACTATACCACAATCGGAAAAGTTTACTTTTAACTTAATTTTTCTCATATTATATCAAACTGTTAGATAAAATAATATATAAGTTGGACCAAATTCTTTTAATCTCTCTAATTTTAGCTTTGTTAATTAATTTAGATGTTATAATATTTTTATTAGTGTGTAGGAACATATTAAACACTACTAGAAAACAGGCAATTAGCAACGAAAATGGAATCTGTCACTAATATCGCTATTTAGCGACAAAATTTGCGACAGAATTTTTCACAACCGAAATTTGAGGATCACGACCGGCGCTGAGGTATGGGTATGGCTGTGCCAAAACCCGTTGCAAGCCTTGCGGATAAAAAATCAATCATATAAACCTGTAGAAAAGCACTGCTCGGGGGGTAACCGAGACTCCAACCTCAATCTAGCAGTTTATACAAGCGATTCTATAATTAAAATACTTATTCCAAAACCGAGACTCCAAACATACCTCATTTATAAATAATTCACAATATATCGTGCCAAGGATAATATAAATTAATCGAACAAATTCGATAATACAAAGTGTAAGACATCCAATATAATATTGAACTAGTTCAACTGCGATTTTAGAGTTTAAAACAGTTGACTAGTTTAAACGACATAAAAACCTACGAGGAATCAAAGAAACGAAGATGACCAAAGCTTTCAAATCATGAACCTGGAAAATTAGGAAAACAACGGGGTCAGATATACTAAGATGAGGTCATAATGCTATTTACATTTATTAAGATTAAAACCCTTAAAACCAAATCCTTACACATAAGATTATGAAATACAGTATTGAAATGAAATCACAAAGTATAACCCAAAGTAGATGGAAACAAATCCTCATCGATCCAAAAGTAAGCCAGACATGTAGTTAGTCAATCCCAAAGTACTTACCGTTGCACAGAGTCTTGATACTTGCCTATCGAATAGCTTGTTCCAATCCAGATCCATAATCATTAAAAACAGTTCGCAAACAGCTGTAATACTAAAATAATTTGCGGTACTTAATAAAGCGGTAAATAACACTATAAACTCACTGCTTGCATATCCACGTGATAACCTTGGTAAGCGAGCTAACCCTGTGCAGAATCCGTAGCACAAGCATACGACGGGTTTAAAAACAATGCACAAGTTAAAAACCATTCAACCCCTAACTCTAAAAATACTAAACACCACATAGGACTAACATCTCAAATCACAACTAAAGAACAAACCAAATTATCCATCCAATCCATAACAAACAAATAATAAGTTAATCTTAGACGAGTTCTTACTTTTGAAATCATAATCCAAAATTTTTAAATACTTAAATAATTATTTTACAGCCAAAGAGTTTTCCAAAGTAGTTTGTTAAACATAAACCATATTTTGGTTTAACACAAGATGCCGGATGACTCAAGTCTAACCCAACCCAAGTATAAGTCAAGTGTAACCCAAAGTAATAATCCTTTAATAACCAAAGTTAATTTGAAAACAAGAACTCATACTAAACTTAACAACACCAAAGCATAATGAGAAATAAGCCATTTACTTTGGCAAGTTTCTCCCAAAGTACACATCACCTAAACAAGCCACCTTAAATGAAATCTCAAAGGATTTAAATGCTTTTAAACTTCTAAATTCAGATATGAAAATAGCAACTTAATACCAAGTAAGAAATGGCCAAAACCTAACATATCTTAGAAGTATTTCAACCAATTGATAATCCATCAACCTAAGAATAAACTAACATCTTTTGTTATCAAAAACAAAATATAAAACATAATTTTCAGCCCTCTGTAACTTGATCAAAATTATCCTAAGTAAGCAAGAAAATCTTGGCCAAACAACCCAAAATCATCGAATACAATATCAATCAATTTGGCACCCAAAGTACTTATTTTAACTCTTAAAAATCAATCATATGAAAATATTTCCAGCCACATTAAACAACTCAAAAACAACGAATAAATCTTGTTAAAACCACAATTAATCATCATACTTATCTTAGCCAAATATTCCAAACCACCAAATGTATTAGCCATAACCAACAACCTAAGATTCAAGACTTAAATAAATTTAAAGATTTTAATTAAGCCTAAAATCAGAAATTAATCCATAACAATATGCCATTTCACATAGCCCTTAGTCTAATCAACTATTCCAAGTCAATCAAGTAAAAAGAACAAGGGCTTAGAACCACATACCTTCCGAAGTCTGAAATCTCATATTTCAATCAAGTCAAAACAGAATATACAACATGTCATATCATCCAAAGTAATGAATTAACACAAAACCTAGAAATCTCTACTCAAAAAAAGGGCTTAGAACCACATACCTCTTGTCTATACCAAGAACAATTAAACCCATAAATCAGTCAACCCAAATCAGCCTACAGACGCATTCACATAGAGCTATATGATTTAGAACTACTAGAAATGATTATACAACGATTAAACCACAAGAGAAATGATGGAGATACATAAAATGATCAAAATAGGACCAAGGAGTGAAGGGAATTTAATATCAGAGAATATACAGCCGTTTCAAGGTCTTAGAAATGTTTAGAAAATGATTTTGGTCGAGTTAAGGCTGTTTAAATAGAAAAACAGCGAACTGAACATGTCGCGTCGCGTCGCGCCCGCTACACCTATGTCGCTACAGCGACACACAAGTCGCGCCCGCGACTCAAGCCTGTCGCGCCCGCGAAAAGCTTCTAAATCCGAAATAATTAAATTTTGAAAATAAAATCGAGACCGCTCAAAACCCTGAGGCAACACCCAAGACATCTCAAAACATATATTAAAAGGTTTGGATCTCGAAAACCACAATTTCAAGTAGTGGAACCACTTAAACGATCCCAAAATGAACGATAAGCTTAACGGAACTAGTCAAAAAATATGGGGTTATAGAATTCCAATCTGTTGCTAAAACGTTTTAGCGACAGACAAGCTGTCGCTAAGTTGGCAGGGGCTTGGTGGGAAGAATTGGCGCTAATTTTTTGGCCAACTTTAGCGACTTATATTAACAATCCGTCTCTAAAGTCATGCTGAACGAAACTCACTATTTCATATAACTGCTTAGCGACGAATTTTAGATGTCCGTCGCTAATCTTCAAAAAAATTCAAATCAACATTCCTTTTACCAAGGCCTTGGCACAAATATAATCATATGCAAAGTTCTTGAAGGAGATCATTTCTAACAAAAACAAATTGGAGGAGTATGCAATAGTGGCCTTGCAGTGCAAGATTGGAAAGGAAATTACCACCAAAGTTGAAAGATCCAGGGAGTTTTTCTATGCCATGTGTTATTGGTAATGTTGATGTTGCTAATTGCTTATGTGATTTAGGTGCTAGCATTAACCTGATGCCACTGTCGCTTGTGAGGAAGCTGAGCATAACTGAAATGAAACCTACGACGGTTTCATTACAACTGGGGACAAATCCATCAAACGACTGGTTCGCATAGTTCAAGATTTGCTTGTAAAAGTTGGTAAAATATTTTTACCAGCTGATTTTCTAGTGCTTTATATGAATAATGAAGTGGATCTGTCTATTATTTTAGGGAGACCTTACTGAGATAAAACCTACGACGGTTTCATTACAGCTGGGGACAGATCCATCAAACGACCGGTTGGCATAGTACAAGATTTGCTTGTAAAAGTTGGTAAAATATTTTTACCAGCTGATTTTCTAGTGCTTTATATGAATAATAAAGTGGTTCTGTCTATTATTTAGGGAGACCTTTCTTGCCCACAGGAGGAGTATTAATTGATGTTAAAAGTGGTATTGTAATACCCCAAAATATTTTAAGATAATTACGTCGTGCCACGTGTCAAGATTTCCGGTAAATTAAATTAAGGAGAATTTAATTTAATTATATCGAGAATTTAGAATAAATTTTAATAAGTTAGTTAGCGAGATTTGAGGATTTAACTTCAGAAATTAAAATAAAATAAAATATAAATCCCGTGACAGAAATTATTTTGCCAAAGTCCGTAAAATAATTTATAGTATTAGTGGTAAAAGTTTCAAGTCAATCGGAGACCGTTTAAAATTTGGATGCGGATAGATTTTGGGCTAAATTGCAACTTTTGAAAAGTTTCAAAGACCAAGTTGCAAATTGACCATTTTATTTATGATTTCCTTCAAATGAAGGAATGGTTCAGAAGCTTAAAACCTTATCAGATTCATTTCGTTCATTTCATTGCCGTTTCCACCGTTTCTCTCGTACGATCTCCGTTTCTCGTCCGTTTTCGACGTTTAATAACTCGAATCTATCGTATTTCAAAGGGAAATCACGGTAATCAAGTCGTTTCTCCATTTGTTTGAGTTTATTTGATTGAAAAACGGCTTAAAACGATAGGTTACGGCGAAACCGAATCGCGGTTACGTATTCGATTCGTTTTAAGCGTTTTTCTTGCGTTTCCGACTAGCTTGATTGATAATTTGATGAATCTATTGATTAGGGATGTTTAAACATTGAGTTTTAGGGTCGGAATGGCCGTTTTGGACGTCTGGAGGCGTGCCCACGAAGGGGCACGACGTGCACAACATCAGTGCACGTCGTGCAGGGGCACGACGTGCACCAATGAGGTGCACGACGTGCCCCACCCCTCCTTTGAAGGGGAATGACCCTAAAAACCTAATTTGATGATTCCCCATCCCGATATCGACTCCCGGACTCCGAAAATGCGAAATTCGGACGTAAAACGAGTAAATTATGACTAGTTGATTGAAATGAGATAGTTTATGGATATCAATTGGTTTCATTAAGAAAACCTATATTCTCTATTGAGAATTGAATTGAGAAGTATTAAGAAACGAGAGAAGAATGATTCGTTTATCGGAAAAGATTACGTTTGAAGCACGACGGCTTATGTTTTGTGTCTTGTCGTGTCTCGAGTCTAGAGTTAATCTTAGAATAGGATTCTGATGTGAGTCAAATGTTTTGAAATTGTTTTAGATCCAGCGAGGCAAGAAGCAGCTGGACCAGGAGCTCGGGAAGCTTGACGTTCTAAAGCCCCGACGTATTTTTGGATAAGCGTTTTCAGTGAGTTTATACGATTTGCTTTTAAAGTATTTATTTAAGCAAATATTTTATATTGCTTTATGTTGTTTTGCATGATTGCGATGCGAATTCTTTTTATGAATTGCATATGCTTGATTTGAAACCAGTATTGATCCGATGGAACGTGCTACCTATTGGGCGAAAATAGGACTGTGTGATCACCAGTTTTGATGTAACTCAGCTGGGAGCTGATGATGATTATGAAATTTACGATGGGGTTTATGATTTTGATACGAGTGAGCACTCGGCTACGGTGTAGTCTGGAGTCCCCGTATCTAGTGGCTGGGCCACCAGTGAGTTGGACTCACAATTTGATGTTAATGATTGGGTTGCTTGATCGATTAATTAGTATGTTTGAGGATTAAGGTTTCAATCGGATCCTGTACTTGGCTTCATACGATTGAATATCGTTTTATGTTTTATATGAATACTTATTGGTAAATGTATGAACTCACTCAGTATATCCCAATATGCTGACCCCTCACAGATTTCCTTTCAGGTTAAAGACGCTTTGAAGCAACGGACTTCTATCCTACTTCCAGAAGTCTGTATTTTTGAGTATGTAAAGAAACAATACTTTACTCTTAGAGCTGCAGTAGATAAGTGTTTTGTAAGTCAGCTTGTATGTATAGTTTTCTGTAAATATAACTTTAACGTTTTAAAGTTTTAAACGTTTACGCTTGCTGCGTTATTTTTATTATGACTGCCAGAGGATATGTGTGCCTGGCATGTGTGCTTCTGCATGACACGTATTTATTTATGTCATGCATGACGTTTATGTTTCGAGAAAAATTATTTTACGTTTTTAGGCTTGCTACGTGTTTCGGAGCAACCACTCCCATTCCCTAGCGCCGGTCTCGGCCCTGAGATTGGGTCGTGAAAATGTTGGAATCAGAGCATGGTCCAGTTACCATTGCTTATGTCAGAAGAGTGATTGATTTTCCTAGGATTCTACTGCAGCACATAGGATTGAATCTTGTCTTTGTTATGTATTCGTTTGATTTTCAGAACTTTCAGCTTTCCCTCTAGGATGTGAGTCTGTCTTACGTGTGCGTTCGCATGTGATGAGATGCGCGTTTAATACGGTATGCGTTTGCGATAATATGCGATTATGTGGCTAAGTAACGCTGTTTGTCTTGGTCAGGATGTCTGACCAACGACAAGAAGTAGAGCGAGCTGCCGCTGCAGCACGAAATGTTATAGAAGGGGCACATGACGTCCATCCAGAAGCTCAAGATGAGTCTTCTGTTCAGGGTGGATTTAACTTACCACCTGAAGCGGCTGGTGATGGTAGAGGCCAAGAGGCCCAGGCGCAGGCACCTGGAGTGCAAGCGCAAGCCCAACAACCTAATGTTGTGGGTTTCGATCTGAACCAGTTTCTTACTGGAATTGCGGCTATGCAAGCTAATCAGGCTGAGGTGCAGAACAAGCATCGTGAACAACTACAGCAGCAACAGCTATGCAATGTTGCTTTCACTAATCGAGATATCGTCTTGGCTTATATGCGCCTTAAGCCAACTAAGTTTGACGGCTCAGGCGATGCTCTCGATTTCCTTGAAGAAGTAGAACGTAACGCTCGACGCCTGCAAGCTAATAAGAGACAGACCATCATTATGGTGGAAATGTCAATGAAAGGACCTGCGAAAGATTGGTTTCAGCAGCACATTCAGCCAACTACGGATACTATGACCTGGGCTGAATTCGCAAACCACTTTAGAGAGTACTTTTTGCCATATGCGGTGACGGAAAGTTATCGAAGTCAGTGGTTGACCCTAAGTAAAGGCAATCGGTCTGTGCAAGAGTTTGTGACGGAGTTTACCAGAGTGAGTAGATTTGCACCAGACCTGACTGCAGACCCAGTTAGAGTGAATTCGAGGTTTGTAGAGGATCTAGGAGCTGACTTTATGAGTCTGACATCTGATATCGGAAGAACCCTAGTGCAACTGATCGACAACGCTAGGCAAATGGAAGTTTCTCTGATCCGTTTTGGGAAGATTCCCGATCCTTCCTATGTTGCGCCTGTGAGGAGTGATGTGTTCCGTAGCGTACAGAGTGCACCTACCCAATCATATGTTAGGAGTTATTCTCGACCCCCATCACGTCAGCAGAGAAATAAGAAAGCTCGGTATGGAACTAGAGTCAGTACCTCAGGCACCGGATTTAGTGCCAGATCTATGAGTGATATGGGAGGCGGAGTTCCTTTATGTTTGAACTATAATAGGAGGCACTACGGCGCGTGCTACATTGCTAGCGGAGCGTGTTTTAACTGTGGTCAGCGGGGCCATTTTGCTAGAGATTGTCCGAGGCAGATGCCCCAGGGTTCGATGACTACTGTAGTACAGCCTTCTTATCAACAGCAGAGGAACGCACAGCAGGCAGCATCAGGGTACGATCAGACAGGGAGTACCTTCACTGGCCAGAGAGGCCGTGGTTACGCAAATCGAGGAGGAAGGAATGGCGGAGGTCGTGGTACTGGTCAAACTTCGCAGGCTGGCGGGAGTCAGGCTAGGGTCTTTGCACTGAATCCTCAGGAGGCTCAGGCTTCCAATGCTGTGGTGCAAGGTACCTTTCCTATCGCTTCTCAAGATGCATTAGTTTTATTTGATCCGGGCGCTACGCATTCGTTTGTTTCGCCTAGCTTTGCTAGTAAGTTAGGAGTGCAACCAGCGTATCTTAGGAATCCCTTATCAGTAGCTACCCCAGTCGGAGAGAGTGTGGAAGTTAGTATCGTTTATCCGTCTTGTCCTGTGAGAATTCAAGGACGAGATTTGTTAGTTGACTTGACTTTACTCGGGGTATTAGTTTTTGACGTCATATTAGGAATGGATTGGCTAGCTCGGCACTACGCCAATGTGGATTGCCGGAAGAAGACAGTAACGTTTAACACGCCTGGAATTAAAGCGGTATCAATTCAGGGTGATAAGATGAAATCTTCTATGAGTATTGTCTCAGCTATTAAAGCTTGTCGCATGTTAAAGAAGGGATGTCAAGGATTCTTAGCGATAGTACGAGACGTGGAAAAGAAAGGTGTAAATTAAAGCGACGTACCAGTGGTGTCAAAATATCCAGACGTTTTTCCAGAGGAATTACCTGGATTACCCCCAGATCGCGAGATTGAGTTCTGCATCGAATTGGCTCCTGGCACGAAGCCAATATCGATACCTCCTTATCGTATGGCACCAGCAGAACTTAAAGAATTAAAAGATCAATTAGAAGAGTTGTTCGATCGCGGTTTCATCAGACCGAGTGTATCCCCATAGGGTGCACCAGTGCTATTTGTGAAAAAGAAGGATGGATCGCTTCGACTATGCATCGATTATCGACAGCTGAATAAGGTGACGATCAAGAATAAGTATCCGTTACCTAGAATCGACGATTTATTCGATCAGTTACAAGAAGCGAAGTTTTTCTCCAAGATTGACCTGAGATCAGGCTATCATCAGCTAAAGATTCGCGATGATGATGTTCAGAAGACTGCTTTTCGAACTCGATACGTTCATTACGAGTTCCTCGTTATGTCATTCGGATTGACGAACGCTCCAGCAGCCTTCATGGATCTGATGAATAGAATATTCAAACCGTACTTGGATCAGTTCGTGATCGTGTTCATCGATGACATTTTGATATATTCGCGTACAGAAGAAGAGCATGCACAACATTTGCGGATAGTACTACAGATGCTAAGAGAGCATCAGCTTTACGCCAAATTCTCGAAATGTGAATTTTGGCTAACGGAAGCGGCTTTCTTGGGTCATGTGGTATCACAAAGCGGTATTAAGGTTGACCCAAAGAAGATCGAAGCTGTAATAGAATGGAAGCGACCTGAATCAGTTACAGAAGTTCGAAGTTTCTTAGGTTTAGCGGGATACTACAGACGATTTGTACATGACTTTTCAAAGATCGCTGTACCTTTGACGGAGCTAACTCAGAAGAACGCGAAGTTCAACTGGACGGACCAGTGTGAGCTCAGTTTTCTGAAATTGAAAGAGTGTTTGACGACGGCACCAGTCTTAGTGCTACCAGAAGGAACGGAAGGATTCACAATTTACTGTGATGCCTCAAGAGTTGGACTGGGGTGCGTCCTTATGCAACACGGTAGAGTAATCGCATACGCTTCGCGACAGCTCAAGAAGCACGAAACGAACTGCCCGACGCATGATCTAGAACTAGCAGCGGTGATTTCGCGCTAAAGATCTGGAGACATTATTTATACGGCGCTACGTGCGAGATCTTTACAGATCATAAAAGTTTGAAGTACATTTTCTACCAACGAGAGTTAAACCTCAGACAGCGACGATGGATGGAATTACTGAAAGACTATGACTGCACGATACAATACCATCCAGGCAAGGCCAACGTAGTGGCAGATGCCTTAAGCAGGAAGTCGGCAGGAAGTCTCGCGCACGTTTCAACGACATAGCAGAGACCATTAATCAATGAGATTCACACGATGTTTAGCCAAGGGGTTGAGTTCGAGATTTCATCTCTCGGAAACCTAATGGCTCAGCTAAAGATATGATCGACATTGATAGATCAGATTAAAGAATTGCAAATAGACGACCCTCAATTAAAGCATCTAATTGAGGAAGTTCAACAAGGAAAGAGTCAAGATTTCAGTATCGTCAACGGAATACTGAAGTACGACAATCGAATGTGCATTCCAGATGTGGAAGACTTAAGACAGAAGATCATGGAAGAAACCCATGGAACGATGTATAGCGTTCATCCTGGTTCCACGAAGATGTACCATGACATCAAGACAACGTACTGGTGGAGCGGAATGAAGAAAGATATCGCAGAGTTTGTGGCTAAATGCCCGACTTGTCAGCAAGTCAAATTGGAACATCAGCGACCTTACGGATTTCTTCAGCCGCTACCCATCCCGGAGTGGAAATGGGAGCAAATCACGATGGATTTCGTAGTTGGGTTACCCAAGACGCAGAAAGGTTTTGATTCTATTTGGGTAATCGTGGATCGCTTGACAAAGTCAGCGCACTTCATTCCTATAAAGACGACTTATTCTGCAGCAAAGTTAACGGAGATTTACATCGATAAGATTGTGAGCCTACACGGAGTTCCCGTGTCAATCGTTTCCGACAGAGGTTCTATATTTACCTCTCATTTCTGGAAAAGCTTACAAGACGCGTTAGGAACACGATTGAATTTCAGCACTGCGTTTCATCCTCAGACGGACGGTTAGTCTGAGCGGACGATTCAAACGTTAGAAGATATGCTTCGACTATGCGTATTAGACTTTGGAGGTAGTTGGGATGCGTACCTACCTCTAGTCGAATTCGCCTACAACAACAGTTATCACTCGAGCATCGAGATGGCTCCATACGAAGCGTTGTACGGGCGTAAATGTCGATCCCCTATCTGTTGGGATGAAGTCGGCGAACGGAAGCTCACTGGAGCAGAGATCATCCAGATTACGTTAGAGAAAATACCGTTAATAAAGCAGCGTTTGGCTACTGCTTCCAGTCGACAAAAGAGTTATGCAGACCCCAAGAGAAAAGATATCGAATTTCAGATCGGAGATTACGTGTTTCTCAAAGTATCACCGATGAAGGGAGTTATTCGTTTCGGAAAGAAGGGCAAGTTAGCTCCGAGGTATATCGGACCATATCAGATCGTGGAGCGCATAGGCTCAGTTGCCTACAAGCTGGATCTGCCACCGGAGATGTTGCAAGTTCATCCTGTCTTCCATATTTCCATGCTTAGAAAATATGTACCAGACCCTTCTCGAATAATTCAACCACAAGTGGTGGATGTAAGCGAGGAACTAACTTACGAAGAACGGCCAGTGCAGATTGTCGACACGCAAATACGACAATTGCGAACAAAGAGAATTCCGATGGTGAAAGTTCTTTGGAGAAGTCAGTCCATAGAAGAGTGCACGTGGGAGACAGAAGAGGATATGAGACAGAAGTACCCATATCTTTTCACTCAAGGTATGTGGCTAAATTTTAAATTCGAGGACGAATTTATTTTAAGGGAGGGTGAATGTAATACCCCAAAATATTTTAAGATAATTACGTCATGCCACGTGTCAAGATTTCCGATAAATTAAATTAAGGAGAATTTAATTTAATTATATCGGGAATTTAGAATAAATTTTAATAAGTTAGTTAGCGGGATTTGAGGATTTAACTTCAGAAATTAATATAAAATAAAATATAAATCCCGTGACGGAAATTATTTTGCCAAAGTCCGCAAAATAATTTATAGTATTAGTGGTAAAAGTTTCGAGTCACTCGGAGACCGTTTAAAATTTGGACGCGGATAGGTTTTGGGCTAAATTGCAACTTTTGAAAAGTTTCAAGGACCAAGTTGCAAATTGACCATTTTATTTATGATTTCCTTCAAATGAAGGAATGGTTCAGAAGCTTAAAACCTTATCAGATTCATTTCGTTCATTTCATCGCCGTTTCCACCGTTTCTCTCGTACGATCTCCGTTTCTCGTCCGTTTTCGACGTTTAATAACTCGAATCGATCATATTTCAAAGGGAAATCACGGTAAGCAAGTCGTTTCTCCATTTGTTTGAGTTTATTTGATGGGAAAACGGTTTAAAACGATAGGTTACGGCGAAACCGAATCGCGATTACGTATTCGATTCGTTTTAAGCGTTTTTCTTGCGTTTCCGACTAGCTTGATTGATAATTTGATGAATCTATTGATTAGGGATGTTGAAACATTGAGTTTTAGGGTCGGAATGGCCGTTTTGGACGTCTGGAGGCGTGCCCACGAAGGGGGCACGACGTGCACAACATCAGTGCACGTCGTGCAGGGGCACGACGTGCACCAATGAGGTGCACGACGTGCACCCAAGGTGCACGACGCGCACTAGGGGTTGCACGACGTGCACCACCCTTCCTTTGAAGGGGAATGACCCTAAAAACCTAATTTGACGATTCCCCATCCCGATATCGACTCCCGGACTCCGAAAATGCGAAATTCGGACGTAAAACGAGTAAATTATGACTAGTTGATTGGAATGAGATAGTTTGTGGATATCAATTGGTTTCATTTAGAAAACCTATATTCTCTATTGAGAATAGAATTGAGAAGTATTAAGAAACGAGAGAAGAATGATTCGTTTATCGGAAAAGATTACGTTTGAAGCACGACGACTTATGTTTTGTGTCTTGTCGTGTCTCGAGTCTAGAGTTAATCTTAGAATAGGATTCTGATGTGAGTCAAATGTTTTGAAATTGTTTTAGATCCAGCGAGGCAAGAAGCAGCTGGACCAGGAGCTCGGGAAGCTTGACGTTCTAAAGCCCCGACGTATTTTTGGATAAGCGTTTTCAGTGAGTTTATACGATTTGCTTTTAAAGTATTTATTTAAGCAAATATTTTATATTGCTTTATGTTGTTTTGCATGATTGCGATGCGAATTCTTTTTATGAATTGCATATGCTTGATTTGAAACCAGTATTGATCCGATGGAACGTGCTACCTATTGGGCGAAAATAGGACTGTGTGATCACCAGTTTTGATGTAACTCAGCTGGGAGCTGATGATGATTATGAAATTTACGATGGGGTTTATGATTTTGATACGAGTGAGCACTCGGCTACGATGTAGTCTGGAGTCCCCGTATCTAGTGGCTGGGCCACCAGTGAGTTGGACTCACAATTTGATGTTAATGATTGGGTTGCTTGATCGATTAATTAGTATGTTTGAGGATTAAGGTTTCAATCGGATCCCGTACTTGGCTGCATTCGATTGAATATCGTTTTATGTTTTATATGAATACTTATTGGTAAATGTATGAACTCACTCAGTATATCCCAATATACTGACCCCTCACAGATTTCCTTTCAGGTTAAAGACGCTTTGAAGCAACAGACTTCTATCCTACTTCCAGAAGTCTGTATTTTTGAGTATGTAAAGAAACAGTACTTTACTCTTAGAGCTGCAGTAGATAAGTAATTTGTAAGTCAGCTTGTATGTATAGTTTTCTGTAAATATAACTTTAACGTTTTAAAGTTTTAAACGTTTACCGCTTGCTGCGTTATTTTTATTGTGACTGCCAGAGGATATGTGTGCCTGGCATGTGTGCTTCTGCATGACACGTATTTATTTATGTCATGCATGACGTTTATGTTTCGAGAAAAATTATTTTACGTTTTTAGGCTTGCTACGGGTTTTGGAGCAACCACTCCCATTCCCTAGCGCCGGTCTCGGCCCTGAGATTGGGTCGTGACAGGTATGCTAACCTTTAGGGTGGGAGAAGAAAAAGAAGAATTTAACATAAGTATACACCTAAAGAAATCTGAAATTTTATTCCTATAGAGTTGACATAGTTAATGAAATTATGAATGGAACTCTTATAACAGAATCAATTAAAGAGCCATTTGAAGCATTTTTTTCTCTATATTTAAAAGAAAAAAATGAGGTGGGGGGAATCATTAATTTGGTGCATAATTTTCCGTTGAACCTCTCAGATTGCAGTCGATTTTTTCAATATTTCCCGAGTGGATTTCCCAAAACTTTATTTCTCCGACTTGTTTCATCGTTGATCCTTCACATGGGAGTTCGAGTATTTCGTCTATTGTTAGCAACTCTGCTAGTTCCAAAAGGTGACACGCTTCTTCCTCCTTTTGGCTTCCTGTGACCACCATGGTTCCCTCTTTCATGGGGATTATCATTCTCCTATTCTTGATATCGATGGACACTCTTGAATCATAGAGAAATGGTCATCCGAATATGAGGTCGTACGAGAGTCTCCTCTTCACTATCCATAATGGGTAGGTGATCATCCTTTCTCGTCCCTCTAAATCTTTAAAGACCAATCATATCTCCGTCGTCCCTATAGCTGGTAACCGTGCTCCTCCTATTCCTCTGAGAACTTTGAGTTATTTTCTTATCCGAATCAAGTTCCTCTGAGAACATTGTTTCTTTTGAGCAATGTGGGATTTGTGTGCTTTGTGGCATTTTGGTCTTATTCCATCAGTATGGTCCCGAGATAATTCAACCGAGTTAAACTATATCATGTGACATAATCCCGGGATAGTTCCACCGAGTTGATTTATGCCACTTTTTAAATCCAACGATCGATGTGAATCCCGAGATAATTCCACCGAGTTAAATCACTAGATATAGGTCTCAAAATAGTTCCACCGAGTTAACATCGTATATATATAACTTTCTTCTTATCAAAATCAATCACATATAGAAGACAAATACAATAGACTTACCCTGATACCGGTGATCACACAGTCCTATTGACGCCATAGGTAGCTCGTTTCCTCGGATCATCATATCAGAAATCACACTTTATAAACAAACTATTATAAGATAAACATATCACCAAAAACATAGAATATGCAATGCGTTTAATATACTAATAACACAAAACAACACTTAGAATAATTATACACAAAAGTAAATAGCATACTAACAGACACCGCTATTTCCAATTCACTATGTACATAAAAACCATCAAGCTCCTAATCCGATAGCTGGCTGACATATCGAATCCTTAGAATTCAATCCTACAAATTCAGAATTTATTGGAGGATTTCCGAGACAAGATTATAATTAGAAGAACGAGAAAATCGACCGAAGCACAACAAACCAAACATGTCGTTTTGGAACAAAACTTAAGTCGTGAATTTATTCTGTTTTTTGATTGAATTTTTCAAAACAAAACCGACAAAGTTTAAAAGTGCATCGATATCTTCGATTTGACATAAATAACGTCGAATTTTGATATCTGAGAAGAGAGATATCGACCAAACAAACTTGACGTATCGAAACCGTTTTTAGAGAATATATCGATCAAAGAAGAATTTTTTTCTTATATATAGACTCGCCATGTGTCGCAGCGCATGCATGACATGTGTCGCGACACATGTATGACACGTGTCGCAGCACATGCGCCACGTGGCGCGGCGTGTCACTTCGCATTTGTCGCGGCATGTGCGCCACGTGTTGCTGCGCATGCACGCCGCATGTTGCTTCTTGTACACGTCATGTGTCTCCAACCTTGCACGCCACATTTCTCCTCCCTGGCACGCCATGTGCCTCTTTTATATTACGCTACGTGTCCTTACTCGTTTGCTTCTATATTCTTAAATTTTTTATGTCCAAAGTTTCGAATTTTAACGTTTTTATTTTCGAGAACTTTTCTTAAATTTTTTACTCTCCATTTAGAGATGCATATTATACTAATTCTTTTAGTTTTTCTTAGTCCCGCTCATACCCATTATAATGAATAATAATTTCCAAACTATATTATTATTTTGCGAGAAGTAAATTAGACCCATTTCGGTCTATATCTTTAATACCTTAACTTATATTAGACTTCCCCGACTTTAATTATCGCGATTTAAAACACGTGGCATAACTTTAATACCTTAAAAATTACAGAGTATTACAATAATATTCTTTTGCAAGTTAAACAGCCGTTCACTACTAGAAAAAGTTTTTAGCAACAGATTTTTCCGTCGCTAAAGGTTGAAATCCATTGGTAAATTAAATTTTCTGTTGGTAAAAGACTTAAATCCGTCGCTAAATTAAAAAAATTTCAGTCGGTAATTCGCTGTTTTCTAGTAGTGGTTGAGAAGTCGGACTCTATCAATAATATTCAAGCAAATTATCCTCTGCTCGAGATAAAGTGCTAGCGTTATTAATATGACCCATCATCCCATAAAAAAAAATTCGGTAGGTTTTCATAAAGAAACGAAACCTAGTGCACGTTTTTATCATCGACATTTATAAATCCTTGAGGTAAGGGTTTAAACACATCAACTCCATTTAGATATGTACATTTTATTGACGCCAAAGGGGTGTTGGGTTTTCTAGGTTCATAACGCAGCGGGATTTCAAAAATTTATCTAAAACCCAAACCAAGATCCATGTAATTCGAATAAATAGATTAACTACAAAATTAATATTTACTTGTATGTCGAATTCAACAGCAATGTAGGAAGGAAGGAGGTGGTTCACTTTGGTGATACCTGGCCTCGGATCAGAAACGCCTCCAAAAGAATGCGTCATCTACGAGTATCCACACGAAAAAACCTTAGCCAAAACTAGTGCTTGTGTGCTAGCACTAATTGCTTCACAAGCAATTTTGAATTTTAGTGATTTAGTGAATAATGGATTTCGTCATTCTCAAACCAATTGCTTAATGTGTATTTATAGTGATACAACAACACTAGGGTTTGAGACAAATTTGAATTTCAATCTCATTGCAATTCTACAAGTTTATGTTTATCAAAAACTCCTTTTTTGATAATCATCCATATATATTAATTACTATATTTATTATCTTCCAAAAATAATAAATTAAGAAAAACACTTATCCTTAAATTTCGAATTAATATATATATATATATATATATATATATATATATATATATATATATATATAATAATTAATCACTTAACCACATTGGGTTTGTACAACGCATAACTGTTTTGGGCCTGTTCTTAATGTGCGACCCTGTAGGTTTATATAACGTTGGCAGTAGGCTCGATATCACTATTTCAGCCCACAAGTCATAAGTGGCCTCTAGCAAGACATTATGACTACCCAAGTTATACGAATATCGACAATCCGATTTAACCATTTACAATAATATTTTAATCCCTTTATCTCTCGATATCCAGATTGAATATAAGGCATAGTCATGTCATCCTTATAATACTCAATCATTAGTTTCTTGACTCTAAGTAGACTGAAAATGATAACTCTTTATCAATTCATTTAGCATGGCCATGCATTTCCTTCAGTCTATCTTCTTCAAGGGGCCCATAGATATCTTACTCAAATAAATAAGGGACAAATTCCTTCTCAGTCACTCACATTTCTCACATAGTTACTTTCATATCCAATGATAATCTATTCCATTATCCTGTTAAAGATAATGTAAGACTGTATCAAAATATGAAATAGCTATGTAGAAATCCATGATGATTTCAAGGTCAAAGGATTATACTAATAGAATTGTAATGAGAATTACTTATGACAGTGATCTATGTAGTATTGTCACAGTGGGTCATCCAGTGCCTTATTTCTCAAATAGCACCTATGATTTGACTTAATATCTCATATACATGATTAGTAAAACATAATCATCAGTTAACATCATACTAGTCTCAATGTTCTATTAAGACTAGGGATAGATGATATATAATTCTTTTATTAAACCTAAGGGTTCTACTATCAAGTCACATACTTGATGACCTTAGAAAGAATTAACCATTCAAGTATTTTAATCATTAATATAAAATGATAAAAACTGCCAATCAATAAATAACAAAATGATAAAGTCAAAATATGGTCAAACATGATTGACCTAGTGCATATCACTAACAAGGGGATCATAAATTTCTAAGTCCACACATATAAACTAGGCCTAATCACTCAAAAACCCCTCACCTTTAAACTTTTTTTCAATTCCACCCTGACGTTGAAAATTTGTCAATTTTACCCACTTTTGAATTTTCTGTTTTCAATTGTACCCCAATATTTTAATTTTTGTTAATTTTTTTACTTAAATGATGAAATCATTCAATTAATTAAGTCTAAACATGAAATTAAATTCTTTTTTATTCAAAAAAGTACAAATAAGTCCTTTATTTTTAAAAACTAACTAAAAACCATAATCAAATTAACACTAATTTAAATTCTTAATTAATTTAACTAAATTTAAATAAATTTTAAAAATATACAATTAATATATGCGAGACATGGAGAATGTTTTAAACAAATTTTCAAACGCAAAAGACGTTAATTTAATTTTTCAGGGTACAATTGAAACACAAAAATGCAAAATAGGGTAAAATTGACAAATTTTCAACGTCAGGGTATGATTGAAAAGGGGCTAAAAGGTCGGGTTTTTTTTAAGACATTAGGCCTATAAACTAATAAAAAAGAGACCCAATTTTTTGAGCATCAGTCTCGTTAAGTTGATCATGAGGAAGACCTCATACTTGTACCCAGAATACCGAATAACAAAATTCCGTATGCTTAATAGGAACATGCAGCAGTCATTCTTGAATAATAAGCAGATAACTAAAGATCACACACGGCCGTCCATGAAGAATAAACTTTATTTTAATGAATAGAACAAATTTATAATCACTCTTTAAAAAATTTAAAATAAACAAGCTAGATACATCCACTTTTCGATACATCTCAATATCATATTTATTGATAATATTTTAATTATAATAAATATGATACTGATTAATTGTTTGTTATATTTATTTTATAAATAAGTTTATATAAGCATTTTTCGATTCTATTCCTAATGGTCGAGTCCTTCGAGCATGTATCTTTTTCTTATGAACCTCGAACGGTTTCACCGCATTTTATATGGTACGTATTGATTAATTAGATTAATAATCAGTATTTTGAGTTAAATTATATATTCGGTAGCTTTGTCGCTACATTTGATAAATTAAATAGATCTTATAAAACAAATTTGAGTCACGAGGGGCTAGCAAACTTGAAACTTATTTGTCAAAAGGTTAATGGTATGCATTAATGCTAGCTAGAAAGCTATAAAATCAAGTAACATGGAAACAAACAGATTATAGATGCTTGTACTATACTTCACATGGTTCTGTTTTTATTAAATTTTCTAGAAAGAAGTTCATATGGTTTTGATTGGTTATCGAGATAATCACAATCAATGGGAGAATCATAGATTTTATTTAATTAAATAAAGTGATTTTTTTTGTCGAACTATAATTTTTCAATATTTTTTAGATTAAATAAAATATTTTATAGAATGAACAACATGTTGTTTGGATTTTATTTTTACTTTTTAGGGTTAATGTCAAAAAAATCACGAATTTTACACGTTTTCTCATTTTAATCACGCAGTTTAAAATTTCTCATTTTCATGCACGAACTATCACTTTTTTCCAAATTCATGCACGGCGCCGAGATGACACTCATTTATTGATGTAAAATGACCTTCACCTCAGCGAATTACACCAATGGAGTCGTGGGAGCTCAACACCATGCATGAATTTGAGAAAAAGTGGTAGTTCATGCATGAAAATGAGAAAATTTAAACTACGTGATTAAAATGAGAAAATGTGTAAAGTTGGTGAATTTTTATGACATTAACCCTACTTCTTATATTAAACGATATGTATTTTGACTCAAATTTTTCTGAAAATTTTATTTAATCTTCTTTAAAATAAGATTTAATTGCACCAAAAATCATTAATTTTCGCGTGTGTTTGGTATTCAATATAATTAATTTCTTGACATATTTAACATTAACTTTAATTTTTTGAAATATTTGTCCATATCTGCGTGTTTTTTTTGAAAAATTGTGCCAGTTTGGATGCAAAATCGTTTTATACTAAAACGGCGTCTTTTTCATCAAAAACGGTCCAATGGACAAATATGCCAAAAAAAGAAAATGTTAAATATGCCAAAAAAAGATAATATTAAATACCAAAAACACGCAAAAGTTTGTGACTTTTGGTGCAATTAAGCTTTAAAATAATTATTTGGTACTCGTCGATTTTAATATCTAAAACCGGGATGCGAAGACCTTCCCACCTTGCTCCATCTGAATTCCGTCTCTAATTATAACTACAATGTAAATACAAAATTTTATTATATTATAAATACATGGGTATAATAAAATCAAATCGATTTCAGATTTGCAGACACAGAGAATTTTAAATATAATTTAAATCACTAGATCCAAAATATTAATATAAATTCAAATTAAAAAATAGTACTTTACTAATTAAAATAAAAAATTAGTAATAACGTTTGTTAAAATTACATCTTTTTTTAAATCAAGTTCAGGTTGGATATCTACTTATAAAATTTATATAAAATTTTTACATTCACTTTTTATTATATATCATCCACGAGATCAATTATATATCTGACTCATCTGCGTCCAAAAATTTGAATTAATTCAGATAGATATTTCATTTAAAAATTAAGACATCTCTAACGGTACTTTTTATAATAAAGAGCTTTTCTTAATAAAATAGAGAGAATTTTAGTATAAAGAGTGTGATTTTTAATCTTATTTCAATAGCCTTTCTAATATATAATATTAAGTTTAAATTTAAATTTATAAATATTAAAAAATATTCATCTATCAATTTTTAAGTTTCAATTTATTTTTTCAATTATTTTTAAAATGATAAAAGGGGTTAATATTATATTTTTAAGAGAAAAAAATAATTAAATTATTTTAGAATTTGAAATGATAAGATATGTAATAGAGAGTGAATTTGACTTTCTACATGTGGAGAGTTAAATTCACTACTCTAAATTTAAATTATAAAGAGTTTTTGGACCCATAATTTTTTTATCATACTCTTTAAAATAAAGATTTTGGTATTTTTAAAGAGTGGATTGGAGATTCTACACCATTAGAGAACTGCTATTTTTTCGTCGCTAAAATATGCCACAATAATTGTTTAGTGACGGAAAGCGTTTATTGCCAACTTCTCCGTCAATAAACGTTGTGACGAAAAATCTTGTTTGTTGCTAATTTAGCGACGGACGAGATATCAAATTTTCAATAATATGAACAATTATTTAGCGACAGATTAACGATGGCAAATTAGCGATTAACATAAAAAAAATTGTAAGTATTTTAGAAATTTTTGCAAGAAACTGTAACAAGCGTTTGTAAATTATGGATGTGCGAGGAATGGATTCCAAATTTGTGTAGAACTTGACTTCGTAACAAGAATTTGGGACTTGATTGACCTTATAACAAGTATTCAAAAAATTTGCTGAGTAAACTTCAAATAGATTGAATTCAACTGTAAACGTGTTTATAAATTGAAAAAAAAAAATGAAAATAAATGTTTGTAAGGGTGAGCTCGGTTCGGTTCGGTTCGGTGTGCCAACTCCCAGAACCGAAGTAAACCACCCCTATAAATTAAAAACCAAAACACCCTACTTTGGTTTGCGGTTATTTCGGTTCGGTTAACCGAATTTTTGGTTTTTTCCGATTTGGTTCGGCCGGTTCTCACTTAAAAAAATTAAATTTCTAGAAATTTAAAAATATTCTGTTTAAAATTTTATAACAAAATTTAAAACAAACCTTCAATATGAAAAGTTTAAACCTTGAATTTCTAACAATTTCTAACAAAAATATTAGCAGTATAACAAAATTTAAAACATTCATCTCCATTTATTTGCTTAATTCCATGCAAACTTAACACTGATCAAATAAAAAAAGAAAACTAAATCAACAACACATATACCACCGAAAGAAAAAAAAAGAAAATTAGTCCATTAATCTTCCCATCTCGATACCTTCTGCAAACTTATTATTACCATTTAACAAAATCCAAATACAATAATCAGATTTAGAAATCGAAACATGTGGGAGTTGCTGACCGCATAATCTGAAACCGGTGGCGACGGTGAAAAAGTCAGAACAAATGAGTTTGCGGCGTTGAATCGGAGAGTGACCACGGCGTTGAATCGGAGAGTGACCGCAAAATGACTATAGAAACAAACATGAGAGGGAAATAGTCTTTAGGGTTAAGGATGTGAGAGATAAGAGAAACAAATTGAGAGAAAATTAGGAGAGGAGCAGAAATTAGGAAAAGATTGGAGTGGGTGAGTGGCGGCTGGTTAGAAATTAGGGTTATTAGTTTTAGAAGGGTATTTATATTGTGTTGCATAAATCAGTAAAACTACGTCGTTTTACAACTTCGGTTTTTCGGTTCGGTGAACCGAGCCTAATATCCAAATCAAAACCGAAAACCGTGATTTTTAATATCTTTAAACCAAATTACTCCATATTAACCATGTTAACCACTCCATATTTATTTTTGGTTCGGTTTTTCGATTTAGTTCGGTTTTTGCACACCCCTAAGTGTTTGAGTGTGTGTTTTGCCTCTATACGTGTTTTTGGAATGTTTAATCGGGGGTCTACAATGAGAAGGTGTTACTCTATTTATAGGCTATGAAAGCGGTTGAAAAACCTCTTTGAAAACCTGTTCATTACTCCAAAGCTTCTTCAAGTACAATTTTGTGCCTTTTCGCCCATGTTATGGAGCATATAAGTTGTTGTAACTCCTCTTTTCATATAGCATAATTGTTTTCATGTATGTACCATGTGTTACATCCACATTCTTATAAATACGGTTATCTATTAATACACACACTTCTTGATGGATTTGAAACTTCCAAAAATTGCTTTTGCTTGTTTTTAGGTTCAAGGCAACTTCTTGTCTATTTCTTCTGTTTTTTTCAATGGCTCTAACCTCTATTGTATTTGTAAAAACCTATAGCATTAGAAACCATAAGACATATACGAGATGAGCAAGTTCTTTGGTGTGGAGGATAGTTGTGCAAGGTATTTCACCTCTAAAAATAACTTGTTAGCCTCTTGAAATATAACTTCTAAATTCTTCTTAATTGCCACGCTCTGCTGCACTATTTTAACGACAACCTCTTGAGCTAGGATTTTGTTTCTTCATGATTTTTTAATATTTTATGGGCTCTGTAGGCTTGTTGGCATAGGCCTTACTAAAATCCAAATATGGGTCTAACAATTGCCCCCCCCCCGCATAATTTTGGTTTGAACTAACCATAATTATGTGCTAAGGTTTAAAATCCATCCAAAAACATCAACAGCCGCTTTCGTTAATTGTTAGAAAAGCATCTAGAATGAACATGACAGCTCTATTAATGGCTCAAAATCCAGTAAGCTTCACATTGGAAAGTTCACTTTAGAAATGTTAAACCTCTTCACATTTTCCAATTTATAAAAAATGACCAAAAACGCCAACCTCTTGAGCATTTTTCATGTGCATGAACTGTAAACAACGTGAAAATCACCATATGCAGAGTATGACAGACCTTCTAATGTCTCAAAATCCATTAAATCTCATATTAAAAGTTCTCTTGATCCAAAATAGCCAAATTTCTTCACTTTGTTATATTTTGCGAAAATGGCTTAGAAAAAAACCATCTTGGCACTTTTCACGTGCATGATTTGATAAAAATGTGAAAATCACTTGATCAGGAATATAACAACCATTTTAATGGCTCCTGATCCATTAAATCTCATACTATAATGTTCATTTGATCCATAAGAACCAACCTTCTTCGTTTTGTTGTTTTTATGGAAAATGGCTATGAAAACAGCCATTAAACTAGGAGCATCTTCTTAAATTAATGGATACATGAAGAAGAATGAACATAGTACTCTTAATGTATTAACAACCATTAATCTCCATGTTGTGAAGTTTATTAGGTATAGAAGTGATAAACCTCCATATTCTTTAGCAATTTAAGAAAAATGGCTAAGGAAGCCAATACCCATTTGGGGTTGTGGACTTCTCTGATGAATCCAGCTTTCATTAATTTTTATACTTCAGCCGCTATTATCTTCTCTTTTTCTTCTGAAAATTTCCTCTTCTTTTGCTTCATATGTGCCTTCCCTTCGGCTATATTTAGTTCGTGGGTGATGATATGTGGATCAATCCGGAAAATTTCTAAAGCTCTTGAGGCGAACATTCTCGCATCCCTTGTTAGGAATGCTTCAATTTCTTCCTTCATCTTCGGCTCTATGCCGACCCTTAGAACCATTATTTTCTCTTTGCCTAATTCCAATTTTAGCATATAGCCTTTAGGTTCACAATCATTCTCTTCAATATCATGATTTAGGATTTCTTCGATTAGCATCAGTTTGAAGGATTTCTTTACAGATCCGTCGTAGCATGTTTTGGCTTTCTCCTGGTCTTCTCTTATTGTGATGATTCCTCTTTCAATTGAGATTTTCATGGTTAGTTCCTTTATGCTGGTCACAGCTGTCGAATCGTGTAGACAATGCATGATGGAATTGTATGGGAAGCCGATATCGACTATGTTAAATAGTGTGTCGGTTTGTTTGTCTTTCCTTTCCCTTCCAATTTTTACAGCCAGGGTGATTATACCCAAGGGGCTTATGGACGGTCCTCCGAATCCTATGAGTGGGATTGTGATTTGTTTCAACTCTACTATCGTTCTCATGATGTCTTTGTAGGCTTTCTTTGTTATTAAGTTTATAGGGCTTTCTTCGTCTATTAAGATTCTTTCTACATTGCAGTGTTTAATGATCATCATTACTACCAATGCGTTGTTGTGTAGGCCATTAATTCGTCCGAAATCTTGTCATTGCATGTAAAAGGGATTCTCTCATATCTGGTGTCTTCTTTTGATACCTCTTTTTTATGATGATAGCTTCTCTTCCCACCGTTCATCATACAGATTTTCCTAGACGGTGATCCCTTAATTTCTTCTTGATCTTTTTGCTTCTTTTCTTTCTAAAAGGTTTCTTTAAGGAGGTCTTGATCTTTCTTGTTTTTTACGTTTGCTGGATCTTCTCTTCTTTTGATGACTATTAGTGATGGATCCGGATGTTGGACGTGCGTCTTCGATCTTCCAAGGCAGAAAATAGAGAGAGAATCGGCTACGGAGGGTCTCCAAACCTCGTGACCGCTCCGAAACTCTAGTCAGTTGGTTGTTTTATAATTTGAATACAGGTTTTTTAGAATTGGTCGTACCTCCGGGCGTATGGGTTCGTGTCCTATTTATAGTGTTTTCAATATGTCTGCTTTCTCTTGGCCGATGTGGGATTCTCTTGTGCTCCCTTTACTATCTCATTTTATGCTTATTCCATCAATTAGATTTGAATTATTTTCTCCCGTCTGTCGTTTATTGATATTCATCCTTTATATGTATTTGTTTGGTTCAAAAAAGCTTCGCCTTTTTGAAGTTTTTTCAAACTTTTCCCACATAAGGCACCAATTCATGGAGTCTGTCTTCTCAACGGGCGTTGACTTGAAAAACAGATGTTAGATTGCTGATCGAACGGTGGTTGTCTGATGAGCACTCCGATGCTTAAGTCATTATTGAGCTTAAGATAGTATTAATTTGTAACTGTTCTATTTTGTGTGTGTAGGGATATCTCAAGTCCTTTTATAGTGAACATGGAGGAATACCTTGTAAAGTCCAAATAGAAAAGAAATTCTTATTCGTCATATGAATTCAAATAGGAAAAGGATTCCTATTTAGCATGAGTCCTATTTAGGGATGAGTCCTAGATAGGAATATTCTCTTGACTATGAATACAATCGTGAGTAAGAAAGTATCTCTTGTTCTTGTAGAAGATCTTGGTCTTCTATATACTCCTTGAATGTAGGTACAGTAGTCAACTTGTATCCGTTTTTTATATTTTGCAGAACCCATATTAGATATGTTTATCAAACCCCATAAGATACGATCGTTGCTTTTTAGGCGAATCCGTATGTATTCTACTTTAGGAAGATTCCTGTAGTATTCAATCTCCCTTAGCATCAAGACCTCTTTAATTTATCAATATATGGTGAGTTCCGAGGTACGCCTTACGGGGCGAATTCCATAAGACTCGGTTCATAATACTAATTAGCGACGGATTTAAAATCTCTCTCTAACAGAATTTCCGTCGCTAAAAATGGATTTCGTCGCTAAAAATAGCAGTCCATAAGCAATTAGTTCACCCGAGAGTAACTCAACTACGGCGAAATTTTATTTCACTTTTAGCGACAGATTGTGGAATCCGTAGCTAAAAGTAATATATTTAGCGACGGATTATCCCATCTGTCGCTAAATGATTACTTTTAGCGACAGATTCCACAATCAGCCGCTTAAAGTATTATTTTTATAAAATAAATATTTATTAAAAAAATATTTATTAAAAAATTAAAAAAATAATTATTTATCAAAAAATAATTATTTATTAAAGAAGTTAAAGTGGATTTATTTAATCTCTAAAAACAGATTTAAAAGCCGGATACACGTTTATCCCATCCGTCGCTAAATTATTACTTTTAGCGACAAATTCCATTCGCTTGAAGTATTATTTATATAAAAAAATTATCTATTAAAAAATTATCTATTAAAAAATTATTTATTACAAAATAATTATTTATTAAAAAAATAATTATTTATTAAAAAAGTTAAAATGGGTTTATTTAATCTCTAAAAACAAATTTAAAAGCCGGATACACGTTTTATTCGATGCTTTTTGGCCAATATAGTTTATAGGTGGATTTGTATATGTTTTTTTTGTAACATGGTTAAATAAACACAATCATTCTATTTATATATAATTCTTTTTATATTAGTTACATATGTGGAGTAAAAAAAACAAAAAACATAATCCATTGTCAGATCCTTGTATTTTAAAATTTTTGTTGTAAAGGTTCGGCTAATAATCACCGACGGTCCTCGACCTTTGCTCTAAACTTCCGTAAACCCCCCAACCTTTCAAAAGCTTCCCTAAACCCCCCAACCTTTATGGCGGCGCTCATTCACGGTCCTTATGGACGAAAATACCCCTAAGCGCCGTCTTTTTTTGGCGGCTACAATTCTAAAAAAAAAAAAAGAAAAAGACGGCGCCACGTGTCATCTGACATGTGGCAAAATATCTAAAAAAAATTGAAAAACCCAAAACACCCTTACAACTATTAAAATTTAATTAAAACAAAAATAAAAAATCAAAGCAAATCAACCCATTCAAACCACTGAATTATCGAAACCGAACCGCCACAACCGAACCCGCCTCCGGTCATCTTCTCAGATGAGAAAACGACCAAGCTCGTCGTCTTCTCACCTGAGAAGACGACCGTCTTCTCAGGGGAAGACGAGTTGCTGCTCGTCTTCTCCGGTTGTGAGAAGACGAGCTGCTGCTCGTCTTCTCCGGTTGTGAGAAGACGAGCTGCTGCTCGTCTTCTCCGTTTTTGAGAAGACGAGCAGCAGCTCGTCTTCTCCGTTTTTCAGAAGACGAGCAGCAGCTCGTCTTCTCTGAGAAGACGAGCTGCTGCTCGTCTTCTACACATCTGTTCTTGGAGAACAGATTCAGATCTGCTCTCCAAGAGCAGATTCCGATGGGTCGGCGGCGGACGGCGGGTGGTGGTCGGCGGCGGGTGCGGTGAGTGGTTCGGGTTGGCGGGCGGATTGACCGTGGGTTGGGTTTGATTAAGTAAATTTGATTTGGTTTAATTTTTTAGGGGGTATTTTGGGTGTTTCAATTTTGTTTTGACATTAAATGACGTGTCAATTAACATGTGGCGCCACTATTTGTTTTTTTCCAAAAAAAGGACAGCCGCCAAAACCAAAAGGGTAGTTTCGTCTATAAGGGCCGTGAATGGCGCCGCCATAAAGGTTGGGGGGTTTAGGGAAGCTTTTGAAAGGTTGGGGGGTTTACGGAAGGTGAGGGTAAAAGTCGAGGACCGTCGGTGATTATTAGCCTAAAGGTTCATGAACTAAAATACTCCTTCATTAAATCTTTCTACTTCACTTCCATCAATCTGATTTCCTTTTACTGATGCGAGAGTTGACACCGTTAATCTCTTTTTATTTTCCATAAACATAATGCATTCTCAGATATCTTAATATTTTTTTTTTTAATTTTAGGTCCTTGTACTTTTAAACATGGAGATTGCATATAAAATATAATAATTATTAGTTTAATCAAATTAAAATGAAGTATACAATATTAAAAATTATATTTTAAATGGTTATGAATATAACATATTTAAATAACAACGTCAAAATTTATATCTTTTAACAATTATTTTATTGAATATTTAATTTATTTTATTGGTATCACATCGCCAAGTCTAAGTGCTATATACACCACAAAGGGTTCATGACATATTCATCAAAAATAAAGTGATAAACTCAACTCTTCAAAGGGAAATTCGTCAAACGTCGATTCTAAGTCGTTATGATACAAAGGATAAGAAGTGGAACCGTGACACCACGCGCCAGCTAGTGCCATGAAGTGAATAAGATAGTGTGATAAGCAGATAACATGTTATATGAAAATTCGAGGATGAAATTTTTATAAAGGGGGAAGAATGTAATACCAGTACGTTTGACATTGCCAAAGTAGGAAATCTGTCACTTCTTGATAACCCGATCTAGTAGGATGAAGATTATCGAAATTATATATTAAAACAAGAGCCGAGTAGGTCGGTTTTAAGAATTCTAATACGGAAAATTTGGTATTAGAACTTAATTAAAAGGATAAGAATTGAGACTAAAATAAATGGTAAGAAAAGCTTTTAAAATAAAGTTTAGGTCCCAAATTGGTAAATAATAAATTAATTCTCGGGAATTGCAATTAAAAGATTATCGACGGAAAAACAAATTATGGATTAGTATTATTTATTTGGGTATAAATAATACGTACGTATTTGAGTTAAAGCGAGTAATTGACCATTTGATTAAAAGGATAATTTGAAAGAGAAATTGTTTGAATTAAAGAAGTGAGGGATCAAAGAACTATATTAGCCATAATATATAATAAGATTTATATGAAGTCATAAGAAGAAGAGAAGATCGGATAGAAAACAAAGAAAAGCTTGCGAAGATTAGGGTTCAGCTGTTCGACGTCTGAATCACGTGATTTTCGTTTCGTTCTCTTTATAAATTCGATCTCTATCACTCCCAAGCATCATACAAAGGTAAGATTGACATTTTGGTTGAGGGTTTTGATAGGTTATGGCTGTTTTGTGTTAAGTTAAGTTGCGATCGAATCGAACACGTCCAAATCACGTTGTTATTGTCGTTTTTAATTGTTTTCGAGTTGGGTTTGGTGTTAAATTGAAGTGGTAGCATGTCAGGATTATTTAGAGGCATTTCTGATGGTCGAAGGCATGTCGGAATAGCTCTAAGAACTGTTCATGACAGTCTCACGACGTGAGACAGGCTTAAAGCTGTCTCACGACGTGAGACTGAGTTTTTCAGTCTCGCCACGGGAGAAAACCTTCTCACGTCGTGAGAAGGCAGGGTACAGTGCCCAGCCAATTTTCAGCCGGCTATGACATGCCGAGGCCCAATACGACGTACCCTAGCACGATACCACGTTTTGGACTCCAAAAATCATGAAATTTGATACGAAACTTGACGTTTTGAGTTAGGTTTTTAAAGTGAATTATTTAAGCAAAGCTAAATCGACTAGTTGAATACCATTAATGGTACTAAACAAGTTAAGACTATGATTGAAGGTTAACGAGTTTGGAAACCATATTAGGATCGAACTAGGATAACCTAAGTTTGTAACTTAGGGTTTTAAGTATGCGAGGTTCATACGTACTAAATATGTATTTGATTTAAACATGTAACAGACTTACCAGTAAGCTACGAGATCAACGGATTTGGATTAGCAAGGGCTTACTATCATATCGAAGCCTAATAGATTGGATAGCGGTCCATGTGAGTTACATTTTACTTTCGTGTATTATTCGTATAAGATATTTGATATATTATAAATAGTATTACCAATTGTATCGCATATTATATGATTTGATTGTATAGTATATCGGTTTGATTGATTGTTTTTAAGTATAAGAATCTGGTGTATGATCCGAGGGAATATGCTACCTATTGGGTGTCAATAGGCTGTGTGATCACCAGTGTCCGGTAATTCTTAGCAAATAGAATTAAACTAACTTATTTGTGTTAGACGTAAGGTTGAAACTCGGTCGAACTATCCTGGAACCTGTGTCTAGTGGGTTGAACTCGGTCGAACTATCACGTCCCCCACATATCGATCGATCGTTTGGATTGAGTAGTGGTACTAGTAAAATTCGGTTGAATTATCCCGGACTGTACCAACTGATAAAGGTTAAAATTCGGTTGAACTATCCCGACACCTTACCAACAGAAATTGAGAAATTACTACCGCTTGTGAATGCTAGAAAATACCTAGTTTAGGATCGTTATAAGATTAGGGTTTTGATCGGATCAAATGCTTGGCATATATTGTATATTGTATAAATGATTGTTTAAAATGCGATGTTATTTTTATAATAACGTTAGTAATATGTAATCTCAGTCATTATAGTCTGACATGTTGTGTTTAACAATTTCAGGTGCTTAGAGTTTGGACTCGGCTAGAGTCCACCTTTGTGGGTCTGGAAGTCTTCAGTTGCATGTACAGTTCCTGACTTCTGTAGAGCTGCAGTAGGTTGACAGAGTTGTGGACTTGACAGCAATGTATTGTGTTTGTTGTATATTTGTTGTCTTTGTTTGTATCTTTTTGTAGACTACGCCAGTTGTAGTTTTGTTCACGGTACCATTTACCTGTGATATGACCTAGATACACTAATATGTATATAGTATCGTGGGGCCAGTACGTACGTGATACGGAAGCTAGAAGCCCATATGTTTAATCGATCGACTAGCGTGTGTGTGTGTATGTGTGTGTGTATGTTGTGTTTGTGCTTCTGTTTGTTTAGTCCTTATATGATTGTTTATTTGCGAAAAAGTTTTTGTGGTTTTAGGCTTGCTACGGGTTTCGGAGCTATCACTCCCATTTTCTAGCGCTGGTCTCGGTTTAATAATTTGGATCGTGAAGGATTTATTGTTTTTTTAGATAATATAACAATATCGCACTTAGAGGTGTAAACGGACGTTGATTCTGATATATGTCAGCTTCGAACTTGAATGTGTTATACAAATTTACAAGTCAGAGATGGTTACCTACATCTCTAGAGGAGACATATGAGGCGGAAGTTTGAATGAATTTCTAATTTTTAATTAATTTTTTTTGACTCGCCTTTAATTTAAAAAAAAAATTGAATATATCTCGAATAAGGATCTCATTTATGATATATACTCTAATATTTAAAATAAAGTTATTTGATAATGTTATTTTTAATATAAGTTTATAAAAGAAAGGATAGTAATTTTTAAAAATATTAGTTAAAATATCCTTAAAAATTTTATAATTTTTTATTAATTTAATTTTATCTCCTAATTATTGATCTAAATATTATATGAAAAATTTAATTAAATTGTATTGCCATCTTGTATTATTGATTAAAAAAATTACATACTTTTTCAATGTATTTAATTATAAATTAAATTTAGTTTTTTGATTCTATAAAAACAATTAAAAAACCCTGTTTCTATTAAATAAAAGTATAAGGATCTCGTTTTTATAAAAATAAAAATACAAGGACTTTATTTTTATGAATTAAAAGTACAAAAATTTAATTATTATAAATCAAATTATAAAAATAAATTTTTTGTTTCATTAACTACGCGTGTACTACACACGTGTCAGTAGAATGATTTTCATTAAAAAAATGAAAATGTACGAATTTCATAAATAAATTTTATAAGGGTTAATTACATATAAAATCACCACCTTTACACGAATTTTCAAAAATAACACGACCTTTAAAACGTGTCAATTTAAGGCATTACCTTTCATTTCTTTTCAAAAACAACATGGACACGTTTTTTGATAAAATTTTGCTGACTTGGACACCCGATTAGAGTGCCATGTGTCACGCCACGTCAGCAAAAATGCCACTAAAAATGTGCCCGTGTTATTTTTGAAAAGAAATGAAAGGTGATGACCTGAATTGCCACGTTTTAAACGTCGAGTTATTTTTGCAATTTCGTGTAAAGGTGGTGATTTTATATGTAATTAACCCATTTTATAATACATATACTTTATATGCAAAAAGTTGAAAGTATAGAAATTCGAAATTGGGTTAAGCCAGACAAAAGTGTAGACATCTGTAAGACATAGTTTCATAGTAGGACACTGTATTTTAATTTGGTTTAATATCTTAAAAAATCCCGACCTTTTATCTCTTTTTTAATTCTATCCTGACGTTAAATATTTGGCAATTTTATCCTATTTTGTATTTTTTCATTTCAATTATATCTTAAAGTATAAAATTGATATTTATTTGATAAAAGTTTTAAAAAAAAAATTAAAAATAGTCAATTTAATATAAAAATTTAATTTAATACAAAAAGGATCAATTTAAAGATTTTTTTTTTGAACTTTTGCTAAATAAAAAAAGGTCGATTTTATAATTATGGGTACAATTAAAATGAAAAAAAAAATACAAAATAGGATAAAATTGACTGATAACGTCAGGATAGGATAGAAAAGGGGATAAAAAGTCGGAATTTTTTTTCAAGACAATAGGCTTTTTAATTTTAATTTAATATTAAATTTTTTCACATCTTGAGAAGGAAAAAAATGGATTAAAGGAGAGAATATAAGGGCACATGGTGATCTGGCAAAGAAATGGATAAAATTTAAAAAATGTGTGGGGCTGAGGTTAGGTATGGCAGTTGGAAAGTTCTATTTCATGTTCTTATAACTGACCAACCAACATCACTCTCTCCATCTCTTTCTTTTCATATTTTTAGCTGGTTCACTCTACAATCCCAAAAACAAAACGTAATTTCTGACTCTATTTTAAAAGTAAAATAACTTTTTTAACTATTAAAAATTCCATTTCTAAAAAATTATCACCATATAAATTTTTATACCACTATCATTAATACTATACTATTTTACTACTTTCACACCTTAATTCATATTTAAATTTTTGTTATAAATCATCTAAAAATTGAAAATAATTAATTTGTATTAATAATAAAACGATGAAAATTAATATCTGAACTTTGTATCTTATAAAAGTTAAATTTACTTAAATTAAATTTTATAATCATTTTTAAAAAATTAATAATTAAAATTTGTATCTCATAAAAATTAAATATGCTTAAATCTTAAATATATGGGTATCTCATTCATTTTAAATAATCATGTTCCATCGTTTTGTAAAGTATCGAATGCAATTGATAAAAAAATCGTAAAAATTTTCATCACCAGAATTATCTTTTAAATGAAGAGTCGCAATATCCCTATATAATCAAGAGTAAATGTTTTTTTTCATTGTAGATGGACATGATAATCTGTTAATTCGAGATGGGCAATACCTACCCACTTAGATGTCTTTTACAAACGTTATAGATTTTTGTTTTAACTTTTCAAATTAATTTAAATCCCCTTAAATCGATATCGTGAGAAGAAATTATGCTCATTATAATCGCAACTGTTTTAAAAAAATTGTGCCTTTAGATATATGTCGATATCATATTAGATATTATGTGTTAATGTCATAAATATCTACCGACTTTACGTGTTCTCTGATTTTAATCACACGGTTTAAAGGTTTGGACATAAAAAAAAAACTACAGCAGACATTTGGCTTTCTTGATCACTAAGCCTAGTTGAAATGTATGAATTACGACATAACTTGCATAAATATTGACTGACATGGAAAGAAAAAACAGAGTCCAAAACAAACATGTAAACCTGAATTTCTAAAACCAATCAATTTCAACTAAATTTTATTCAATTTATATGTATAAAATCTAAGGGTATCGACAAAACAAATCTCAACGTTTCACTTTTGTGGCGATTTAATCCCAACATTTAAAATGTTATGAAATATATCCCAACCTTTTTTATTTTGCAATTCGTAGCCCCAATCATTTTTCCGAAAGTTTATCTATTTCTTTTAGGCTACAAATTGCAAAAATACGAAAGGTTAGGATTTTATTTGAATTTTTTTCAAAATGTTGGGATTTAATATGCCAATACATGTATTTAATATAGCTGCTACGTATGCATAAAATTATCGGAAAATGGTTTAGACTATAAATTGTAAAAATAAAAAAGGTTAGTATTTGTTCCGTAACGTTTTAAATGTTGGAATTAAATTGCTAAAAAGTGAAACGTTGAGACTTGTTTTGTAAATGCTTCTAAAATCTAAATTGAATGTTATGAGATTAATTTCAAAGATTAATGAATTTTAATATATATTTTATAAAAAAAATTATAATCTTATAATTAATCATTTCAATGTTTTTATTTAAAAAAAAAAACAAGACCAATTAACAATGAATTTAGAGGCAAAAGAATCTGCTACAAAAATAATTATAAAATCGCTAGCTAGGTCAAACATTGGACCTTTCATTTCTTTTTGTAGGTTTCCACCTTTGCTACTCATCCTTAAATTGAGGGAACCTCTCCTTTAAACAGTCCCAAAAATTTGGGAGATGCCCCAATAAATCAACATTTTTTAATAAGCTGTAATTTATGTTAACTTTGTGATAACATTAATAGATAAATAAATAAATTACAATAAACCATTGCCACACTATACAACTAACTAAATCATCAAAAGCTGATAGGGAGAAGTCCTAAAAGTCGGTCATGTAATTGAATTGACCAATTAAACAAATAAATATTTAAATTGAACATTAAAATCTAAAATTGACCCAATAAATAAATCATCTGACGAAATCAAAGTATGGGAATTTTGTGGATTCTTGATAAATTAATCAAATCTTATCAATAACAAAAATAATTTAAGAAAATTTATTTGCATGTATTAAATTCGACATTTAATAAATAAAATGTGTATATTAATCATTTACACTATCTCATTTAATTTAGAAAATTAATAAATATATAAAGTGGTATAATTAAAACCAAAGATTGAGAAAAAAAACAGACAAGGACTGAGAAAATGTAATATAATATTTTAAAAGTATAAAAAATATAAAAATAATCTACGGTAAATGGAAATATCAAAATTATAGAAAATGTACATATAAAAATCACATATACAACATACAAGTGATCAGGGCTGAATACATAGTTTGACCCCTGAATAGGTCCATTTGTTATAGTTAACGACAAATTGACCTATTAAAATTGCACACCTACGTGAGAAAAAGAAAAGAATACCTATCCGTTGTTAGGGTTAATCTTAGTTGGTTGATGGTAACATGTAGAAAAGGAAGGAAATTGACATTGATAAAAGAGTTGGTGATGTCGTCATATTTTCCTTCTTCATGCTTGTCTTAAATTTTATCTAGTTGATCATGCATGCATGGCGCCTTTATGTTCGTACGTATATTTGTAGATAAAACTGAAGATTTTAAAATCGCAAAAAAAAAAAAAATTCAAACATAAATTATTAATTTTTTCGCGATTCAAAAGAACAAATACAGTCGATCCTCTGATAATTAATACACATGGTGGATCAAAAATTTATTAATTATTAGAATTATTAATTTATTGAATTTATATAAAAAAAATTATAAAAGATATTTTAAAGCATCTACATTAATAGACCTAATATTAATATTATATTATAAAAAACTAACTAAATACACTTTACAATCACTCAAAAGAATAAAAAAATTATAATTTGATGATATTTTAACTTCCACTTTATAAATTAAGATTAGTATTGTCTCAAATAAATCATCAATTGTTATATATTTCTTTAAAAAAATCTCTCTAATAATTAATATTCATGTAGAATATATTTTAAATTTTATTAATTATTAAATAATAGAATTATTAATTATCCGACGTAGAACGAAGTTGGTTCTCTCAATTTTCTATTAATTATTAGAATTATTAAGTTATAGAATATTAACTATTAGAGGGTCGACTGTAGTTCTTATTTGTAAACGTTGAAACTATGCGGATCTTAACTGAGAACATGATGGAGCCATATCTTTCTTTCCCTAAAAAATATGAAAAAAAAATTATTAAGTACTACTTCTTCCGTCAGTCTTAAATTGATAGACACTTTTATTCTTCTTTGTCCTAAATTATAGGCAGTTATTTATTTCTTAAATAATAAAATGACATACATACCCTTATTAACTATATTATATTACATTATAAAGAGAGCACAACACCACTAAAAGGCAGAGGCAACACTAATTTTTTTTTTGATGAATGAATTTGTATTAAAACAGCCATGAGAAATGGCAAAAACACCTCACACAAAGCTTACGTACAAAAAGTGACACAAAAGTGTGCACTAAAGGCTACGGCTCTGCGATAGGAGAGAACTAACGAGAGTTCATAACAATACAATCTGGATTTCTGAAAAAAAATCCATACTAGAATAAGGAAATCTAACATCATTACATCAAAAATAAAAGACCGCCTTGTTAAAAATCCACAGGACGATAGTGAAAAGGTCTGTATTCTTGTTTTGAAAAACTCTTCTATTACGTGCTTTCTAAAGTCGCCAAATAACCGAGTCCCAAATCGAGCACCATAACTTGAAGCACCTTCCCCCATGAATCAAGAATCTCCATTGCAGCAAAAAATCATCAAAGGTCCTCGGCATAATCCAATTCAATCCGAATTTACAAAAAACTAGATTCCAAACAGAATTAGCAGAAGGACAGTGCATAAGAATGTGATCTTGATCTTCCGGATCACCACAAACACCACAGCAAATAGAAAAATTTGTGTTAATGTTTCGAGAAGCAAGAAAAGACAGAGAGGTTACCCAACCATGAAGTGCAATCCACAGAAAGAATTTCACTCGAGGAGGTGAAATAGAATTCCAAATATAATGGAAGGGTTTATCGGTATGAATATGTCTTTGCTGAAGCTTCACAAAGGAACTTGGAGTATAACCAAAACTACCAGATTTCCAATAAATCTTATCGCTTACAATGTTGGAGTTGATATAAATAATGTCTGAAACCCATGATTGCAGCTGTTGGAGTTCGGCTTTCTCTGACAGTCTCAATCTTCGACGCCACAACCAGCCATTGCAGCAGATCAAGCTAACTGAAGCTTCTTTTTGACGGGATAAATTGAAGAGTCTAGGGAAGGTTATAGCAGCTAAGTTCTCTGATTTCCAGCAATCATGCCAAATAGAAATTAACTCACCATTCATAAGCTGAAAACCTCTGTTACCTGTGAATATCTTCCAAGCTGTTTGGTCAAGACAACAACTTTTTCGTATACCTCGCCATATAAAAGAAAGATTACGAATATCAACATTTAAGATTGAATCCCAAGAGTTAATATGAGAAGTGGCAGCCACTGTTACAAACCAGAGAGAGTTTTGGTTACTGTTGCACAGTTTCCAAATCCACTTAAAGAGCAGACTTTGATTTCTAACTCGAAGATCATAAATTCCCAGACCACCATGATTTTAATAGTACAAATAGTGTCCCAAGCAACCTTACAAAGAACACGATTCGAAGTGTCCCCTTTCCAAAGAAACGATATCATATAAGTGCTAAGAACCTTTTGAACCTTCAAAAGCATGAAACAAATAGACATTAAGTAGATAGGGATGCTGAATAAAATGGATTTTATGAGAACCAAACGGTCGGACGGAGAAAGACAAGCGCCCTTCCACATAGCCAAAAGAGATTTAAATTTCCGAATGATATTATTCGATATTCAAGTCGTGATACTCCTGTTAGCTAGAGGTAAACCAATGTATTTAGTTGGAAAAAAGCCCAACTTGCAGCCAACTATGTTCGAACCGAGAGAAAGATCATGAGAATTAACGTTAACTCCCATTATCGAGCTCTTATGGAAGTTAATTTTAAGCCCAGAGATCAGTTCGAAACATCTCAATATCCTGGTTAAGTTCTTATGCTTCTCAAAGTCTAGCGGAACAAATAAGAGGGTATCGTCAGCAAATTGCAGCTGAGAGATGGAAGCTGCATTTTCGCTAAAAGAAAATCCGTCAATTAAACCCAATTCTTTACCCTTGTTAATAATACAGCTCAATCCCTCCATAGCCAGAAGAAATAAAAACGGAGATATTTGGTCACCTTGTGGACTCCATGATTCAAATCAAACGGATCAACTGGACTTCCATTCACAAGAATCGAGCAAGAAGCTGAAGATAAACAAGAATGCATCCAATCTAACCAGCGATTAGGAAAATTCATCATTTGCATAACCGAAATCATATATTGCCAATCTACATTGTCAAATGCCATGTGGAAATCAAGCTTTAGAAGAAGTAGCTTATCGCGTCTTTGGGTTGCTAGATGAAGAAATTCATTAGCAAGCATTGAATAGTCAAGGATACTGCGTCCTTTGATGAAAGCGTTTTGATTATCAGAGATGATGGAAGGCAAAATAGGAGCAAGTCTAGAAGAAAGCACTTCGGATAGAAGCTTGTAGACGCCATTAACTAATTGGCCTGTAGTTATTCAAATCTGCTGAGCCAGCGATCTTTGGTATTAAAACCATAAACGAAGTATTTAATCCTTTTGGTAAGATGCCTGAACTGTAAAAAGATTTTAAAAAGAACTCCATAAACTCATTCTTTAAGTAGACCCAAGCTCGACGATAAAAATAAAAATAGAAACTGTCCGGTCCAGGAGCTTTGTGAGGGCCACAAGAAGAGATAGTTGCAAAAATCTCTTCTTCTTTAAAATCTGCGATTAGCAGCCCTGCCTGAGAATCTGATAAAGAATTAAAACACATAAGAGAAAAGT
Organism: Mercurialis annua; assembly: GCF_937616625.2. Classification (NCBI taxonomy): domain Eukaryota; kingdom Viridiplantae; phylum Streptophyta; class Magnoliopsida; order Malpighiales; family Euphorbiaceae; genus Mercurialis; species Mercurialis annua. The sequence goes on from NC_065572.1 coordinate 55,063,636, forward strand.
CATACTTTTGACCACGTTTTTTGGCAAATAAGTTGATGAAAAAATCTCTGATATGCTTCTTAATTTGATCTGGCGCTGATATTGTAACCTGGTCAATAAGAATTTCAGATATGAGGTTGTTGCGGTAATGAGTTGAGGCTGAGCTATGAAAATATTTCGTATTCCTATCACCAAGCTGATACCATTTAAGACGGTATTTTTGAAGCCAGAGAGATTCGACCATTTTTTTAGCCTTCCATAGCTCGGATTTAAGATTGAGAAGCTCGTTGTTTTCCTTCTCAGAGAGCTGCTGAGAATCAGCTTTAGTGTCTAGCAAGTTGATCTAATCAGAGAGGGTTTTAATCTTTAAGTTTTGATCTCCATAAACATTCTTGTTCCAAGATTTAATATTGTGTCTCAGCTCACGTAATTTACCAACAAAAGAGGAAGCATTAGCAGCTTGTGAAATGTCATTCCAAGAGGACGAGATGAAGTTTTCAAATTCCAAATGATCCCACCAAGCGTCAATTGATCTAAACGGCTTCGGGCCCCAATCAATGTGTGAAGCTGACTTGAAAAGAATTGGAACGTGTTCTGAAAGGTTCCTATTCAGAGCTTTCAAAGATAAAAATGGCCAAATTACTAAGGAGTTGCTGGAGATAAGAGCTCTATAAATTCGAGATCTTGAAAAAGAGTTGTACCAAGTGAAGTCCCAGCCTTGAAGTGAGATATCAATTAATTCTGAATTATTGATAAAATCATTGAGAGCGAGATCCTCCACCCAACTAAACCAGCTCATAACTAGTGTTTTAAAAATTGTACTGGTGGTTAAACAAGAAGGCCACCAGTTTTCGGTTCAACTGTTTTAACAAAAAAATTAAAAAAGTACACAAATGTATGTGGCATTAGCGACAGATATTAGGTATTTAGCAACATATTTTTCCATCTCTAATTCTCGTTACCGGTTCAATAAGCGGTTCACCAATTCAACCACCGATTTAACTACCAATGATAATCCAGTAGGGGGTGAAGCAACCTCCCAAAATACGTATATCACCGACTATAGCAAAATGGAATGGAGCAGGCCCACGAGAATCCCAATCCCACACTAAAGGTGTTCTTGTTCGGGATTGCCTTGTGTCTCATCCCAGACCAATATCACCAAGGAAACTGCCGGGTTAGAGGCACAAACGACATTACTTGTGTAGAAAGAAAGGAAGGCCACGTAAGCCAAGGAAACTACTTAAATTTTTTTGATAAAAGAACATATACTTACCGCGCCGTCCACGCTCCAAACACCAAAATAACTGAAACAACATATGATAAAGAGAGACACCCCACCACTAGAATCACGAGTGAAGAAAAAGAAGTAAACTATATAAACCACTTTATCCTAAAACTATAAGGTAATCTTTTTTAATCTCTACTCTTACTCTTCTTACTTTACTCTTCTTCTTCACTAAATACTTACTTGAGTGTCGGACTGAGCGCCCCGAAAATCCCTTCCAGCGTTCTTGCTGACCGTATTATCTGTTCTCAGGTCCTGGAGCTTTAGCAGATCATCCCCCTTGTTTTTAGTGATTTAGCACTTGTCGCCTTTTGTGGGAATCTAATCTCTTGTTATTCGGTTCATCTGAACTTTACACATTGAGAAATGGAAGATACTGACCCAGTCATTAAACATGTAATTTTTCCTATAACATCTGGTGGAGGAGTACGAGTTGATGGTTCTACCGGAATTAATGGTTAAACTATAGATGTCTCACTCTGAAAGGACAATACATTCCTGCCAAAGGTTTCCACCAGAATGGGTAGTAATCTGGCCTCTGGAAGTAAAACTAATGCAGAGCACTCTTTCGGTTTATCTGACAACCCAACCGGGAGACCATTTTACAAGTCAACATAGCTTTATG